>NW_005054337.1:1216286-1261637 GCF_000277835.1 Geospiza fortis | reverse complement strand
GAACCACTGTGGATTTGAGGATAAATTTTCTCCCTGCAGAGAAGAGGCTTTTCCAGTTGAGTTGGATTTTTTTTAGTTAAAGTGTGAAACTACTGGTCTCATCATGACTGAAAATATGTGAGCATGAATATCTCCCTTTATTTTATTAGAATCCTCATTCCTTACAGTCTCCCCCTGACGCCTCCATCCTATGTTACTTTTGGTTGAAAACCTGGCTGGGAATATCAATATGAAATATTTATGGACCAAGCAATATTTATTCCCAGGTTCTCAGGGAAGAACCCAAAAATGGATGTGGAGCTAATTCCATGGCTTTTAAGCACAAAAGCAGGATAGGCCACAGAATGTTTGTTCATTGGATTTTTAATTCTTACCAGCATTCCCATTGTCAGATTTTTATTTTTTTTTTAACTGATAAGGGAAGGAAGCCCTATGGTTTCTGGAAGGCAGTGACACAAGGCTTTTGTCTCATTTTAGGGCAAAACCTGACATGGAGAGTAGGGAATTGGAGCCCACTGCTTTTTCTCCTGGGATGCTCCCAACCCAGGTCCTTGTTTTCTCTGCTCCACAAGCTTCTCCCTCCCATGCCTTCCCACATTCCCAAGAGCAGCAGGGCTGAGTTTTCCTATTTCCCCCCAAAGCTGGAGTTTCTCTCCATTTAGCAATGCCAACCTGCCCGACTACAGCTCTGCCAAAACACCACCGGGCTGCCCAGGAACCCTGGCAGCTGCTTGGTTTTGGGGAGCTTCAAAATGCAGTGGTGCAGACAAGTTTCTCTCTCTCTCTCGCTGTCACTTTCTCTCTCTTACCCCACTGCTCTGCCTCAGGACACTGTTGGAAGTAGCAGCCAAACCCCTCTCCATCCTTCCTGAGCTGTCCCCCAGCTGCAGTTGGTGGCACAAAGCTGGTTCTGGTTGAAATGATGGGGCAGCAGGGGAAGTTGCCGAGACAGGAGGCTCTGGAATCAGCTCTGTCTGGATATTAATGCCTGTTGTTTTCTCCCCCTAGACTCATCCCTCCTCTGAACCAGCTGGAGCTCCTGAGGAACCTGAAGAGCAAGTCGGGACTGACATTCAGGTTAGCAGCAGAGTTAAGAGAGTTTGGAACACACACACTTTGCAATATTTTTCTTTTTTCTTTTTTTTTCCTTTTTTCTTTTTTCCTTCCTGCCTTTTGCATATGGACATCCTTGAAGATGAAGGAGGTTTGACAGCTGGTCCCACATGGGTCACTCAGTGACCTCCTCCCTGCCCCTCTCCCGTGCTCTACATGAATTCCTTCAGCCTAACTTGGCTCTGGAGCAATGTCACAGTGCTTGACTGACAACTCAAAGCCATATTCTCAAAGGGGCTGATGGAGGTAGTGATCCCAGTTTTCCTCTGACCTTTCTGCTCCTCACCACACTCAGAGGACACTCAGGCCCATGATGTTAATTCATTCTTGTTCCCTCCAGTGACAGCAGACAAGGTTGCAGCAGTGAGACATTTTTGCTAAATTGGCTGTGGAAGGGTTTACATGAATCCCCCAGAAGGGCAGGAGTCCTGCACCTTCACCCTCTGCTTGGGAGGGGTAATTCCTGGGGTTTTTGAGCACTCCAGGCTGCCCTGTTGGTGAATGGGGAGTGTGCAGACCCTGGGAGGGATGGAGAGGAGCCAGTGGGCATTGGGGCCAGCTGGGGTATGTGGGATGTGGCCTGCCCTGGGCTGTGTGCCTCCACAAAGAATATACACCCCTGGGTCAGCCTGAACAGATTAAAATGTGAGTATTTGAGCTAGTAACTGAGGCTAGGCTTCCAAGCTTTTTGAACAAGAAGCAGAGGTGGGCGGAAGGAGATTTTTGTTAGTCTCTCCAGGCTGCTGCCTTTAGCCGAGGGACAGGGGTCAGGCTCTGTGCAGGTCTCAGTGGTCACTGCTGAGCAGCAGCAGGGCCAGGGCTGGGGCAGCATCACACTCAGAGGGCACCTGTGTTAGGCGAGGCAGAGCTGTATCTGCTGAGGAAACACTGTCTGCTCCCTCTCTGGGGGGCTGCAGGGGCAGGGCTGGTCGAGGTCCCCACTAAACAACATTCCCCAGTGTAGGAATTATGAATCAGAGCAGCTTTTCCTCAGTGCTGGAGGGAAATGCCACCATAGTGCCTGCTCAGTGAAGGTGTGGGGTGTTTTTCAGTGTGGCCTTAGCATGGCTTGCAGTGTCCTGGCTGCCCTTTTGTAGGCATTCAGCTCACTTTGTCCTCAATGATTTTTCAGGGCAATCCAGTTTCGGATCTCAATACGAAACTGCAAACACAGACTCTGGTGTCCCACTCCCTCCATGCTGCCTTTGCCAACTACTTTGGTAAAGTAGCTGCCAAAGACTCTGGAGGCACAAACCCCCCCTGAGGTGTCAGGATGCCAGGGAAGGGGTCTGTGCTCCTTCCCACCCATGTCCAATCCCAGCACCTGGCGTGAATCCGTGCATTTAGAGATCTGACATGAGCTCTGTCCCCATGGCCAGGGAGGAAAAGCGAATGCACCGAGGTCATGGGAGCCATTCAAAGCCTTCCCCATGTGCAAAACATGAGAGCAGTGCATTTCCAAAGGAAGGGGGCCGCTCCCTGAGCCCACAGAAGTCCTCCTGTGCTCACACAAATCACACGACCCTCAGGTGTCTCAGTGGTGCGTAGGCACAAGGATGGGTTGGGATGAAATCTTCAACCCTGTGCGTTGTATGTGTCTTCTCTGAGGTTGTGTGAGTCTCCAGTGATCTTCTGTCTGGGCCAGAAACTCCAGGAATTAAGTGCTCCTTTCCCTTTCTTCTGTCCACAACTTCCACTTAGTTGTACTGTTGGTATTGTCGTTTCGTTATGTTTTAACAGTGAAGCAGCAACATCTTTTGCCACCTGACACCATGCTAATGTACTATTGCTTCTGTTTAAAGGAAAGAGCAGCAGCCTGAACCATCGCCAAGGTCTGTATCACTGCCAACACGCCATCCCCATGCATTCCCTGTAGATTTCTGTGTGTGTGAGTGTGTGTACCATGTCGTGGCAGCATCGAGGGAAGCATTCCTAGGTATTACCGTGCTTTTCCTGTGCTGTGCAGTCCAATGTATCTACGTGTATGCTGGACCTTAAATCATATCTTCCCTCCAGCCTGCCTCAGGCTGGAGCAGGGTAGTGAGGCTGGGGGGGAATGGAGAGTGGTGGCAGCACAGGCAGAGCTGGCAGACACTCACGGGGGTGACAGCAGGGCTTTGGTTTATGCTTCTTTGTTTTATTTTGGTGCTGGGGTTATAGCTGAGTAACTGGGTATAACGCAGGCTCAACGTGTGCCCAGGGCAGGTGAGGCTTTGCCTGTGTCTCTGTCCCCTGTGCTGGGCAGAGGTGACGTGGGGGACACGAAGCCATCGCCGCGTCACCGCGTTAGCGACTCCTGCTGAGCTCCTCTCGCCGCAGGGCACAGCCTGGACCTGCTGCTCTCCGTGGGACACAGGAGGGCTCTCTGGCACGGCACAGGGTGGCATGGCAGAGACACCCTTGGTCCTCCCCGCTCCCTGGGGAGGAGGCACATTCCCTGCTCCATCTTCCCTCCATGCCTCGAGCCCACGGTGCAGAGCGTGCTCTGGGTCGTGGCGAGCACCTTCCAAGGGCAGCTGTAAATCTCACTTGTGGTAGAGCTTTTCTCTGTTCACAACTCCCAGGGAAAGCAGCAGGGCTGGTGTTTGGGATAGTTTTAGGACATTCTTCATTAATTCTGGGATTTTTTTCATCCTGTATTTTCCAGTTCTTTTAAAGAATAGTTCTGGAACTGAATCTCTTTTTTTTTTTTCCTTGGCTGATGAGACACAAAGTGATGATCAGTGGAGATCATCTGCTTGGCTTTCTGATCTTCCATCTCATTCCTCAAAACACAGCTTACAGCCTAAATTTTGTAAACAATGAATACATTTTCCAGAAGTACAGCTAGAGCCTGGCATTCTGCAGATGTACCTCTCTGCCATGCCTCTTAGCTTATAAGAGGCCAGAAGCTAATTTTTCCTTGGCATAAAAGCCAACCAAAGATATCTGGGTAGATATACTGCTGACTAGAGGGTGGAAAATTTTATCTTTCCTTCCTTCCTTCTCCCTCTCCCCACCCCCCCCTTTTTTTTTCTCCTGTCATTCATTTGAGCTTTTCTTTGCAAGCAGAACCTTTGTAGCTCCATCTATTTTCCTGCCAAATAACCCAAATCTCCAAGATCATGTTTCAACTATCCAGATTTTATTATTTTTTGGGGTTTTTTTTGCTTAAGTGCAGCTCGAGTGAAGGCAGCCTCCATCCAGCATTATTAAAGCAGGGAGCATTACTTGGGAACAGCTCTCTGGGAGCAGACCAAGGCTGAAATCTTGGCCACCTGCCTGTGGCATCAGGAGGGTCAGAATTTAATCCCAGGGTCTGGCTGCTCTGCTGCTCTGCCTCAGCCAGTCATAAACTTTGGGTGCATCAAAGGGTAAATCCACATTTCTTACAGTGCAATGAGACAAAATCCCTGTTCAGCCCCATCTGCTCCATAGCCAAGGAAATCTGAGGTCTGACAGTCTCTTACAGGGTTACCCCAGCCAACATCCCAGAAATCTAACCAGACTAAACAGTCTTATTTCTGAGTCACTAGCCTTATTTCTAATTTTTGAATTTTGGTCCTGTCTTGCAGGGTTCTTACTTATTTACTTGACACCTGAAGTTGAGTACAATATTTCTTCGTAGAGGTTGCAGGTTTTTCCCTGATCATTTTCTACTTTCTCAACCTTATGTCACAGAAAGAAGTAAAAATAGTCCTTCCCTGTGCTTTCTCAGAGTAGTTTTTACTATTTATAGGTCCTTCATCAGTGCCATTTCCAAGTGCTGTTTCCTGCTCCTGTGGTGCATCTGTCTCTTGTGACACTGATGGGTTTTGTTGCTAAACCCCAGCCCAAGGAGGGCTGAAGCTGAGGGTCTGCAGCTGCTGTGCAGAGCTTTAAAGTTTATCCCATCTCGTTCAGTTCTGCTGCCATGGCAGCACCAAAGCTCCTTTCTTCTGATTTGTTAGGGCAATACCAATTCTACCAGTCCCCACTGTCATTTTCCTTCCATCTGATAATTCCTCAGCCTTCAGGAAGGATTTTTGTGTTCAAGGGGGCCCAAATTGCCTATTTTCCCCAATAAAATTTTCTGGGTCTTTTACATTCACATCCCAAATCTTCCACCCACTCGAATTTCCAGCAGCCTCTCGGTGATGCTCAGTGTGTCATCCTGCCCTTAGAAAAGAGAACTCATCCTGTTTCTCTGCCCACCTGACAGTTAATCACCCACTTGCTGGTGATGCTTCACTCAGGAAGCTCCTGGGGATGAATTGTCTCTCTTAGCAGACCCCAGCTCTACACTTCTACTGCTTCAGCTGGGAAAGGATTTTCCACTTTGAATTTCCATTGCTGTAAGGAAACAGTCTTACACCTGGAGGGAGCTGGATCTTCCTCCTGTTTTAGTGATGTGTAGGGAGTGGCTGATTTCCTACATCCTTCTTTCCATAACTGATACACCACAAACCCCCTGCAGCAAATGGAACAGAAAGAGCTTTTTCACTATTTTTCACCTTATTATATTCCAGTTTAGAGGAGGGATGCTGACATGGCACATGGGATTATGTGTGCAGGATAAACATTGTCTTGCAAGGTCAGGGAGCATCCCAAGCGTTCTGCCAGAGCACAGGAGTGGCTGTTGGGGTCCTGCCCTCTGACCCCAGTGCTGCTGTGGCCGTGCTGATTTCTGCCCACACAGCCCTGGCAGAGCTGCTGCCCAGGCTGGGAGGACAGGAGGAGGTGATGGGGTCAGTGTGGCAGAGGCTCGGGGTCACCTGCAATTTCTCTTGGGTGGCTTTTGATTTAATCTTGGCGCAAAATGGGACAGCTGATCTGAGAGACAGGTTATGTCCTTTCTCCATGGTTTCTGCTTTGTTTTCCCACCATGAGCTTGTCTGCATCCACATCCGAGTGCTGGGAATGCTCTGTGCTGCCTTGCTTGGGGGCCTCACTGTCCCCACAGGTGGACACCAGGCTGTGATGAGCAGAAGAGATGCTGGCCTTTTTCTACATGCCATGTACCCCTTCCCCACTTTTTTATTTTCCTCCCTTTAAAAATACAAATGCTTTCAGAGCCTCCTGTTGTCCATCACTTTGGGCGTTGTGTCCCTGCCCCAGCCAAGCACTGCCCCCTGCCCCTCCCCAGGCTGGCTGTGCTCCCAGGGCACCAGGACCCATCCCCACCTCCGAGACCCCACTGCTTCCACACAGGGTCCAAATACAAATCCATTCTCCCTCCTATCCCCAGGGAAGGGGGTCTGCTCTGTGCTAGGGCTTTTCTCACCCCTCCTGCTGCAGAAAGCCAGCAGATCAGCGTGGTAATGGGGGGTGATTACTCTTCTGTTAATCAGGCTGAAAATTAGCTGTGGCATCTCGTTTCTGTTTGTTTTGCTTTGATTGTAATGTCAAAAAGACAGACACATGGTTCACCAGGGCTATGGAGGCTTCTGTATGAAATGTGGGCTTCAGATGCTCTTTAACAGATGGTTTGAGAAACATCTGAAGGCATCCACAACCACATTTCTTCCTCTTGCATTTTCCAAAGTACAATTGGGTGAAAAGCTAAAAATTAATGAACCAAATGATCATAACAACACATTCATATCAGAGAAAAAGAAACAGAAGGATTCCAGGGAAGTGGGAAGCTAAAACTCAGATTACTTTGTCCAGCATGAGTTCAGTGCTGTAGGTGATGAGAGGAACCTCTTTGGAAGGTTGTTCTCAGCTGTGGCTTGTCCTTGACCCCAGTGAGCTCAGCAGGACCTTGGCTGTGTACTGGGTGAATGCTGGGCTGGGTCCTTGTACCGTGTGTGTTTATCTGTGTGTATATCTCTCTCTCAGTGTGTGTATATGTCTGTCTGAGATACACACAACCCCAAGATCTCTCTTCAGGGGTGTGATTAAGGCTTCTGTACGCACTGGAGGATGCCTTTGGTTGACTCAGTGGGCCCCTGCTCATCCAGCCAAGGATGTCCAAGGTGTCCCAAACCTCTACTGCCCATGGAAACCAGGGTCAATCATGGGAACCCCATGGGCCACATGAGCCTGGGCTGGTGTTTGGCCTTCTAACCAATTTAACTGGTGTCAGAGACTCATGCTGGGACTGACAGTAATCTGGAAATAATCAGTTGCCTTTAGGGGAGCGGATTATTTGCACGGAAGGAACTGCATCTTTCTGGAGGGACTGCAGAGGAGACTGAGAGGACAGAAACCCATGTGTCTCCCTGAGGCTCTGCATGCTCAATATCCCACTCCCACGCCAGCTCCAGGACAGCCCTGGTAGCACCACCAGCCCCTGGGGCTACCTGGGGATGCAGGATCCCATTGTGGACACCTGAGGAGTCCCCAGGATGCCGAGGGTGGCGTCAGCTGAGCTTGCATGGGATGCTGTGCCCGTCAGCTCCTCTGATTACCCACCTCAGTGTAAAATAAGATTGGGATTTGATGCCCTTCAGCCTGTCCATTCTGCCCCTGAATTCAGCAAGAGCTGCCTGCTGGTGGTTGGTGGCCTGGTGGGGTGATGGGGCCACGTCATTCCCCTTCCACAGGTAGAGGGCTGCTCCATGGCGTGGAGGACCCTGGTCCTGGTGGGCATCTCCTGGCAGGGCAGTGCCTGAGCAGCCATTTGGGATGGAGCTGTGGTGGTGCCTCCTCAAAGTCAGCAACTCCCCAGAAGTGGTAGGCCCTGTCTGAAAATCATTACAAAAACCAGATGTGTGAACACAGGTGTTCAACTCCCTTCCCATAAGGGACTGCACCACACCCTGTTTTTTTATCTATTTTTGTTCTTTTCAATGCCAGGCTTCATATAGTGGTATTTTCCATATCAAATAATTCACAGATAAACTAGCTCTTTTTGTGAGTGGGTTTATTTTTGAGAAAAAAAAAAAAGAAGAAATTTGAGATTTTTGGATATTATTTGACAAAACAAGTTAAAGTTTTGGCTTTCCATGGTTTACACAATTTGAAAAATATTACTTTTTACAAATATATTTAGAGGAAGAACAGAGTATTATTTTTGTTTCCAATACAGATGAAAAATCTTCCTGAAGTTAATTGTAGATAAACTGACACCACCAACTCAATGAGCAGAATGCCTCATGTCTAATAATTAAAATTACTCACCACAATGAAACAAATTTCAGAAACCCTCATGACTTTTTATTTACTTATTTTTTCCTCACTGAACACTCAAACAGAACAATCCTGTCATGAACCCGGCCCTCAAAACACCTGTCTTTTAAACCCAGAGTCCATAATCAAAAGTTTCCTGTCTGGCATTTGCTTCCAGGTCTAATTTTTACTCTCCCCTCATTTCCAGTAAAAGCAAACCGTGCAGAGAGTCACTATGCGGATGCTGCTCAGGAAACTCTAGGTACCACGGGAAATGCGTCGCACGAAACTAATCAAAAGCTGCACGGCTCATTCTCCCTCTACCCTGCTACCACCCGTTCTGATCACTTCTCTGCTTAATAGAGGTACTAGATGAGTAAAAAAAAAAAGGTGGAAGAGCCTCCCCGCTGCCCGCCCCGAAATTAGAGCCTTCCCTGGCTGCCAGTTGTGCAGAGCGCACGAAGCGAAGGGATGAGGATGGGGAATTTGGGCTGGGCCAGCAAAGCCACTGTCTGCTCAGCAAGGGAGGAGGCCAGGAAATGAAGTTAAACAAATGATGGAAAATTTTCCAAAAAAAAAAAAAAAAGCAAAATGAAAAATTTTAATTTTTTTTTTTGTAAAAGATCCCGTCCTCCCTGTCTCTCCACCCCTCCTCAAGGTCCAGGGAATCCTTGCAAATTGACTTGCACTGTACAGCAAAGTCCAGTTAGTAGCATGAGAAATACCAGCTTCCTGCCTCTGCTCAGTCACCATTCCTTTGGCTCTCTGACCGTGACAAATTGACCTTTCCTAGCCTGGTGGCCTTTGGAAGCCACAGCTTGCCTATCTAGCACCTCTACTACGCAGCTAGAGAAGGACTAATCTCAGCCTGTCCCGCCAGACGTAGGGGACAGGGCTCCCCTGAGCGTTGACATTGGCCTTGTGAATGGTTCTGTTTCTAGACCCCCAGGGGGACAGACAGCTTTAGCTCAGGGCTTTCTACGAGCAGGGTTTGCATCTTTTTCATCCAGCTGACAACTGCTAGGTGTTTTCAGGGACTTCCCAACCAGCATCCCTCAGTGCACCCACGGCCATATACACAGACGCATAGATCTTCTCTTACTTGTGCATAAATACTTTCAACACCTGCACTAGAAGAGTCTCTGCCCCCACCCCTGCTCCTCAGCAGCAAACATGCACCTTCTTGATCTCCCACTGCCCAGAGTTTGCATGCTGTGAATGCCGGCAGGGGACCCCCAGCTCCTTGCCCCCACAGGCAGGCAGGTGGACAGCCCAGGAGTGGCAGGGCACTGAGTGATGCCGCATGTTTGTGAACTCGGATTTTTGCATGCTCTTTTTTGGAGTCCGTTTTAATTCTCAAAATCACCAGTCTCTGTATCCCTCAGAAAGCCAACAAACTACAGCTTTGAAAGTTATAAAACTGCAGCTCTAACAGTATATGTATCTCTGATTTTCTTCATTAATTGTTTCAACCTGTATCTTTTCTTTTCTTGCTATTTTTTGACCTGCTGGCTCTTTTTATTCTCTGTCAGTCTAGAGAGTAGAACTCGTGGCTGAGGTTTGCGTGTACCAGGTGCTCAGATGTAGAGTGGTAAATCCCATCTCTGAATGGGTAACAAAGAGGAATGGGGCATGATCTAGGGTTGATTAAAAGCAGTTTCTCCATGGTAGGAAATCCCTTACATCTGGATAAATAGCCTGAACCTCTGAATCAGCCTCCTGCTACATACTTGGTGGTGCTATGGCCTTCCTTGAAGGTTAGCCTTCAAAAGTGGGGGTAAATATTGGGGGATCATCAGTTGCACAGGCAGCATTTCAAGACAAATGGCAAAGATTTGGTCAACAGTCTAGCTGGAAAAAATGATCCTGACTTCTGTGGTGTTTCCATTTGCCAGGTGAGGTTGTTTCATGTGTGGAGGTGTAGTGTGAGCAGGGAGTTCTCCCCAGAGAAAGCCTCCTCTCAGTTGCTTAACACTGAGGTTGTTTTTGGCAGAGATGAAAATGAGCAGTGCTATTCATAATCTGTCCTCTCATCTGTTCGTGTCTAGTTCTGTTTTCTGGAAAATCAGCCACTCTGATCTCAGTGTCTTCCTTGCATGTCTTCCTAGGCATGGATTTTTAATTGCTAGAGCCAGTGTGATTTTTTTCTGTTTTCTACTGAATTCCTTCCCACTGTGGTCCTCATTTCATCTCCCACGTCTAGAGTTCTGCAAGGGAAAGGGAGGATGAAACAAACTGTTACCTCAATATCTTCTTAATCTGTTGGAAAGTCTGAAAAGAAGGATGACAGACTGTGGTTCTTCCAGTCAAAAAGGAGCCTTTGTCTTTGGAGTAGCTACAAGAGCATCTTTGTAACCTGCATCTGTCCTGAATGTGGTGTTATACACCCTGTGCTTTAGTAGAACTGTGGGTTAATTTTTAAGGGATGTAAAAATAATTGAGATGTCTTGTTTCTCTTGGACCCTTGGGTGTCTGCCACCAATCCCCACTGCACAAACTCTTGGGGCAGATGCCAGCACATTGATGCAGCTCAGGCTGAGTGCTAAAAGCCTTCATCTAGGATGCACATAACGAAATAACAGCACATGATGAGGCAATCATGGAAAACTCAATGTAGGTAAATTAATAGGAGCTCCTTAGAAGCTGTGGTTTCTTAATGTACTAAACCAATGGTCTTTAGTCAATAAATGCAATAACACATTCATTTTTAGACAGTAATGTAACTACACCAAGCCAGATTATCAGCTCTATCATATTCTGCTTTGTAAGAGACTTTCCCAGCACACTCAGAGACGAGGGCACCTCACAGTGGGAAGAGAGCAGTGAAAGAAAGGTGTTTGCAGAGCCTTTGACTGGCCTGTGGCTCTCTGGGTGGTGCAGGTTCCTTAAAGGCTGCTTGGGGAATGATCAGCCAGCTCGGAGGTGCAGCCTGGCTGCTTTGCTTTGCTCCCAAAATGCAGCACAGCCGAGCTGGCAAACAGCAAAGGGCTGGGAGAAGATGCAGGATGTGGCTGATGTGGTGTCTGACAGCACTCAACACCAGTCTGGGAGAAGAGGGCTGGGAATTAGGAAGAGATGGGTGATTATAACAGAATGCTGCAGGACAGCCAAGGTTACAGATGTGAGTCTGGCTCCACTGTCCCTTCTCTCATCCGAGGCTCTGTGCTTTTCTGTGCTCCTGTGGTGGCAACAGGAATGGTGCAACTCCAGTCCTCACCATCACAGCATCAGTGGCTCCCATCCAAGTCTAGCAGGGTGGTTGTGGATGAGGAAAAGGAGAGGGATTACTCACCATGACAGGATCACTGGCTGATGTTTTGTTTCCCTTACACTCATGTTTCTCTGGTTCTAGAAACTGCATTCTCTAGGCTGAATTCACCTTTTAGCAATGTTTTTTTTCTGGAGTCACTGGAATCAGACCAAGCTTGAGCCAGACCCTCTCTTGGTTTTTGTTTTAGTTGTGGCAAATTTTGCATACACAGTTTTATTTTCCTTTCCTTCATGTCTTCAGTAATTGTTTTCTGCCTCTTACTCACAGCAGCAAGCAGACTGGAGCCCTGTGATAGTCACAAAGGCCATCATTCACTCCTGGCATTCCTTCCTGGTTTTCATCAGTTGTTCCCATATGCCACAAGCTCAGCACAAACTCTTGATTTAGAAAAAGCCCCTTATTTACCAACAGGAGACAACCTTTTTCTCCTGGCCACAGCTTCTCAGAAGAATGAGCACTGATACTGGTTGAGTTTGGATGCAGAGATGGATCTGAGTCTGTGCTAGTCCGACTCATTCTGGCTAGCTGAGAAGAAAATGAAGTAATGGCTCAAGCATTGTTTAAAATCAATGACAAGACCTTACAACTGATACTTTTTATTGATCTAAAATTACTGCTAATGTAATGAGTCCACATTTTTTTAAAGTGCTGATTTAATACTATAGAGAACTGGAATAAACCCCAAACCAGAGCATTTAAAACAGGAGCTTAAACCCCTGGCATCCTAAGGAGGCTGATGGCAGCTCATTTTGAAGGTCAGTACTTGTGCCTTTCTCTGCTGAGTGCTGGGCAGTTGGATTTAACCAAAATGCAAAGCCCACTAAAGCAGTGAGCATCATCCAGTTTCTCCAGCATGAACTCTTATTTTTTGACTGGCAACAGAGAACAATCAGCTCAGTTTCTATCCTTTGTTAAATTCAAAACCTGAATATTTATAAACCTTCCCCACAGTCAGCCTGGAAAGGTAATTTTTTGCTATCAAATCTGTTTTCATAGATGCTACTTGGAGTGTACCTAGAATTAAATCACAACCTGATTTAAACCTGTGATTTAAACCTGATAGGCTGTTGTGGCTTCCCCTAATCTGTGCCTCTGGTTGCAAAGCCACAGTTCCCTTTCCCTTCCTCCCCGTGGCACGAGCAGAGCTCCTGCCCTGTGCTCACGCCGCTGTCACGACTGTGAGCGTCCATCTGTCCCTGCTGTCCTCACCTTCGTGTCACCAACACCTCCCACTCAACTGGGGCTCATTACCATCCTGGAGTGACATCCCAACACCACCTCTCTGAGGCACTCTGCATCCCTGTCCCTCTGCATGACTTTCTGGTTGAGTGAGAACATGATCTTGGATTAGCTGACAACATATATCCCTATGTATGTCTGTATTTCTTTGGGATTTTTTTCCTACCAGCTCCTGCAGACCCCAACAGCATCCTCCTCTGCAGGGATTGTACTTGCATGTGATTCCGGGTGTCATTTCCAATGAGGAATTGCATGGCAGAAGGAAAAATTCTATAAGTTTTTCATGGTGTCTCGTGTCATCTATGTTAAAACAAAGAAGTTACATCAAGTGTTGGGTTTTTTTCCTTAGTGAGGACTTGGGAACAAAACCCACCCAGATCTTAACTGTTCATCAGATTTCTATGAGATTTTTTTATGTGTTGCTCCTCATGCTCTCAGGATTGAAACTCTTTGCTTGTATCCCTCACCAAGTTCAACCCTTTCTTTTTTGCTTTTTGTGATTCCTGCAAACATTTGTAGCACATTTGTTGTGGGAATGGAAAAGAGGCTCCAAGGAAAAGGCGCTGCCATACTCAGTGAAAGGCAACTGGTTTTATGCTGGGATTGGTGATGGGAGAAACTCAGCAGAGGATAGGGCACAAAAAGATCACTTTGAATCCTGAATATTGCTGTGTTGCTAAAGCATTTTTATAAAACTTACTTTTTAAAAAGGTAATTCAAAGTAATAGTACTACTGAAACACAGTGGATTTAAAACATATTATTCTTTAAAGTCATCAAAAATAAAGAAAGAAGATCCAGTTGGCCTATTTAGAATCAAATGATGAAATTTCAATCTGGTTTCTAACCCAAGAAACTCAGAGTGAGAATTTCCTTTAAACCTTTGGCACATTATGTACAATGGTTTTGGTGGCAGTAGTAATGAAGGCTTACATCCAGAAAGGTGTTTAGGCAGGTGATGTTTCCCAGATTCCTGTGTGGATTTGTACCTCTGACCTGGATTTCAGCTCTGCTGATCCCATGGCCTTCAGACGGACCCTGTAGATGGGCACCACACTGGAAATTCGATCCCCAGCACTTACCTGAATTAAAATTTGTCTTTAATTGGAATAATTTGGTCACGAGCAAATTTTATTTTCTATCCAACCCATCTTTCAATGTGAAATTGCTGCTGAGCTTGTGACTGCAGCCAACCCTTCCCCACAGCCCAGGGGATGCCCTCCCCAGAAAATTCTGCAAAATGCTGCCTAAGCACCTTTCTCTCCCTGTAAATGTTTGTTGTCTTGCAATGTAAAGTGACTTTGTAAAAATAGCACCTTCTTAGTCAACAAATCTGCTCCCTGAGTGTCCTCGAGTCACATCTTCTTCCTTGGATGGCCGGAGCTGGTGTCTGCTCCTGTCAGCAGGGAACAGCCGGCGGCTGGGAAAAGGGAGCGGCGTTTTGCTTTGCTTCAAAACCAGCAGCCAAGTTCTCACTGAAGAACCTCGTGCCAGTTTTGAAGACAAAGAAGGGCCGTGGGGCTCTGACTTTTAAGTTGGTGTTGCTGAAAGACACACCAAAAAAAAAAAAAAAAAGAAAAGCAGGTCTTTGGTTGGTGATGTGGAAATTAAAATTTCTGAAATGTTCTTCCCGCAAATAGCGGCAGAGAGTTGGCAGCAGAATGATAAGTGGCTGCAGCAATGGTACAGAATGTTGGGAATTCAATCCCTGTCTTCACTCAGTTTTGATATGCCTATATATAAAATATTGGCTATTTGTGCAGCTATCTCGCACTGGTTGTCCAAGCTCTAATCAGTGGAGTTTAATTGTTGATTACTATTAAGAAAATATGAAATGATCCAAAAGTATTTGCAGTCTGCTTTCCCCAGTGCTGTCTCTATATAGTTTGTGGTTTCATAAAGATTCACAAAATCTCTTTGTTCTTAGATTTTCACATGAAAATTCAACATCTTCATTTGGGTGAAAGGCTTTAAATGCAAATTTCAGAATTTGGAAACTAATTAGAGCAGGGTGGTCACTATTTCCCAGTGAGAGATCATCTCTGTTTCACCATAATTGCAAGGATTCTAGTAGGAAAAGAGGCACGAAAGTGCCATATTCTGGAGTTTTAAAATTTTGCTTTCCATGTTTATGACAGCCATAGCAGACCTCGAGGGAGATGGCAGATAGCTTTTAGATGGGATTTTTATAGGATACAGAGGAGTGGCGCAGTGTTTGTATTTATGTGTTTCAATATGTAACTGGATAAAGAGGAACTTTTTGGAATATATAAAGGGGGCAGATCATGTTTTAAGAGGGAGGAATTACAGGAAGTGAAGAAAGGGAAAGGACAGATCTGAGCACCAGAAATGAAGTGTTCGCACAAAAGTTTTAAGATGGTGGCTTGGGGTTTTTTTAATTGGTATTTTCTTATTAGCCATAGTGTTTTGGAAGGCAGTTGTGAAAGAAAAGCTTCCTAACTGGTGATCGGAGCCGATCAGTGATTTAAGGAATCATAACCTCATTGTTAATGTCATTCTGTCCCGCCAGCCCTGGCATCCCATGAGGGGCTTCTGTTTAAGTCCTCATTATTTTCTCTCTCTTACAAACCATTCCCATTTCACTCATGATGACGGAAACATTTCTACAATGCTTTCTTTAAAACAAAAATAAAAATAAAAAATACATATTGGAGAAAAAAAAAAAGACAAGCCAACAGCAAAGCTACATGTCACTGCTGCTTGGAAGTGCTCTTGGTTTCTAATGGCTGGTGGGGAAGGACTGCGTGGTTTCCAGAATGACTCCTCCTGCTGTCTCCTTTTTGTCTTTGTTTCAACGTGTTTCTCTGAACAGTCAGAAGGTCAGTTTGAAAGATCGTGTCTTCTCCAGTCCCCGCGGTGCTGGCACCAAAGGGAAAGGCTCTCCACAGGCTCAGGGCATCAGGAGGTCCCCCAGTGCTGACCAGAGCATCGAGGACAGCCCGAGCAAAGTGCCCAAGAGCTGGAGCTTCGGAGACCGCAGCCGAGCCCGGCAAGCATTCCGCATCAAGGGAGCGGCGTCGCGGCAGAACTCGGAAGGTGAGGGCTTGGGCTGCTGTGCTGGACCCTAAATTCCCAGCTGGCCCCAACATCCTCTCCCCACCCACCTAAGGAGGGCAGAGCTGCCAGCCAAGGTGTTGGGACTCCTTCTCCTCCCAGTCTTTTAGCTTGGAGTAGCCTGAGCAACCTGATCAAGTTGAAGATGTCCCTGCCCATTGCAGGGGGTTGGGCTGGAGGGCCTTTAAAAGGTCCCTTCCAACCCAAACTTGTCAATGATGATTACAAGAGGCAAGAAAACCCCTTCTGATACCCATGATAATTTGTTTGTATTTCTGTATATAAGGATGGGGAAAGGAGGAAGAGTCAGGTATAGGAACAAGAGGAAATGATCTCAAGGTGTGCTGGGGAGGGTTAGGTTGGATATTAGGAAAAATTTCTTCCATGAAAGGGTGGTCAAGCCCTGGAACAGGCTGCATAGGGCAGTGGTGGAGTTACCTTTTGGAGGGATTTAAAACACATCTAGATGTGGCACTTGGGGACATGGTTTAGTGGCTGGGCTTGGCCGTGCTGGGGGAATGGTTGGACTTAATGATCTTAGAGGGCTTTTCCAACCCAAATGATACTGGGATTCACTGATACAGGGATATGTGAGAGCTGCAGTTGGCACTGCAAGTATCACCTAAGCACATCCTGGGAAATGCTCTCATCTGGATGCTCAGCAAAGGCTCCTCTGCTGCTTCCCCTGGGGTTGCTGTTTGTGATCTGCCTCATCTTTCCTTGTGCAGCACTGGCACGGGAAACAGTAACATGTTGTGTTTCTCCTTCCCTGTCCCAAACCCAGAAGCAAGCCTCCCTGGAGAAGACATTCCTGATGAGAACAAAAGCTGCAACTGCGAGTTTGTGACAGAAGATTTGACACCAGGGCTCAAAGTCAGCATCAGGGCAGTGTGGTAAGAGGGGGAGAGGGGGGAAGCACTCCAGAAAAATCAATTATAGAGAAAAGTGAGAAGTGTAAAGCCTGAAAAGTGCTGGCAAATGCTGACATGTGTGTGCTGCAGGCTGCTTTTCCCCTGGGTGGCCTGCCCTGCTTTACAGACAATTTTGCCAGGAAGGGCAATTTTTGCTTAGGAAAGGAATAAATGGAGAAACAGGAAAATCCCCCGCAGGGATGCATCCAAATGACAGTTCTCACCAGCTCTGAATGTAATGCTGACATTTCTAAAAGTGGTGCAGAGAGCACACGCACAGATGACAGTCCAAGGGGCATCAGGGACCCCCTGGTGCAGACAGGGCTTCAGCCACCAGCCCCCGCAATCCCCTTCCTCTCTCCTCTTGCTGCATCCTCTCCCAAACCCACAGGGTTGGGATCTATTCCATTTTCCTTCCAAAGCAGCTCCCTGCAGTGTTTTTTATCTGCCATGAAGCAGGTCAGGCTGCACCCAGGGATGTGTGATGATTTTGCTCTCTGTCTCCTGCAGCATTATGAGGTTCCTGGTCTCCAAGCGCAAGTTTAAGGAGAGCCTTCGGCCCTACGACGTGATGGACGTCATCGAGCAGTACTCAGCTGGGCACCTGGACATGCTCTCCCGGATTAAAAACCTTCAGGCCAGGCAAGAGACCCCTCTCTTTGCTTCATTTTCTACTGCATTTTGTTCACTGTGGAGGTATTTTCAGGAGAGACACTTCTCTTTGCAGCTACAGCTTATTCTTTTCCTTTTTAAGACAAATCCCCATGGAAGACGTCAGTGCTTATGGCTGGGACCCACAGGGATAAGCAGGTCTTTAGGGCAGGGACTGCCCTAAAACTCCCTTGCTGCCCATCTCAGGACATACAGAAATCATGGCTCATCCTCCTGCTTTATTTTGGGAACTTTTGGCAATATGGTATATCCCAATATGGGTATCTCCATGGTCCTCCTGGCAGGGTGCAAAGTTTTGGTGCCCCAGGGTTAAGGCTGATGTGAGTCACTTGGTACCTTTCTGGGAGTGAAATAAGCCAAAATTTGGTGTCCTGGCTCTGGCCCTGCTGCCACAGACATGGAGAGCAGTGAGGAGGCAGCAGCTCCCTCCCACCGTTGGGATGTTGAGCTGCTTCAGGAGGAATCCCTCCTTGGATGGCACAGTCTGCTGAAAATCCATGCAGATGGGAGTGTCTCATCCAAGCCCACCAACGTAGGTGGGGTTTAGCTGAGCTGCATTTCAGCTTCTGTGCTCAGATTTTAGGGCAAGATGTGCTCATTTTAATAGTAGAAGGAATGTGGAAAGGGAAAAATGGAACCGAGAAGGTTCCATGTTTTCCCTGTTTCTTCTGGAGGAAAAAAAAACCCTCAAACACAGAAGTTTGATTCCTTGTACAGAGGATCAAAGTTTAATCTTTCAGTCTGACCACTTTTCTCTCAGCCCTGATTGGAAAAGTAGACCCCAGGCCTCCAACAGCCCTGGTTGTGTTGGCTCAGCAGAAGTAGCTCCAGCTCTGCAGGGTTTGAAGGACACCCAGAACTGTGGCAGGGCTTGGCCATGGGCAATCTCCAGTCAAAAAAATACACCACTTGCTTTTACACTTGGAGAATGAAATTGCTTCCCTTGATGGCTGTGGCAGCCCAGCTTCCCCTAGAAGCCATTGAGGAAGTTTTCCTTTCATTTCAGACCCATTTAAGTCCCCAGTAGAGTCAGCAAATGTGAAGAAAAAAGAAGTGTTTGTGTATGCAAACAGCTGACATGAACCTCAGGACTGAAGTAGGAAAATTGTCTTGGGAAAAAGAGGAGTCTCTGTTCTGCCATGAATCTCTCAGAGACCATTTTAACTCTGCTATTTTTGATGTTCAAGACGCAGAGGTAACTTTCTCAGCCCTGCTGCACACTGTGCTTTTCCCAGAAGGAACATTCTCCCTTGCAATGGAGACCAAAATATCCTGGAGAATTTCCTCTCTGTGAGCCTCTCACTCCTGTTCTGAACAAATTCAGTGATCATGGATCCAAGATGTGTAGCTGAATATAGAGGGAGAAGAGGAGAGGGAAGGGATTGAGATTTCCTAACTTTAGTAACCTGAAACAAGAGGCCTTGAGGCCACCTCTGCAGTGAGTCCTGGGCATTGGGGTTGTCATCTCTGCTGGCTCCAGGAGGGATGCCTGAGTCCCCAGTACCCTGAGGGCTGTGTTAGATTGCCTCACCACCCATCCAGGTCTCCCCAGTCCTTCAGGGGCATGTGCTGCAAAGACAAAGCAGTTTGGTTGTCTACTTTTTTGGGGAGGTTGGGGTATGGAATTGCAGCTTTCAAAGACCAAACTGGATTCTCCTCTTAGCTGTAGGTCTGGGACTGTGAGGATGAGGCTCTGGGGCTGGACAAGGCCACCACCCATCCTCTCACAGGGAAGCCAGGAGGACCAGGGGCTGCTTCAAAAGCATGAAGCATCTGGATTTGGGATCCAGGCAGCTTCACTGGTTTCACTGTCCCCATGGAGCAGGAGATCAGTGGTGGTGATGGGAGCAGACCCCTTTGGGGCCACCCTTTGGGCACCAACAGGTCCCATGGCTGAGCACCTGCCCAGTACCACTGGAAGGGCCCACTGTAGACAAGGCCATGGCCAGTGTTGGCCCCTGCACCATTTGGTGGATCCCAGAGAGGGAGTCATGGGGCGCCTTGGAGAACAGATATTTTAGTGTCCCTTTCCTTCATCAATCAGAGCCCCATGTTCTGTCAGCCCAGCTCAGCAGGGCTGGCTCTGACCTCCCCTAGACAGGGCTGTGGTGGATTAAAGCTGCATCCAAGCACATTTCTGGGGTGTTTACATGTACTTTCCTCTTTAATCAGTAAAGCCTCTGTCACTGTGTCTGCAATGTGCTCTTTTCAGTGTTGTGTTCACATTGTCTCGTGTTCCATCCTGACACCTTGCCAACCATGGATGTCTCCCATTCATTGAGTTATCCAGCCCTGCAGCGTTCCTCGCCGACTCCCAGCAGCTCATGCTTCCCTGAACTAGCTGAGGATGTGTTCTCTAGCACTGGAACTGAAAGGAGGATGAATATATGTTGTTTCATATCCAGCCACCTCAATGGGATATTGCCACACATATGCAAATATATTCCAGAGGGTAAAACATGGTGCCTGTTGTATCTGGGGTGGGGGGAGCTCCTAATGATGATGCAGTGGTGCCTAAATCTCCAAATCTTGCCCTGAGGTGGGTAAGACTGGTTTTTCACCAACAACCAGGTGGTAGGCAAGAGCCTTCTGTTTCCAGCGGAATATATTTTCAATTTCTCTCTCTTTCTCTCCCTGTCCTTCTGTTTGCCAGTTGTTTCTTTCCGCGACTTTTCTCTGACCAACTTTTCTCTACGTGTTGCTTCATTATGCATTTTGCTGGTGTCTTTTTTCTTATTTACTTTGCCAGGATAGATATGATTGTGGGTCCCCCACCCCCTTCAACTCCCCGGCATAAGAAGTATCCAACCAAAGGACCCATGTATTCTTCCAAAGAGTCTCCCCAGTACTCGCCTAGGTTAGGATTCACCAAAATGCCGCTTTCTCCGGAATTTTTTTCATTTGCTTTATGTCAAACCCCTTTCATGCCAGTTATATGACGGCATTTCTCACTTAGCAGTGCAGCCTTCTAAATCATGGCTCACAAGGGTTTGCTGCTCTGGGTGTGCTCTGATTTGCCTTCAAGCCAGAGGGGAACAAAAAAGGGGATGTTCGTTCAGTCATCAATAACCATCGGTTCTTCAGCCAGCCTATTTCCTATTTTCAGTCTTCTTCGAGGTGTTAGAAAGCTAAATTGTATCTTTTTAAAAGATCTCATATTTTATCAGGCTGTCCTTAAACGTAGAAGGTGGAACATTTACCCACAAAGCCAATATAAAGTGAACAATCCACTTCCTAAAGGATGACACCATTCACACACAAGCAAAGGAGCCTCTGCAGCTCTTTAGACAAGGAAATGAGTTTATTTCAGTGGGCAAAGTAAGAATGAAGTGTTTTGTAGCTGATGAAAACAGTGATCTCTATTTCCTCCTGGTGCCACTCTGCTGACCATGGAGGAAAAAATTGTGTTAAAATACTACAACCATGGGACTCATATTCTGAAAAATAAGAAATCAATCTTGATTATCCAAGCAAAAGGAGCAGGAGTCAAACCCAGCCCTCAGTCACAGAGCGAGATAGTTCTCATTAAGTTCTCTCTCTAAGTAAAACCATATCTGAAGCTCATGCAATGAGGAATATATTCTCACAAAAATTCCCAACGGGCATTCTGAGGTCTGGGCAGTGAGGCCATGAGCTGGGCTGTATTTTCTCCTTGCACTGAGACCAGTAGAGCTCAAAGCAGGTGTAAATATTTGCCAGAAAGTAATTTTCCATGCAGAAATAGTAGGTGATTTTTAAATGCAGTAAGCTTAGCCTGAAATATTTTTTCCCTAAATATATTTGCCTCCCTAAGAGCTAATATGTGACAAATCTCTTGATTTTTATTTAAGCTGCTCTGAGTAATCTTCACTAGAGAAATGTAAGTAAAAAGAATATTGAAAGCTTACCTTTTCCCACTCAAACATTAAAAAAATTGAATTTTCTAGAAGCCCAAAGCTTTATGCTTGAAAAAAAAATGCTTTCAGAAAAGTAGTTTTTCCCATTCTTCCTCCCTGCCAAAAGAGGTCTTTGAAAACAAAATAACCTTGCTATCTGAAGAAACATTTATATTTAAATTTAAAAATACATATTCAAATCGATTTTGTTGCATTTAACCTTTAAGATGATATGTCCGACAAGCCTTCACTAAAAGCAAGATTTTCATATGAAAACTTGTGCCTCACACACAGCAAAGGTGATAAATGGATCTGAGGGGAGGAGGCCTCAAAATGGAATATTTATTTAATTCAGTCCAAGACTGCTGCTGTATCAGCTTCATCCCCCCATCATTTATACAGTTTCTAATACTGATTTAAAAATCTTTGCACATGCCCACAGGGCTACTGGGATGTTTAAGACTTTTTTCGTAATTTCTCCTTTTTCCAATGATTTTTTTCATTTCCCCCTTAACAAGCTGTGCCTGCAAAAAGCAGTAGGATACAGAAGGCTGCTGAAATCTCTGATCCCACCCATGAAAGAGCATGTGCCACACTTAATTTTTGGCAGTTTCATCCTCCCACAGACACCAGCAGCACTTGTGAGATGCTCAGGGGGCTGATGGGTGGGAACCAGAGCTCTGAGCAGCCCCAAGCCCAGATCCAAAAACCCTGGGTCAGGCTCTGCTGCTGCCGTGGTCTTTGTCCTGTGAGGTCCCCATGGATGGCTCCAGCCTCTCCTTTTCAGTCTGCACCCCCTGTTTTAGCCAAATTCTGCCCAGAGAAACATCATGGGAGGGATGTCCCATGAGCTGTCTTCACCCTATGGATTGCTCAGTTCAGACAAAATCTTTCTGCAAGCAGCTCCCAGAAAAGTCAGGGGGATCCTGGTAGGTGCCCACAGCTGTGGTTTGGCTGGTGGTGTTTGCTCCATGATCTGCACACAGACAATTTGGATTAAATTCCCTTGATCAGCTGATTTAGCCTAGAATAGGTGCAATCTCAGCTGTAATTTTTAGAAAACTGTTGTTGATCTAAATTTGTCCAGAGCAAGTTTTATTGCCAAATGAAGGGGTAAGTAGCCAGTCCTGTGACATGGATGAAGGGGGTTTGGCTTCAATGCCTGGATTGTTTACAAAAATTTATAAGAGATAAAGGAAAAAAAAAGGAAAATACTTGACTATCTATTCCCAAACACTTCATTTTTATATCATTTGAGCCGTTTGACCTTTTGATGTCTGCTTCTGGCCCGAGGGTGACAAATTACACCTCTTTGCATGCACTGTTAGCATGAAGCATAATGAAGCATGAGAAAACCTGCACTGTGGCTGATGCAAGAATTTACATTTTTTTTGTACCATTAGAAAGAAGGAAAGACAGTAAAGTCCACTTTAAAGAGCAATCCCCTCTTCTCTCTCCCTCCCAAACTGAGGCCCAGCAGAGCCAACCAAGGACAGCAGATGGCACAGTTGGTTGTGCATCCTTAGAAATCTCTGAATCCTCTTCTGCCAGGAAAGGAAGAACTGGCTGGCTCTTCCAAAGCTTCAGCTGAATTCTTCCCTCTGCACATGTGTATTTGGCACAGCAAAATTGAGTGTTGAGAAGATACAAATCTCCCCATGGCCTGTAGTGTAGAAGTGGGGTGGGCCCCCCAGAAGATTCTTGGTCCTTTGTCATGCAGTAAGAACATAAATTATCCCGTTCTGCTTCCTAAAGTGGAGTATGTTCTTTCTTCTTCATCTTTTGAGCTTTGTTGCCCAAGTTTGGACAAAATCTCAAAATCTTGTAATGGCTAAAAGGACCTCCTGCTCTTGATGGTCCTCAGCTAGGTGCAGGTGAGGGAGCTCACAATGATTTCCTCTTTTCTCTTGTATCAGATAAGGCACAAATGAAATCTAGGCTTTGCTGAGGGTAGGAGCACTCTCCTGTGCTCCAGCTTGTGCCATGGGAAGAAAAGGGGTAGGAGACCTTGAGACTGGTTTCTCCCATAGAGAAAGAAGGACTTGGTTCACCTTCTCCCCTCCCTGCACTGAATCCACAGGCCCAGAGGTGCCCCCTGCACCACCCTTGGTGCTGCTCTGCCTCCAAGGAGGGATCTGGCTCTGCTTCCTCAGAGCTGTGGGAGACAACCACCCCAGGAGTCAAGGCTGTGCTCAGGTACAGACAAAAAGGGAATGAATCAAGCAGGAATTCTGGGCTCTGGTGTCAATTACATAATGGGAAAGGGCTTCTGAGTGCTTTATGGGCGTGCTCTGGGAAGGGCTTCAGCCCTGCTCCTAAATCCCAGCAGGTCTAAAGGCAAGTTGTGTCCTTGAAGGTGAGCAACAACTCAGTGCTCTTCTTAGTGATCACTCTAGCTGTGAAGTGCCAGCTGGGCCCTGGAATGGGCCATGTGAGGGTCACTCACTGGGTAGCTCTTCTCTTCAGATATGAAAGACAGCAGAAGTCCTGCCTTGATTTCTGCAAGGTTAGAATTAGGGTTAGGATGCAATGTTGGGTTCTCCTCTCTGTGTCACAGTCTGTCCTGCCTCCCTGCTCCGCTCCACAGCTCCTGAGGGACGTCTCATTTCCATGAGGGGACATATTTCACAGTGTCACTGTGGTGCTGGATGCGACAGGAGGACAGAGCACCCTGATTGTTCTCGGCCTTCTGCAATACACAATAACATTTAGACTTTGGGCCTCTTTAAACTCGTGTTCATTCTTTTACCAGTCTACTTGCTTGTGCATACAGGAGAGGAGTTCATACAGTGGCTGTACCACGCCTTGGCTTGTGATTCCCCACCAGGGTAGCCCGAGGTACCCAATTTAACAGCTCTTTGCTTACATGGTAACGACATTGTCCTAGGATTTCTTGTGCTGTCTGTCCTGTCAGTAACTGCATCCTTCGTGGGGAGTTCCTGTAAATGTCAGTGACTTCCTTCTCCCATTACAAGAGAGAAATAAGGCATGCATATTCCTCACACTTGTAATTCCAGCACTTGGTGCTTCTTGTACTCCTGTGCTTATATTGCTAAGCAAAGGATCAAACATGGCTTTTTAAGCAGAACAGAATTCTGTCACATCCCTGCCCAAATCAAGTAGCTTCTGGGATCAAAGCTAAACTCTGAAACAATTGTTGGCTTATATTTTCTGTCTTTGGTATGATGTGCTCATCCACTTCATCTCTTCGAGCCAGATCTGGTGCTATAAAGTGCTGTTGCTCTAATATAAGCTAAGGGAGGCACGCTGGTCCATTCCCACTGGTACCTGTCCCTCAGTGTCAACAGCCAACATCAGTATGAATTCCCTGTCCAATGTGAAGCAAACAGGTGGCTCTTGTGTTGGAAATAGCCTCACGTCTCATTCCTTTCCTTGGTTTTTGTTTGTTCATTTTCCCCTGTCTGTCTGTGTTCAGCTCCTTCCTTTTCCTCCTCCTGGTGCATGGACCCATGGCCCACACGGCAGAACTGTGTAAGAAGCATTTTGAGTTTTTGCTCAAGATTCCTCAACTTGGTTTCAGTCAGATTAATTAACCCTTCTTTCCCCCTGCCACCCTTACATTTGGTGCATTATGCAAGAGTAAAGTTTGCCCAGCACAGAATTAGTCCATAAACCTGGCTGCCATTAAGAAGTTAGTCCAAAAATTAGTTGCTCCCCAAACTTTGGAGGGATCAAGAAGCTCCACTGTTTTCTCTCCGGAAATTTATATTTGATGTCTCTAATAAAATTGAATTCCAGCTACCAAACTGGTTCTGCTCTCCTCCTTTCCCTGCCTATGGAGCTGTTAATCAACCCAGGTGTTTCCATACTGGGAATAAGGAAGTGCAAATGTGATATGTGTAAAGAAGCCAGTACCAAATTATGTGCCTGGTAACTTTTCCCAGCTGATTTGGCAGGAGCCTCCTCTGCTGCTCCCAGCTGGGAGCCCTGCTAATAAAAAACTGTAAATCTAGCAATAGAAGTGTGAACTGCATTGAGATGAAAACAGTTTGGGAATGTTTGGTGAGTTCTGGCCAAATTCAGCCTTGATGTAATTCCACTAAAACATTTATCACTGCACCTGTTTGTCTGGATCTTAGGACAAGCAGCTTATTTTCATGGGCATGAGAATTACACATGGACATTTGCATGGAGGAGAGGAAACTGCTGCAAAGACTGAAAAAGATCCCATTGATATTTGCTAGACAGAAAACTTGATCTTCCCCCAAAACAATAATTTCTCAGCGCAAATAAGAAGTTAATCGATTTGGAAGGAAGCCAGTTAAAGAAATTCTTTGCAGTGGGTAAATTTACTGTGCATAATGTGCCAGGTTTTATCTGTATAAACAGAAATGGATAATTTCAAACTCTGCTAATACCGCTCTGAATTTTGCATCTGAATTAACACTTCAGTGCCACTGCGTGTCTGTGAGTAATTTGGAGTGTTAGCTGGGAGAGAGGCTGTTGCTTTGTCCCATGGAGGCACAACAAGCAGTGCCCTCCTCACCTGCTGCCTCCAACTGACTCCAGGTCCTTTTCCGGGGGTGGGGGGATTTTCTGATCCTGGTAGAGTTGACCAGATTGTTGGGAGAGGATCCTCCATGACCGACAAGGATCGGACCAAAGGGCCGGCAGAAGGGGAGCTGCCCGAAGACCCCAGCATGATGGGCAGGCTTGGAAAAGTTGAAAAACAGGTATCTTGGGTCAGGAAGGGGTTCTTGTCAGTGGGCGTTGCATGCATTGTGTTGGTTTTTCCTTGGCTTTTTCCTTCAGTGGAATGTTACCTTTTAGTTAAAAAAAAAAAAGGCGAGCCCTGAATACTTTAAAAAAGAAGCAAGGTGGATGTTATGAAAAGGCACTAAATGCCTTGGAAGCCTAAGTGCTGCTTTCAAACCAGGCACTTTGAGTCTAGTTTAGTGAGTTTGTCAAAAGCCTGCATTATTTTTGAAAACAGCACATTGGTTTCTTTGCCACCGCACTGGACACGTTTCAAATGAGTCCCTGAGCCTGGCTGCTGGAGCTGCTGGCCTTGCTGAAAATTTAAAATCTTCCTAGAGCATAAGGCTTAGAAATCCCAATGGCCTTCTGAGCTCAGACAGGTACAAAGTGAAGGAAGGAGCTGGAAGAAGCGAGAGTTCTCCAGCCTTTCTAGAACTTGGTGC
The DNA here is from genome assembly GCF_000277835.1 of Geospiza fortis. Classification (NCBI taxonomy): domain Eukaryota; kingdom Metazoa; phylum Chordata; class Aves; order Passeriformes; family Thraupidae; genus Geospiza; species Geospiza fortis. The sequence goes on along the minus strand of NW_005054337.1, from coordinate 1,235,249 downwards.
CTGTCATAAAGATTAGAGGAGCACAAGGAAAATCCTGTAACAAGGGGGAGAATTAAACCCTTCAGAACAGGACACTTAAATATTCACTAAAAGTTTGAGATGCTGTGGGTCAGTGTAGGCAGAGGTGATCTATGAAGCCCAGCCCCACACTTGTGCCTGAATGGAAGTTACCCATACTCAGGATGTTAATGTGCCTCAGCCTGCATGTAGTGCTGGAACTGTGGTGTTTTTGCAGGTTCAGTCCATGGAGAAGAAGCTGGACTTCCTGGTGAACATCTACATGCAGCGGATGGGCATCCCACCAACGGAGACAGAGGCTTACTTTGGGTCCAAAGAACCAGACCCGGCCCCTCCCTACCACAGCCCTGAAGACAGCCGGGAGCACATCGACAAGAACGGCTGCATCATCAAGATCATCAGGTCCACCAGCTCCATGGGTCAGAAGAACTTCTCCGCCCCACCAGCCCCGAGCAACGCCTGCCCGCCCTCCACGTCGTGCCAGCGGCAGAGCCACGGCTCCTCTCCCATCGGGGACCCCGGCTCGCTGGTCCGGATCCCGCCTCCGCCCTCCCACGAGCGCTCCCTGTCCGCCTACAGCGGCGGGCACCGGGCGAGCAGCGCGGAGTACCTGCGGAACGAAGACATTACAACCAAACACCACGAGAGTGCCATGAGAGACAGCGACACGTCCATCTCCATCCCCTCGGTGGACCACGAGGAACTGGAGCGCTCTTTCAGCGGCTTTAGCATCTCCCAGTCCAAAGAGAATTTGGACATCCTTAACAACGGTTGCTATGCAGCCGTGGCCAAAATCAGACCCTACATTGCAGAAGGGGAGTCAGACACCGACTCTGACCTCTGCACACCCTGTGGTCCCCCCCCGAGGTCGGCCACGGGTGAGGGACCCTTCAGTGACATGGGCTGGTCAACCCCCCGGCAGTGAAGCCTCCCTGCAGCCGCCGAGCCGCGTCCCAGCGCGGGCAGCTGCCCGCTCCAGCTGCCCACGCATCGAACTTCTCAAGGAGATTGACAGCTAAGGTTTTCCTCTTTCTAGGACACCCTTAGCTGGCAGATACTTTCTTGCAGCTTACTCTGGGGGGACAAGCAGGTCAGAGCCTGCACTTGTGGAAGAGGTCACGGTGAAGAGCGAACTGGAGCCGTGAAGTCCAGATTTCTTTCATACTCTCTTTCTAAGATCATTAGGTGAAACTTCCATGGCGCAGAGTAGGCAATTTGCATTTCTTGGGAATCCTCAGAAGTGCAGGGCAGGAATAAATCACCCAGCCTGGGCTTTTGTAGATCACATTAACTGGTGGCTGACAAGTGTTAGGTGGGAGTTGCTATGTCGTGGCAGGAGCTGATCTCACCTTTAGGTGTTTTGGAGTCACAGAGAGAATATGTGTCTGTTTCTGGCTTAGGTTTCAGGGCACGTGTAATAGTGAGGGGTTGTTACCCCATGGTTCCTCATTAGCTGTCAGGAAGGTGACATAATTCCAATATAATACATGGAAAATCCCTGGAGGAGAGGGATGGTGGCTGGGATATTTCCATGAGCAGCAGACATGGCCTTAAGTGGGACTTGCTGAGGTACTGCTCTGAACCAGAGCAGTTTGGAAATGATCCCATCTTGGGAAAAACTCAGAAATATGAGCTTGAGTGCAAGAAGAGGGACAATCCAGAGGGCAGAGAAATGAGACAGAGAAGGAGGATGAGACACTATGGGGATGGATTTTTATATTTTTAACCATGTATTATATTTAATTATCTCTCCTTCTGCTGACAAGGGACTTGGGGTTGCTTTGAAAGCAAAGATGAACCAAAGGCAACCCCTCTGGAGGGCTGCCATGATCCCAAGCCATTCTCGTGGCCAGCAGAGCTGTTGGGGAGGCACAGCCACCAGGCAAAGGGAGAGGGTGGACGTGCAGGATGCTGTGGTCCCTGCCTTGCTGTGAGTGAAGTGCTGAGCTCCACCCTCTGGAAGCCCTGTTGGTCAGAGTGGGCACTTTTCTTACAGTTTGCATTGTGCCTGAACACTTTATTGCACACACTATGCCCGTGAAAATCTTTGCTTTCTTCTTCTGCCCTGCCAAGAACCTCACCCCCACATTCTCGGGACATCCTTTGGTTTGTTTGGATCCCTCAAGCTGAGTTAAGAGGCTCTGCTTTCTTTCTTCATGGTCTTTCAGAAGCCTCTTGCCCGTGCTTGCCTGCAAGTTGTGCCAATCCCCGTCTGCTCCATTTCGTTGTGGAAGCACTTCCTCTTGGAAAGGTCATTGTGTCACTACCAGAAACCTCAGCAGCTCCTTCAGCTGGGGGAAGGGAAGGGAAAAAGTGATGCTCCAAGTTTCTTTTGGGACCAAAACAAAGCCACAAAGTGATGCTTTACATGGATAAGTTGGTGTAGGTGTTTTTATTTGCAAGGGCATGGATCAGGAGAAGTTTGGTTTGGGATCTGTTTCCAGGGCTGGGACACCATGGCTGGCATTGTGCCTCTGAACCTTGCTGTGCATCCACAGCCCAAATCCCACACGTGTTTTCTGCTGTGATTTCAAACCCTGTCTTTCGACATTTCCCCTGTGTCATATCAAGAGCCTGTTAAGGCTATTTAGGTGACAGCTTCATTTCTGTGTGGCCTTTGAGAGGTTGGACATTGATTTGCTTGGGGTGAAGGGAGACTCACAGCCTTTTTCTCTCCTCCTGTTTGCTTGAACAAACACAGCAGCCAGGGGAGACCCAGGATAATTTTGGCCTTAGGGAAGATGTGGGTGAAGTCTGACAACTCGCAGACAGGAAATAAAACCATTATTTTGCTAGTGCCCAGGGCCAGCACACAGGTCTTATAATGGAATGAGGAAGGGGGAAGTATCTTCACAACTTTTCCTGCCATTTTTCACCATTCAGGAGGGGAAAACCTTGTTCTTAGGGAGAAACTGGGCTTCCAGCCACGCTAGTTCCTTTCTTTCCCCTCTTGAACCATGTTTTTGTTAACTTCTGCAGTTTTTCCCTCTCTGTGCTCCAAAACTCCTCCTGGCTCCAGATTCCTTTGTGCAGAGTTAACGCAGCGATGCCCTTGACTTCCGCACAGTGACAACTTTAAATGCCAAATGGCTGTAAATTGTGCAGATTTGCCTCTGGTGTGTTCCAAAATGAGATCCTTTCTGCTAGAACAAGAAGTGTCAGCAGGTCCTAAATCAAATGTGTGGCCTGGGCTTTCTACCGACCACAAGAATGGAAATTGCATTTGGTGAGGCAAAAATCGACATTGCTCCAGCCAGCTGCTCACTGCAGATTTTGTCCAAGTCGGAGATAAAAAAGATTTATTCTCTTATTTGTTTGCAATTACTTTTCAAGGCCTGCTAGAAATTTGGCACAGAGGTATGATATAGAGGCAGGGATGCCAGATGAGGATGAGGATGAGGATGATGCCATGCAGCCGTATTGCAGCACAGGTACATGACTGGTCTTCAGTGAGAGAATCACAGAATCATCCATTCACAGAACCACAGAATGGTTTGGGTAGAAAGGGACCTTAAAGCTCATCTTCAGGGGTTGTATAGGAAAAATTGAGTTTTTCCTCTTCAACTTCCTGCACTGGAATCTATAAAGATCTTTTGACTTGTACCTTGAAAAGTTGCTGGATTTGTCCCTTAACCAGTGATTGCAAAAAGCTGGTTTTATACACATTTCACACAGAATTCACATAGATGTTTTCTTTGAAGGTATGAGATCTATTTTTCTGTGGCATCATATCAAAGAAATTCTTGCACACCTCCATACACAACCATGCCATAAATCATCACTTCTCATTCACCCAGGCAAAACCCCATGGACTTTGGGGTTAACTTACACTAGAATTAGCTACAAATAATGCTCATCATTTCAATGAAATTATTTAAGCCTGCATATGACGGGACAATGACAGGTCCTGCTTGTTGCTTATTGACATAAATAATTTCATTCTTCTCCTAAATCACAGTCCAATACTGTGAAAAGTCTTCCCTTCTAATCACTCATCTCCCCCATGTCTGTACCACACATTCCTGGTGGCAGTCTCCTGCAAGAACCACCAGACTACAAGAAAATAAATCAGTTTTGGGTTGCTGATAAGGCAGTCCTGATGACAAAGACCTTTAAAAGGGTGGACAGGCAAACTTTGTCCCTCTGCTGAGCCTCTCTTGGGCTACTCTTTGCTTCCCTCTTTCTCCCAAATCTTACTCTGTATTTTTGGAGGACAGAAACAAGTTCTAGGCAATGCCAAGTGTGGACAGAGGACTCCAAAGAGAGTTGAAGATGTGAAAGCCAAATTTCCAGCAGACCATCTTGAACTGCTCCATGTCTGCCCATGCCCACACTGGGCTCTGTGCCCAAGCCTGGTTCCAGGTGTGTCTGTGCTGAATGTGAAGCCATGACCTTGGACCACAGCCTGAGCTTTGGTTTCCAAGAAATTTCTGTTTGGTTTTTTTTTCCCCATAATCTGGGTCTAGGTCTGGAAAGAAATCCTGCAGTTGGCCCACACACAGGATGGAGCAAAGCCTGGGGCTGGGACATGAAATATTTGGGCCCTTCGGGTCCAAGTGTGATTTGAGGTGGTCTGAGGAGTTCTCTGCACAGGAGAAGTGGCTGGAGATGTTGCAAGGTGGCCTTTCGTAATGTGACCCCGAGACAGAGGAGCAGCCATAAGTCAAATTTCCCAATATTTGGGAAGGGACTTTAATGTTACTCAAGTGCAGATTTTGTATGTGAATTTCCTTGTTGACCCATTTTCTTAACAACAATTTTTAAAGCAAAAAATGTCAAGGAGCTTACCAAAACCAAACCTCTCACCCAGCTCAGAAAGCCATTCTATTTCTTTAGACAATGTGATAGATCAGATTTTCTAAAAATGCATTTTGTTTCAAATGCTGCTTATTAGGTCCAAATAAATTTTGCAGGGTCATTGCTATTTATTGATAAATAGGTATATTTTTACATTTTTATTGATTTTTAAAATTTTAAATTATGCAAATTTTTAGAAAAAGTTTGTATAATCTACCTGAGAACCCAGAGCATCACCTCAGAAACAAATGCTCCCCTTACAGATAATTGCCCAAAAGAAAAGAAAAACACCTTCACTCATACTTTTCCCAAGAGGGAGCCACTGGAAACCTCATTTTCCTGATATCCACAGACCACCATGGTCACAGCAACATTATTGCTAAGACTAAAATGTAAGTATTAAAAGAGAAACTGAAATTCCTAAGGCATTTACCCAAAGTTGTCCCATACTAAGACCCTTAGCAGTGAGTATTTTATTGGGAATGTTAAAAAGCCCAGGAGCAGGATAAGGATTTCTGTTTCTCCATCATGTGAATGCTCAGGCTGAGTGAACCCTGAGCCTCCAACTTTTTCTTCCCAACCCACAGCTGCACGTCCACATCCTCTCCATCCTCTTCTGTTCTCATCAGCTTCCTTTTCCTGAGCCACAAACAAGGAAATCAGATACAAAAGCTCCTTCAGCTGCAGGTAGCATTGAGGAGAAGGCTGTGGGGAGGGCTGAGGGCAGCAGCCCCTCCGAGCCCTGCAGGGTCACTGCTGCTCAGAGGTGTGAAATCAAACCCTTGCTTTTAGCACACAAACACCCCGACTTTTCTGCCTCACAGAGCAGAACCTGCTCCGTGCAGGGGTGTGGGTTCACTGGTTTTTTTAACATTAGGGTGGGTTTTTAATAATAAGGATAATAATACTGCATAGGAATCTTCTTTAGTATATCTTAGTGTTTGATGCCCCAGTGACACAATACTGCTTGCCTTACCTTAGTGTCTAGAGGGAGAGGGATCACACACCTTTTGATACACTATTAATCACGCTTTCAATTTAGGTAGCAGCGGGAACCTTTTTAACTTATGAATGTGCTTTCTGGACTATCTCACTGACTGTACTCTCAATTTTTGCCTGCTACTGCATGCAGCCTGAGATGAGTAGACAGCAATATGCTCCAGCTGTATCTGCACTCCCAGATTGCTGTAGTACCTGACAAGGTGAACATTGCCAAAAGCATCACCCTGGGGAGAGGCTGTGCTCCCAGGGAGCCACCTGGCAGGGTGCTGCGGTGCTTCTGTAGGTAACACTGATATACCAAGTGTCTTTCATGCTGCAACTGGTCATCACCCCATCCCTCTGATACAGCATGCACAGATTCCATTTCTACTGCTTGTGACTACGGGGTAAAAAAAAACAACATGTTTGTACCTGTGGTTCCTTCAAATGTGTAAATGGGGAGGAGAAAATATGAGTTGTATTTGGCTGTGTGTCACAACCTCCTTTCCATCTGGATGCCTCTGAAAAAGTGCATCCCAGATAGCCCTTGCTGCGGGTTTGGAGGAGCAGGCAGTGCCAAGGATGGAGGCCTGGTCTTCATTTCAAAGATGCCATTTGAACCCACATGTGTGGGACCTGCCATATGTCTGGTTTGATTCCCATGGGATTTTCTCACCTGCATCCAGCCTGGGGTGCCGTGTGCTTTTGTGCCTGCAGCACAGCCCGAGGTGCAGGGGAGAAGGTGACTTCCAAACCTTGGAATCCACTCTTTGGAAATTCCACCCACCCTTCTCTACAGCCTTGGTGGTCTCAGACACCCTGGAACTGTGCCATAACCATTCCTCATGGAAGCATCTCTCACTCTCCTTACAGAGTGGCACTGAGCTACATTTTCATCTCCATAAACATTTTGCCAGTGTTCTCCCCACTACAATACCAGGCTGCCATGAGGCCTTCAGGGTTTGCCCATCTTGCTGGTGTTTGCAGTCTCTCCTATCTCTTGGCACTGCTGCCATGACAGAGTTTGACCCCATATCCTCCCCTTCCTTGCCCAGACTATTTACCAGGGAAGCTGTAATTCCAGAACTCTGCTCTGAGACTTGGCCTGGCATCACCAGATGCACCAGAGAGCCTTTGTGTTTTGTTAACATGACAGTTTTGCTTTTTATTGGCCATTTATTTGCTTCCTCATTGAGCCACCATGGCCTCAACACATCCCTGGTTGTTCTGCTGGAGCTTTTCCATACAGGGATGGGGTTTGTGCTGTCTCTCTGTGCCCTGTGAGGGTTTGTCCCCATGGCTTTAGCTGATTAAAGTGAAACAGGGATGAGGTCTGGCTCAGGTTTTCTTGTCCAGGTGAACATCTCTGAGGAGAGCTCACAGGCTCTACCAGTGGAGATGGTTTTGCTCCCTGAAGCCAGAGCTGTTTTCAAGACCCTTGTCCCCTTTGGCAACCCACAGATGTGGCTGTGCATGGCAGGCTCCAGCTCAGTCATGGAGAGAGCTGGAAAGCAGCTGGTCCAAGCTGTGCTGTTTCCAAAGCTGCCAATGAACCTGGAAGCGCTTCGCCCTCTCCTAATTCCTGTAAATACAGCTGCAGGTGGATTGTTCAAGCAGCATCTGTTTGCCTGGTTCTGAGAAACCGCAAGGCTTTCCAAAGCTCAGTGCCAAGCCCAGGCTGGATTTCACCTGCAGCTATGCCTATAATTTTAGGGCAGGGTTAATGATTTCAGGTAGAAGCCATGCCAGAGCCTCCAGTTTGGATGGTTCTGACCCCAAAACAAGGCTGAATGTCACACTGCCAGCAAAGCCTCTGCTGGAATTTCAGCTCCATTTGACACTGATGACTGTGGACGTGGAGAGATGCTCTTTTCTTCCCACTCCACACAAGAAAAGCTCAGCACAAGCCTTGCAAGCCACGATGGGAAAATACCTCCTTATTTTAACATGCCATGGGCACCTCCCTTTAGAGCAGCAGCAGCATTTCACAGTAATTGCTTAAACTTGACCAACACAGTGGCCATGATCCAGTGTTTTCCATATGCAGTGATGCTCATGAAAAGGATTGATCACAGGTGTGGATGTGGTTCTTTAGCCTCTCCACAGACAGCACGTTCAGCCTTGCTGAGAACCTGAGGACAAGTCATCAAGGCTGGTGACAGGTCTCTCTGTCCTGCCTGCTTATTCACACTAGTCCAGCATCTTCCCTGGAGCTGGAATTACCCCATGCTCCTGTCAGCAGACAGGATGGAGACCTTTCTTTGTTGGTTACTCTTCCCTCCCCCCAAAACTCTAAAATTTGACATCTCTTCACTTTTTCTCAAAAAATTCACGCACAGTGTAGAGTACCTGAGACTTTCAGGAACACCAAGGCAAAAGAAGATATAGTTGATAAATGACATAGATTTTGTTATTTTAAATCAAGAGCAGGTTTTAAGCATAGCTGCAGTTGCTGCGTGGTGTATCAAATGCTTTAGGAGATTCAAGAAATTATTCTTATAAATGTTTTATTCTTTTATCAGTAATTCATATAGGTGGGTGCCACTGTTCTTATACAGAAACAACACTCCACACACTAAAACTATATTCCTGTTTCTTCAGTATAGACACTGTATTTATGAAATTTATCTTGCTTGGTGTCACTTTGGCACATTATCCACATGTACTGCACACAGATTGCACATTACATGCCACGTGCTGATCGGTATCTCTACATGTAATCAACCTATGTGCATTGAACAGACACCAAAGTGTCACCTGCCTGGTTTGTCATGTGACTCAACATAACTGGGAAAAGGGAAAAAATGAACATCCTGTTTTGTTAAGAAATTCACTGCATTTGAATGCTTCTTTAAACAGATTTTATCAGTAAGCTAAAATAGGAGATTGCCTCTGTGATGTTAATTAAAAAAATACCTGAACAAAACGAACACACACAGCCCATAATACTTAACAGCTACTGTATTCCTATATATTCTTCATTGCTATTCATCTGAACTGTAAATTCTGTACAGATTGAATGAAGCTCACAGTTTATCTTTGTCATAACCTGCAGGATAAAAGGACAACACAACTTTGGCTGCAGAAGCGTGTGCATGTGGTTTGAGTACATGCACCACGTGTGGCTGTGTGTGCATGTGGGTATGAACACGTGTGCACACGTGTTCTTTATCAAAACAGACAAAGCTGCATCTGAGATGCACAGGGGGGAAGAAAAGTTCTGGTTTGGAGGTGAGACAGTGGGTAAAATAAAACCAAATTACTTTTTCAATAATTTGTCTCAGTCAAAAAGGAAGATTTGCAGAGGGGATTGGCGTGTGACTGCCATCCCAAGGAGAAATCCCACTTCTGAAGGCAGCACAGCTCATGCAGCAGAGCGATGCAGTTCTTTGAGTGATAATTTCTTTGGCTTCCTTCCAAACAAACAAATAGAATAGAGTGGCCAGTGCCAACTTCAAGTCCAAAAAGCCCATTCCTAAGATGTGTGGCCAAGCAGTTGTCCTGTGCCTTTGGAGATCCAAGGGCAAAGTCTTTATGTGCTGTGCCAGGGTGTCCCACGGCAGCGGCGCTGACTGAGGGCAGTGCCAGGGTCTCCCACAAACCTACTGCCCAAGCAGAGGATCCCAGTGCCCCATGGGTCTTACCTTTGCCTATATTTAAAAAGCCCTTAGGTAAGACATGTTTAAGAAAAGAAACATTAAAAGCCCATCTTTGATCTTAGAGTTATGGAAGAAAGGACCATGTTATAACCAATAAATCTCATTTTCCGAGCAGGTCAGCCCACAGATTTCAATAGCCCCTATACAGAGATTTCACCAGCCTCACCAAATGAATCATCCTCTAGGACTGAGCTTTGCCAATACTTTCACAGATACAAGATTTATATTGGGTAGAGCTTAGCCTTCAGTCTTTAATCTAAATAAACAAAGGCATGAAGAGGAAACTTTTCTGATTTAATACTGCTGGATGCCTTGAATAAATAGTAATCAAATTTTTGCATTGGCCTGAAATTCATCTCTGGGTCCAAAGTTCTCAGCTGTAAGAGCTGCTTCAGCCCTGAACAGGTTACTGAGCAGAGGGTACATCCATTGCTGGAGTGTGTTGCCGCTTCCCTGAGATACCTTGACACTCCCATGGTTTATAACAGCACCTGGCTCATTTGGCCTTAGCTGGGCTAAAAATGGTTCACGTTTTTGTCCTGACAGTGAGAGCTGAGAGGTGAATTTCCTGCCGGGAGGATCATGGGGCCGCACGCCCTCGAATCCCGCACGGGAGGCGCCGGGGCTGGGCTGAGCCGGGAAGTTCGGTTGTCCTTTAGAAAGCAAAGACAGCTGCTGCTTTGCTTCCTTTCATTTGCTCTGTTGCCTTGGCTTTCTTGCACTTTCGTTTCATCTCCAAAGAATCTCTCATAATGCCTTTGGTACTTATGTACAATTTGAAAACATTTTGTATGTATGGAATGAGACACACTTTTCTCTTGTAAAATAGCAATCGGATTTTCTTTTCTCTCTTCTTCTTTTTTTTTTTTTCCTTTATTTTTCTGTTGGTGAATGTGTAATTTCCTCTGTACATTTCAATCATGACTTTGTGCAATGTACATTTTATAGGGACAGGTGCCAAGGGAAGGACCTGTAGTTTTCCTAAGGGACTGGCTAGAAGCTGACAGTCATACATGGTTTTACATGAGCACCGTGGAAAAGCAACGTAGCCCAGACTTTTACACTGAAGCACTGAGCGTGGGTCAGCTTGTACCTTCACAGGAATGACTGTGGCAGCTGCAAAACTCCTTTATGTGTGGTGTGAAAACCAACAGTGACGGTTGCAACCGGAAGGGAAATGGAGGAAAATTAAATAATCACAATCATTAATTTAAGCCTCGAAGCATCAGAATGGAAAATTTGCATTCAGTAAAAATACCAGAGATTTAACCTTCATGAGATGAAATACACATTTATTTTTCTTTGCACTTCTTCTGCTCTCTTTGTTTCTTTATTTATGGGGATTTCTTGGTACTTTGGGGATGTATTTAATGGCTGATGAAGAGAAGAGAAATAGGGACCTGACTTCCTGACATTAAACCTCCACACATTTTCATTTCCAATGTTGGAATATATTTTTCTTTCTCCTGTATAAAATCAAGCTCATAAATCTCAGATGCCCTTAATTACAAGGACACTGCCCTTCAGAGTCCTTTAACAATATTGACTCTCTTAAGGTTCAACATCAACCACATCCTGGCAGATAAAAGATGGTTACTGAAGCCTTTCACCCCCGTGCCAACTCCTTATCACCCTGCTAAAAATGGAGGTTGGTGTCGTTGAGGTTCAGAGCCAAGAAATGGCACTGGCAAGGGAGTTATCCATGAGTGACTTTGCTTACCAGGCATCAGCCTTAAATCAAAAGAATTGGATTTTGGAGCACTGTCTAGGAGTGAAGTGAATTGACTGACAATATTTCCTGTAGTGATCTTGGCTGAAAAAAACAGCAGTTCCATTTTGTAAGTGAAAAGGAAAAAGTAAAATCCCTTCCTCCATGCTGATATTTTTTCCCAGAATGATGTAGCATGAGAATTTGGATGATTCAGGGCCTGGGTTTTAGAAAGCCTGCCAGTCATCTGGGCAAGGCAGTGACAGAGGCTTGGCAGAATGAACAGCGTGCCCAGGCACAGCAGCCCCTGCTTGTGCCAGAGCCCTTGGCTGGGAGCCTTCAGCAGCTCCATCCTCCCCAGAGCTATTAGAGAAGTCCAGGTGTGAGCATTTCCCAATGGATACAGCGCTCTGAGTGGGCTTCAACAGCATCATTATATTTTATCTCATTAGGTTTCACACCACTGAGATAAACAGGAAAATTCTCAGCTTGCTGAGGCACATTCCCCAGTTGTCTGCACAGGATTATGAGCTGCATCCAAACACTGTCCTGCTGCATCCCACAGGGATTCTGGAGGAGCCAGACGTGGCACCTGCTGTGCCAGAGCAGAGCTGCCAAGCAGACCTGCAGCCTTTTCTCACATTTGCCAAGCCAAGAGAGGAGACCAGCAGGAGGAGGCATTGCTTTTCCTTGGGTATTGGCCTCCTGATAGTTTGGAAAAATCAAGAAGGCCCTTTCCCTGCAGCAAAAGTAAATATTGGAGTCTTAGAAAAAAAAAATTATATGAATAGAAGCTATTTATATTCCTTAGGAGAGCAGTTGCTATCATAGGAACACATCTACCTGTCTCCTCACAGATAAAACTCCTCAAGGCAAACTGATTTTTACTCAAACTATTTGCCCTCAGTGTTGTTCAGCTCTTGGCCCATCAGGATATTCAGAGCTGGGCCCCAGGGAGCTGTGACAACAACCTTCAGCAACTCAGCAATGATCCCCTGAAACTTCACAGCCCCCTGACTCTAACTAAACCTCAGAATTTAAGTAAAAGTGGTTTTTCCAAATTAGCACAGTTATTTGAAATTGTATATGCAGTGAGAGAATTCTGCAGGATGAACTCATTGCCAAAAGTTCTGCTGTGCTCTGCTCCTAAGCAGAATCCCAGTCTGGGTTTTTGGTTTTTGGTTTGGTTTTTTTTTTTTTTTGCCTTGTTTGCTGATTAATTAAACCATTTACTCTCCTTGAAAATTAAAGGAACATTTCTTCCTTATTCACTGGAGGGGTAAGCAGGTGTTGCAAGATTAAGAAGCAGTTTGTAAAACCTTAGTCCTACATTTGGGCACTGTGTTTGAGACACCCAAAGCTGACACTTCTCAGTCCAAGGTGAAAAAAAGCCAACCCCAGCTTTTGATCCTAATAACACCTGACTCCAGCATTTTGATTTCAAGCTCAGGGTGGGCAGAAACCTTTTTCCTTTAGGAAGCTGTGCAATAACTCAGTGGCAGAATGGTGAATGAAATCTCTCTGATCCATTAAATGCTACTCCAGCTCTGCTCTGGGGTATAATTTACCCTTATTACTTTCTTGGCAGCTGTTTCCTGTTTCCTGATGAAACCCTGTTTCCATCAATAGTAATTTAATGGTGGTTTTGGGCATAAAGTGTCTTTCTGGAAAGAGAAGCCATTTTCAGCAAGGTGGTCACTCTCTTTACATAAGGAAGTTAATAATACATAGTTAAAGAGAAAGGCAGACAGAAATTGAAGTGGAAGGAAAAGGGAATGGGACTCACTTTAAAAGATTATGTAATGTGGCATGAATAAGGGATTCAGTGAATAATGGAACATGAGACTTTTCATACAAAACTTGCGAGCAAATATTTTATCTCCTTGCCCTTGAAGGACTGTTAGCATGAGACGAGTCAGAGATGGAAGGACAAGGTTTTGGACACACCTAAAAAGCTGATAAGATTGCTCTTCACACCATGGTTGTTAAATAAAACAAACAAATGTCCCTGAGCTCCTCTTTCCACTTTGGATTTCAGAGATTTCTTAGCTTCAGTTGAGCCAGTCCCAGACATTCCCCCATCACCAGACCTATAAATTACACATTTCCCAATGATGTATTGAGCAAGTGTTCTAAGAGGCACTGACACACTTTGTCTCTCCAACTTTCTAGTATCAAAAATGAGTGGAAATCCTTGCTGTTTCTTTTTCTCCCTCTGTCACTGGTCAGCACCGGTGTGAGAGTTTTGTTATACTGGCACATCTTTCATTTTTGTGGCTTTCTGCTCCGTTCCTTTGTGAGCACAAAAGCAGTGCATGGGTCTGTGACTGCTGCTCCAAAGTAAATAAAAACTACAGTTGCTGTGCCTTTTCAGGTCCTATTTTCATCTTAAAGGGTAAATGCTAAAATATGATTTAATAGTTGACCTTTTCCTGACTCAGCTGAAGCTTTTACTGAAATCAAAGTATGAAGAAGCCGGTGAATATAAACCAATGAATACACTTTTAATTGAGTGGTTAAACAAACAGCAGCAAGGCACAAGAGATGAACTGGGAGAGCTGGTGTCATCCCATCTGCTCTTCATCAGTGGAGCATCATTAGGGCAGGTACTGGAGTGGCTCAAAGCTGAAATTTCCTCTCCAGCCCATCCTGCAGAAAAGCTGGAGCTGTTTCCCGGGGGAGGGAGGTGAGCTGGACCCTAGAGGGCAGAAGGAGCTTGCTGCTGAGCTGGAAACCTCCTGCAGCTGCTCAGCATCCCCTCGGTGGAGCATCCCTGTCATTCCCTCCCTGCTCCAGCTGAGCTCCTGGCTCCTGCAGAGCCCAGGAAACCACAGTCCTGCTGCTGTTTACAGCCAGGCACCAACTCCACAAACACACTGAGGACTTCCAGGGAAGCATCACAACCAGCTACCTTGGAGCTGCTTTTCTGGGGAGAAGCAGGAGAGTGCTCCCAGAATTGAACAAACACACGCAGGCTGTGCCCCAACCCGCCTAGGCAGCTCAAAGCATCTGGATTTCATTTCTCCTAAATAAGGGAAGAAAGCAGACAAATTTGGGTTCTTCCCTGATTTAACAAGTCTCCCTTAGGATGTCTCACCCTTGTTTTTTTCCAGAGTGGAAACAGCTCTGTTGGCAGAAATAAAGGCATTCAGAGAAACTGGGCTCCTAAATGGGGCAAAACACGTTTGCTTGTAAGGAATGGGGTGCTCTGTGAAGTGGGAAAAGCTGCTGTGTGGGAAGAACCAGAGACAGGAATATTAATGTTTCCTGGCCTCCTGCCCTTTAAGCTAAGGATGGGAGGAGAAGAAACATTATTTAGGTTTTATTACATGATTTATTGATAGCATAGAATATATTATTCAAGGTTTCCTTCTCATCTGAGGTCTGCAGGCTTTTTGTTCAGCATGGCAGGAAGGGCTGTGGTGGGCGGAGATCCTCTCTTGTTTTCCCCATCTCAGCCACATCCCTGCGAGTATTTCCATGGTAAAGGAAGGAATTTTAGATTAAAGTCCTGTGAAAAAGCAGCCTCGTTGGTGTGCCAGGCTGTGCAGCCGCGAGCCTCTCCCCAGCAGAGGGTGCAGGAGCTTTATTTCCAGAGCGTTGCTTAATCCTCGCGTGTTTAATTTGAGCTGCAGTTTAATTTGTTAATGCAGCGTTGGTAAACTGACCCTGAGTTTTTTCACCAGCATTGTGTCCTGCAGATTACACAGACTGTGCTCACCTCATCCACATCCACAGGTTTGTCCTGTGAGAAGGGAAGGAGCTCCCACATGGGTTCAGGTGTGTTTCAGCTGGAGGGATAACTGCACTATTTCTGCCCATCCTGCACAATTGCAGCTGTCCTGTGTGCAGCAGAGCTATTTAGCTAATGGACCCAGGGTTCTTGGAAGATGTATGGCCCTCTGTAAAGCCCTGCTATGTTTGCTCTTACTCATAAAAGGCAAAGGTGCAATTCGTCTTCCACCACAGCCTGGAAACCTTTGGGACCAGCTGAAGAGCTGATTTACTTCATCCTTTCCTAATGAAGAGAGGGTTGGGAGGCTGAAGCTGGCCTTTGAAGGAGATGCTCTGTGGTGGATATTGATAGGGAGAGTGTTCAATAGAGAAATGGGGTGGCTGAGGGAGGAATAAAGGCAGAATAAAGGTCTGCAAATCAAATTTCTGAAGCTATGAAGTGGGTAAGGTGGCGTTACACAAAATGCAGAAAAAGCTGCTTTCATGGGCTGCAGTTAGGAAATGTGGGATAAACACCACTGGTTCTGCAGAAATACGAGCTCTTCAGGAATCCCATTTCCCCACAGCACCCCAAACTGTTTGACAGAGCAACCTGTGCACTCACATGGGGGTTTGGGACACCCAGGGATAGGGTGAAGGCTCCTGCTGCTGTCCAGTGGCTGAGGATTAGCTCAGAGGAGGCACCAAAAAAACCAATATCACCAACACAAAGTTCAGCAGCTTTGGAGAATATTATCTGCCACATTATGGGGTTCTGTAGGAGTAATCTTAAATAGGCTTTTCACCACATTGCCTGCCAAATGGGAATTTTGATCAAAGTGATTGAATCTCAAAGCTGCACCTCAATCATCCCAGGTGAATGAGGACCTGGAAAAACAAAAAAGCAAGCAAGGAACTTCTCAATTCCTGTAATTTACAAGATTTCCAGTTCCCAGGGGCCACCAGTACCAACGGATGGGATGAAAGCTCAGTGCTGTGCTGTGCAAAGAGAAAATTCCTTTAAACTGTCAGTGCATGGATGTGCCAGGTGCTGATCTTTATTCAGCATTCACCCTCTTGCTGTACAAGGAAGAAATGAGAGTCACTGAAAGGAAGGATCCAGCTGAAGAATGAAAGAGAAGCCAACCTTGGCTGGCAATGATAAATCCTGCTCCTTAATACAGCCCTGCTGCAGAGCCTCTTGCTCCTGCCCTGCTTCCAAGCAGAAAGGGTTTGATTCCCAAAGCCTGTTTTCTCCTTCAGTCTTCACAGATATTGATCTGTATGAAAATGGATTTTAGAAGAAGGAGGGAGAAAACAGCCCCATGACCTCCACATTTTTTCAGCAGTCAGAGTCACTTGAAAAATATCTCTTGATTATAGCTTGGCAATTTTCTCAGGCTGGGCAGCTGATGTAGGCAGGAGAGTGCCACAGGCAGCAGAATTTGCCTCTGTACTCTGAACAAAGATTTATTCCAGTGGGGATTTTGTCCAATTCAGCCCTTCTGAAGCAGACTCCAGGTAAGTGGTTTTGTGAGCACTGTTCTTTTTTTGGCTGCTGGTTAATGGGTGCAGCTCCACCAGAGCTGTTTGCATTTATGAGAGAGCTGGTGAGGGCCCCATCACCCCCACCCAGACGTGCTCCTCTCATCCACACCCCGTGGGATTCCCAGCACCCTTCCCAGGAGCCACACATCTGGGCTCCAGTGTCACATGGGACTTGTGGATGCTCCCAAGCCCTGCTCACATCCCCTAATAAACCACACACATCCTTCTTGGGCACTGGGGCCTGCAGGGAATCACAGGATGAGGGCAGGGACTGGAACTTCAGTGGCCATGACTGAGCATAAACAGAGTTTTGGATTCCTACAGTGAAGGCATCTGATAAAGCCAGACCCTACTGAAGGCAGCGCACAGAGCTTTGCTCACATTGTGCATTTGGAAAAAGTCTTAAAACTTTTCTGTTTGTGGATGCTGTATTAGTATGAGGTCAGAGAAATTTCCAGGCATCTCATAGATGTGGTGGTAGATGGGATTGGTGCCTGATTTCTGGAAATCTTTGCTCTTGAGGGTCTTTGCACTGTAGTTTTCATTTCTGTGCAAGGTATGATTTATGCAAAGAAAAAAAGAATTAAAAAAGAGCAACTTCTGAAGAGGAAAAGAGAAGTTTCTGTTCTCTTGCCTTTGGCTAAAGGATCTGCAGCAATGTTGGCAAAATAAAAGGAAAACCCAGGTTTTGTTTTTCGTGGACATATGCACAGAGAGCCAGAGAGCTTCTGAGGAAAGCTCCAAACTGACCCTGAGCTCTCCCTCCTGGGCAGAGATTTCCCCTTCCTGGGGGTTTTTATGAGGATCTGCTCTCTTCTCAAGGATTTTAAAAAGCATTTGGTGAGCTCCCTGTATGGAAATCCGAAGCCAACACAACAGCACCACAGTCTGCTCTTCAACATCTCCAGTGTTTTCTCCCTCTCTGGAGCAGTAAAGGCAGGCATAGAAAATAAATAAATATCTTCAATATTTGTTAATCCTAAAACCTCCAGCCACCTCTATTCACAGCCAAGGCAGCTTTCCTTGGGGTCTGCACAGGGACAGCCACTGAAAGAAATGCCCTGCTGAACATAAAGAAATGCTCTCATTAATCCCCCATGGAGAGAAGACACACAGAAGCTCTGAAATCTCCTTCAGAAGTTGAGATCCCCTGGTTTTTGCTTTCTGTAGAGCTGCAGATGCAGAGTCCTGGCCCATTCCTGTCATGCCACTATTTGCTGAGTGAATTAAAATCTGTGCTTATCACGGGCACACAAAACAAGTGTTATCTCTGTAATTAGACTGTTAAAACCACAGCACAAGCTACAATTTCTCATGATAATAAAATAGTTCATTAGCATAAGTCCATCAAGAGCAGATTTTAAAAATAATTGGTTTAGATTTTGAGCTAATATCTGCTTTGATTATTAGCTCTTGGACACTTTGGTTTTAATTGGACAATTTAAAGAAAATGTTATCCAGAGCCTCTGGTCTTCCTTCAACAAAAAATTTGTTTTTAAGGAAGAGTTCAGTAAAAGTTTGCCACTCTATAAAGAAGTGTGTGTGGGTAAAACAGTCTGTAATAACAGCAGTTACTGCTATTCTTAACTGTAATGGTGGCCAGGGCACAAAATATTAAAAACATGAAACTGGGCAGTATTTTCAAAAGGATTAATTCCCACCCTCTAGATCTGAGCACAATGCCCTGGAGGAGCCAAGCATCTTGCAAATCACAGTTTCTTCAGGTGCTGGAGATGCTGTTCCACCCGGGGTTGTACATTTTAAAGTGACTCAGAGACATTTTTGGGGGGTCCCAGCCCAGGAGCTGTACAGCTGCCTGCCCCTGGGCTGTGCTGGCAGAAAACCCACTACAGCCTGCAGAGCCAGGGACAGAGAGACAGAGTGAGCTGCTAGAAATGGCCCATGGAGCTTTCTGTTACAGAGAATGGATCACATGCACAGAACACCAATTTAGAGAGACAGAAATACACAGCAGATGGAGGAGACCCGTTTGTGCCAGAGCAGAACTTGGCAAAGGGTGGCTGAAGCTGTTGAGGTAACATCAGCTTCTGTTTCCTTGGAAAGCTCAGTGAATTTTTTTTTTTTAACCTGAAATCCTGTTGAAAAAAAAATAATAATGTGAGCAAAACAGATTTCACAGCACATGAGGGAGAAGTATCAGGTCACAGGCTGAGAGAAGACCCTTGAATCCTCCTCTTCCAGAACAATGTCAATCCTGGCCCATCCCCGGTGCTTCTCCTCCTGCTTTTCAGCCTTTGGCATTGCCAGGCATCTCCTGTTCTGTTGCTGCTGTTCAGCAAGTTGGCATCATGTTCTCAAATCATCCTCTCAGTGCCTCCAGAATCTTGGACCATCTTCTCCCCAGCTGCGCTGTTCCAATCCCACTTGGGGACCCCCCATCCTCCCAGGCTTCCCACAAAGGTCTCTCTCAGGAGCTCAGAGCTGCTCCCATAGAAATGATTACAGAACCCATCCAGACAAATTTCCCTTTCCAGCCCAGATTTCTGGAAATAGCAGCCTGCCCACATTTGGACACCT
>NW_005054337.1:1191127-1216268 GCF_000277835.1 Geospiza fortis | reverse complement strand
TCCCTGACATGCAGAGCTGCTTTTTTTTAATGCAAACTGTTGCCTTGGTATTTGCATTTGAAATGGGTTTGCATTTCCTTAACTCTGGTGCCACCCCCTCGGCAGCAGGAGAGACTCTGTGGTTTCACAGGAGCATCTGAGGCACCACCTTGTCCCTGAGGTCTTTGCTCATGTCCCCAAGATGTGCAGACCTGGAAACACCCCACTGAAATGTTGCTGCTGCCCTTGGCACTGCCAGGAGTCACCCCAACAGGCAAATCCCAGTCCTCACAAACCAGTTCTGGCACATTCTGTATTCCAATCTCTCTTTTTTTCTCCATGATTTCATGACTTAAAAGCTGTAATCAAACCATTTTGTTTTCTCAAAGGCATTTTAGAACAGCTAGTCATTCAGCATGGATCAGCTTCTGTGGAGCATTATATCCTACAGGAAGAATAAGATGTAGTGTGGATGATAAAACAGTTAAAATCTCCTTTTCCTAGAAGATGAACACCCTGAATATAAAGCAGAAATTAAAGATGATACACTGGGTCTTCTTCATATCAAGTGTTTCCTGAATTTTTAAAAATCTGTCCTAATCAAATTATTGACAGGTAAGGGAGGGTGGGTGATACTGCCAGATAAAAATACATTTATGTTGAAAACTCTCATAGCTTTTGGCAGTTGAGGTTAAGATTAGTTAAATCTACCTAGAAAAATATGGAGTCACACAGACTTCACTGTGGGAATATCCTGGGCTGTGAAATTTTCAAAAGGGACAGCATATCTCTGGAATTTTGTACACCAGCAATTGCTTGAAAGCAGAATTCTGCTTAAATGTGGAAGGATTTGATTGCACAGAGTCTACCATGCTTGCTTTAATATGATGACAGATTAGAAAGACTGAAAGTTAAAGGGGTATTTCATCGCTCTCTTTTTAAAGGGTGTTCACTGCAATCACTCATTCCAGCCATCAGATCTACAACCCTGCACAGAACCTCACATAAAAAATGCTGGGATCACCACCAAGTTTTCAATGTGGGTGTTCAGAGCAGACTGAAAGAGAAGTGAACTGATTGAGTGCCAAGTGTGAGCACATTTCTCAGGAGAGTGAATCAATTCCAATACACTCAGGGGGAAGGAATTTCATGCTTTGGTAACTTTTCCTGACAGTGTAATTCATATGGGCCCTGCCTGTGTAAAAGTGCTGATCTGAGTGTTTTTCCTGAGGAAATCTCAGCTCATTTTCCCCCTGTGACACCATGAAGGGCTGTAAACTGGAGGAAGCCCTGGGTGCCTCCTGCTCCATTCCCTCCCCAAGCAGGGAGGACATTGGTGTTAGACCCAGCTCTGAAGACAGACCCAGCTTTGAAGCCAGATTAGACTGCTCAGGCCATTTTCAATCCATTTTTGAATGTCTCCAGGGATGGAGACTTCACAGCCTCCACAGGAAACCTGCAGGGGAAGCCTGGAGCTGAACAGCAGAAGGGTTGACACAATTTTGACTCTGCTGATGACCCAGTGGTGGGCTGCTCTTATCAAAATAGAGTCCTTATCAAAATAGAGACAGCACTCAGTTATCCAAACTCAACAGACCCACAGACAAGTGCTGCACTTGTGCAGCTTCTCTGCCAAATCATGTAAGCACATAATCAAATGAAATCAAGTCATGGCATGACAAGTGTCAGCTCAGCAGAAGAGAGGAGAAAACCTGGTCCATGCTTTCATCCCTTTGGATGGTGAAATGCATTTGCTTAAGATTCCTCATAAATCAGTCTAGCTTGGCCATATTATCTGGCACTTGGGCCAGTCCACGCTGATGTGGATTATGGAAACAAACTGGGGGGCTCCCCTCTGTCCTTCCCTTTTCCTCACTGCACAATCAAGTTGCCTCACAGGAGATTAAATACTGAGGATGTTTATTCCAATGGGATTCAGACATGAATCTCAGGGGACACAAGTTTATTCACCCAACCTCCCTGCTTTAAAACTGGTGAAATTCATCATGTGCTGACGTGCTGACTTCATGAGCAATCTCCAGAGCAGTGTTGGCTGGACAGTGCTCCTGGAAGCCTCTAATCCAACCTCCAGCTTGGAGCAGGACTAATGCCAGCACTTGATCAGGCCAGACATGGCCAGAAATTCCCGACCTTGTGGATTTTATCCCTGCCCTTCCCACTGTCCTATTTTTCCCTATTTTTCTCACTCAGTCAGTATTTCTATTATTCTGTCTCCAAGAACACCCAACTGCCATCATGCACCACTGTGCACAAAGATGCACGATACAAAATGGATGTGATTTGTCTGGAAACTGTCGAACTAAGCAAGAAACAGCAGTGTCTTTATTCTGCAGTTGGGGACACACAGAGGTGCAGATGTGCCTTAGGGCACGTGAAGGGCAGGAGGGACACAAGAAGAAGGAATATTGTGACAAGGGAGGCCTCAGCTTGTGTCTCAGGGTGCAGACACAAACGTGCTGGTGGGTCTGATGGAGGGGGAGTGAGAACAGCAAAGTGTCAAGAACTCAGTGACCTGATGCCTGGAACAAACTGGCTTTTCAGAATTCAACATCACACAATGGCTTGGGTTTGAAGGGATCTTAAAGCTCATGTCATTCCACCCCCTTTCCATGGGCAGGGACACCTTCCACTACCCCAGACTGCTCCAAACCCTATGCTAGGGCTCCAATTGGACTCAAACATTTCCAGAGATGGGGCATTCCAAGACTCATTTCTTGCTGTTTTTTATTTTCTAGACCCCAGCCCAAATTTTATCCAATTCAAAAAAATCCCTTTTGCCTCCTAATAATTTCCCATCACAGGAGCATCCTCAGGAGGGGCAGTTCTTGCTGATCTTCAGAGCTCTGTCATCTTGCAGCAGCTCATTATTTACTCCCCAAGAACACCTCACAATCAGAGGTTGCAGGACCTGGGCCTGTAATCTATTCAGGGAAAGGAATCCATCTTCATTAACTCTGGAAGCAGTCATGTGCATCCAAAGTCCTACATTAATAATAACTGGTCCTATACTTGATTAAAATGGGGGCACGAGTCCAACTCTCATTAAAAGCAAGGACCCAAATCCCATAAACATTCCTGGTGCCTTAATGACAATAGAACAGAGAAAAGACAGCACTTAGTCATGTACTTTCTGACAGGCAGTTGCAGTTGCTCTGTATTACAAGGGCACAGGGAATAGAGATCTTATTGGAATGCATCAAGAAACAGCAGCCCTCAAAAGAGCCCGAAGAAAATGTCTACCATATTTTAATGATTTTTTTTCCCCATCTAATTTTCCACTTAAACAAGGCAGCAGTATCAGTTTGCAATCAGCTGAGACTCTGGCACTAGCTCCCAGTGCTTCCTTATCACATTTCCAGCAGCTCTCCCATGCAGCGTGGCTGGAATCAGCATTCAGGAGCAGCAGCAGGGCAGGCTCTCGAGCCAAGCACCTGTAGATGATGGAAATTAAAATCAGGAGCCTGAGCTGAAAGCCAGATCTCACATACAAGCAAGCCAGGTCTCCAGAGATGTAGTAAAGACTGGAGGATTTCACGCTGCATTGAGCATGAATGGAGGCTGATTTCTAGGACCAAATCTGTTCTTACTAAAGGCATACAGAGCAAGGATAACACATGAGGCAGGATTTGGGATGGGGGGCTCTGCTTTCCCACAGATGAATCTTGATCAATCACTTTGCTTCTCCATTCCTGAGTTGCCTGTAAAATGAAAATGGCAGTTTCCACCATCCGCCCTTCAGGTGAGATGCTGAGACCTTCTGGGCAGGAGGGGGTGGAGGAAATAGGCAGCAGAGTTGCTTGAATAAACTATTCAAATACCAAGTATTTATTTGAGCGGGGAAAAAATCCCACAAAAAAAAAATTAAAAAGCACAGACACCCCTGTTTCACCCATTAAAATGCACACTTGTGGAAGAGAAAACCTGCCTGCACTGCAGGCTTGGGGACAGTCCCTGGCTGAGGTGGCCCTGCTCTGTTCCTGACCGTGCACTGAGTTACCTGAACACAAAGCCCGTGTGCTGTGAGCTCTGTGTCTGCTCACACAGCCCAGCCCAGCAGAATTTATCTGGTGCAGGCAGGCAGCTCTGCACGGCCCCAGGTCTTTGTGCCTTCCCTCTCCCTCTTTGGAGGAGTGATGCTGATCTCTCTCATCAAGCTTCTGGACACTGACAGCTCCCATCAGCTGCAGCTCCCAAGTGGGGCTGCTCTATCTCTGGCTCCAGCTGGAGCTGCTGCTCTCCACCCCACAGTACCTCGAACATTTTCTTTCAACACCCACTGTAAAAAAAAACCAAAAACTAAGTGTGATTTTTCCTTAATTCACAGCCATTTTTACAGTGCCAGACTATGACAAGGTGAAGATCACCATCACCTTGTAAACCAGTCCAAGGGCAGGGTGAAAGCCTGGCTGCACTCTGGCCTGACCCAGAGCAGCTCCCCTCATCTTAGGGGCAGGAGCTGCCTGCTCACAGTGTTTAGCTGGGGGCGGTGGAGGACTCAGCTTTTCCCCCAGATAACTGAGCTGTCATTTGGTCTGTGCCCTCAGAAAGGAGCTCACAGGACTCTGCCCAGACAATGCCTTTTGTTTCCTTTGCTCTCTCTATCTAACTGAGGTTACACACCATAACAGAGGTTTTCTGTTGACCCCCAGGCTCTGGGCAGCAGAGCCTGGCTGTGCCCATGTTCCTTTGTAGATTTGGGCTGCACATCCCAGATTCCTGTTACCATCTCAGGCACAGGGAGGGAAGATGGGACATGCTCCTTGCATTCAAGTCATGGAATCCTTGCATTCATGCACTCAGGTCCTGACCACTCAAGCTGACCCAAAGGAAGCCTCTCCTGAGCTGGTGGAGTCAGACTTTCAGTTATTCACATGTTACAGGCACTCACTGAGGTGAGAAGTGTTTTGTAGCACAAAGACCCAGACCCTGTCTGGGAAAAGTGAGGCAGAGCCCATCTTTGGGGTGAAGGACAGACACATTAATGTTCTTCTCACACCTTCCCAAGCAGGACTGAAGTGTTTGCCAGCCCTTAGTTTATATGAGGTAGATGAGAGTCTGGAAAAACAAGATTATATTCCCTGAGCACTTCAAAGAGAAATGGCAACAGCTCCATGCAGCAAACCCAGCTCTGCCTTTCCTGTGCATCCAGCCAGGGGAGGGCACAGGAGATTTGCCTCTACCAAAAGCAGCAAAGGGACTGTCCCCATCCCTGTCCCCATGCCTGCCATCTCTCCCTTGGCCACACTACAAGCAGCTCACTCCTTCAGAAATACCAAATCTGTGCTCTGCCTCTCCCTGGAGTCGTCTTTTCACTCCAGATGGCACGTGATTAGAGTTCTAATCACCATTAGCTTATCAGCAGCATCCCTAAGCACTGACCAACCCATAATAACAGAAAGCAAAAGGGAATTAAAGAACAGTGGATTGGCTTGTTTGGCTTATAAGGGTTTGCAGGAAGCAATTAACTTGAATCCTCTTGATTGGTCTTGATTGGTATTTCGTAGAGAAGGATGCTCCTTTTGACACCTTGGCGGAAAAACTATTATGGGAAGGAGAGTTAGAATGTGAAGGGAAAATATGATGAAAATTAATTGAGCTCATTCTTTTACTTTAAGCTGAGAAAACAACGAGAAAACAACAAAATACAACAAAAAAAGTAAATGTTATTTGTGCCCAGGCACTATTCCCACCTCCACAGGCTCTGAGTCACTCTGACATGCACAATCCAGGGTGTAGCAAAACCTCATTTGGCTCCTGCAAGACCTGACAGTCATATCCAGAGGTTGCAAAAAAGCAGGTGAATTCCACGATTTTCACTGGAATTATGCAGATTTGTATCCCCTCTGATAATCTGCCCCTACCTATGCCAGGCATGACACAGAAAGGGGCTGGAACAGTTGAGGTGATCAAAATAATACCTTAAGAAAGCTGGAAACCAGGTAAGACCAAAATAAAATTAGAAGCTAATGACACATTTAGGAAGGCAGAGAAGAGGGAGAGAATTCCATCCTGAAAGGCCAAAAAGGAAGGAGCTGAATTACAGAGCCAGATATAAACCTGGTTTGGATGGGATTCACCCAACAGGGGAAACCCCATTGCATTAAAATAAAAGATAGAAACTTGCTCAATGCTTGGAGTACCACTGGACACATGGATCTGACACCTTTGTGATGAGCAGGAGTTCTTCCCCCAAATGTGCCACTGAAATTAAATTCAGAGTGAGCTCTCCAGTAACAGCTTTGTGCTGTATTCATCTTGGGAAAGGAAATGGAAAAAAGATTCCTCTTTTCTTCCTCATTGAGTCGTCTTTTCTTCTCCACCCCACTGTTATTTTGGATTATTTCATGTTCCAGAGGTCACCAAATGTGTCCTCAGCTCCTGTGGACTTATCCCAGTTTTGCTACTCCACTGTTTGTTCCAGCATGACAGTGCTGTGTGAGGGACCAGGCAAGTTCTTTGTGAGGGCTACACTGCAAGGATAAACACTTCCCCCTACCAATTACTTCCTCCTCATTACAACTTGGAAATCTATTTATTGCCCAATTGTCCTTCTTCAGCCAGGCTGCATTTGGAATAACTCCTTGCTGCCTTTTTCTAAATACAAAATCACTCCTGCTATAGCTTGAAATTCATTTGATTTTCCCATATTACAGGAAGTAATCTAAAATTTGACACCATGTGAGGATTCTCTCTATCTGTCTCCTTGTTGGGTCTTGTTAAAATAAATAAATAATAATTAAAAAAAGGATTGTAAGTCCAGTTTGAGCTGCTTTTGAAAGATACAATTGATTGGTGTAATCAGGTCCTTTGAAGCACCAAAGGAAGCTCTCTATTAAAGGGAGCTGGCTGGTTTCTCAGTGTGTCAGACAAGCTCTCCAGGTGGGATGGATGTATTCCTGTGATATTTTATTCATACCTGGCTGTGCTGAGGCAGAACTGATAGCGCAGCAAGCCCAGAGGGTGGAGGTGGCACAGCTCAGTTTGGTTTTGCTCAGCCCCTCCTGGGCAGGCTCTGCCCTCAGCCCTGGCCAGGCAGGTTCACATTTCAGCTGTCACCAGAACAGGCTATAAATAGGATCCTTGGCTAACCCTTAAATGGCAGATCCTGGACCCTTTCCCAGTCTCTGTATCTGACAGAACATCTCTAGGTCAGGAATTGGTAACGCCCTGACCCTGAAGGACGTTGTTGGGTCAGTTTTGCCAGGATAGAAAATTTAGGGTTGAAGTTATAGGATCTTCCACATTTTGGACAGCTGGGAAGCAGGTCTCCTCACTCTGATCTATTTTTCAGAAGTGATTATATTTGTAATGCTCTATTATTTATATTTTAAATAGGGCATCAAGATTGCAAAGTGACTTCCATTCCACCGCCCAGTTTGCCATGGTCTTTTCAAAGAACAATCTGACAAATCTTGCCACTATGGCATGGGTTATTTTCCCCAAAAACAGCCTTTTGGCATTTGAAAGGAGAAGTCTGTGTCCTGTGAGAAGTGAAAGGCAGCTGAGAGAATGAGAAATTTGTCTCACTGTTTTTCCTTGCTGGAGACAGCATGAAGGCTCACACACAGGTCTAGAGTCACCCTGGGTCTTCCTCTGCTGAAATCAAGAGGAATTGTTAGCGCTGAATGGGGGAAAAGATTGCCTGATTTTGAAAATCGCGTACACTTTAAAAAACTTATTTATTTTTATTATTTTAAATAAAGATAGTGTGAGATCCCAGTGAGAAACTGTCTGGGCTGCTGAACAAAAAGGACACGAGAAGGGTGGGTGTGTTCTATGGGGGGTGGTTGCTTGTTTGCTTTAATTATTAAACCTCAGTGAAGCTCCATGTTTCCCACATTAGCAAAAGCTGGATTTTCCATCTTGCAGCAGGTATTTAGTTGTGACTAAGTGAATCAAAACTTCACCAAACCTCCCCTTTTTCTGACATTAACTTTGTGGTGAAATTCCACCCTGAGCCAACCCCCAGCTCAGAGTGAGCTTTGTATTGACATCTCCTGCTAGCAAAAGAAAGGAGGAAGAAAGGAGTAATCTGAACTGGAGCACATTGTATGAGTCTATTCATGTTTGATTTCTGATGCCCAGGAAGAAGATGTCAATAATGCATTGCTGCTGAAGGTTCTGCACAGCCTGGGCAGGAGGACAGCAGGGTGACAATGAAAGCAGCGAGGCACAAGTGTGAGCTCCAGAACCAGAGGCATCTCCCAGGACATTTCCATTGTGCCATTTGCTCTTCAAACCACAATAATGACAGAGGCTGGGAAGATCTGTGCTACAATTTAGTGGAGGAGCCATTGCCTCTTCTGTTATGTGCATTTCCCTTACAGAATGTGACATCTCTGGGAGTACCAAGCAATACATTGCCAACCACATGACTACATTTAAATGTTTAAAGCAAACATCACCTGAAAAGATGGCAAAAACCTCCCAACCTTCTCCAGAAAAGCCTCAGAAGCTGGTTGTGTTTGTGATATTTGTTAAACAAATATTATTGGGCTCAGTTTGTAAATAATTTCTCTCGATGCCTCAATTCTACACCAGGAGGGAGAAAAGTTGAATTTAGAGTCCCTACTCCTTTTTGAGGGTAAAGCACATGAAGTTTCTTTAAAATATTCAGTTTATTTAAGTGTGTTTAATAATTGCCTGTGAAACCTGAAGTAAGAGACAAAGAATCATTTTCTCTCCCGGGCTAAAGCTAACCAAGATAGAAGATGTATCTGCATTATAGACTATTAAATGAGAATCACCCAAGGAAAAGAATATGACCTTAAATTTAGAAATTTGTCTAATGAAAGCTGGTTTCTAAGGAGGGCATTATTACACTCTGTGAGAAACTGAGATATCAGTGCATTCTTCTCTTCTCTAGCAAGACTGACAGTGCCTCTGGTCAATGCCATTAGACTCAGGCTCCTGGAAGCCTTTGAAATGTTTTTCTTCCAGAATGAAAGGGAATAAGTCAGATCAAAGTTGAATAATGCAGGCTAAAAAGCTTCTCTTTTCCTCTTCCACTTCCTAATTAAGATGAGTGTGTAATCTCCATGAAGACAGAGGTTCAGCAAAACCAGGGAATGGAAGTGCTGCAAATACAGAGCCAGAACCTTTCTTCACTAATTGAACCTTTTCAAGTAGCCTCCAGAAGCCATGAAGAGACAAATTACCCTCCAGGACTGGGAGAGTAGGAAGAGGGGTTTGCTAAAGACAAAAGCAGGAGTAAGAGAAAGAGGAAAATACACATTCTGAATCATATTTATGAGTGAATTTCTAATTCCCTTTATCAGCCTGTACATGCAGTCCAGCTCTATGCAGCCTGACATTCTCCCTAATTATCATCCTGAAGACCAAACCCAGCCATTCCCAGAGCGTGGCTTTAGAGCAGCCTTTGAAGGAAATAACAGACTCATTTTGGGAGAGTTTAGGTGTTCTGAACATGAATATGATCATTTCTTCCAGAGCAAACTCAGTGCTGTTAACACTGAGCAGCTGAACAGGCAGAAGGTCTCAGCTGCTCCCTTTTTTTTTGCTGGCAAAATAGAAACAGTGTTGGGTGCTGGGGACCTGCCTGGCTCTGCCTGAAAGGTTTTTGTGTTTGCTCTCCTCTTGCTTAACAGAGCAACTTGCCCCAGCAGAGCAGAGCATCCCAGGGACTGCTCAAACCAGGGTCAGCCTGGCCTCTGCCTGGCTCAGGGCACAGACAAGCAACAAAACTATTGTTTGTGATAGTTTACTTAAGTATGGATTCAGTCCTTTTGTGCTGCTGTCTGAAATCACTGACACGGTGTCACATCACATCCCCTGCACAAAAACTCACCCTGTCTCCTCTGCTCCAGGCATCTGGCCAGCATCAAACAGTGGCCAGTGGGAGTGAGGTGAGCCAAGAGGATAAATAATTATCCCTTGGTGCAGCGAGATGCACTGGGGGAAGGGAGGAAGAGATTAAAATAATCTTTTTGGAAAATGGATCAAAAACCTCTAAGCGGAGATAATCCACAACACAAGGCAGGCCCAACGCCGTACCTTCCATAAATAAAAATACCACCCCAGTCAAATGAAAAGTCAGAGATTGACATAAACCCCTCAGAAATGCCTGGCTGTTTGGGCCTAGCAGCAGCAGCAGAATGACAACAGACAGATTAGAGCCAGCACGGGCGCCTGTGGAATCTGTTCCACTAATCACCTCCTCCCATGGGCTTATTATTATCTTGTGGGGTAAAGTCAGCTTGGTCCCACTACATCCCAGCCTTTCCCCTTTTCCCACTGGTGATAGATGAGGGCAATCCATCTCTAAAGGATGCCAAGAGCACACAAAGTACACAAGGATAATCAGTAGGCTGGTTTGTGATTTTCAAGTTTATGATAACGGTGGGTTCTGCTACTTCCTTTAGGATAAAATAAGAAACCCATGGAGAAAGTGTGCAATTACCTGTCCCCAGAGGTGATGCTGGAAACCCCCAGCAGAACCAGTAAGGCAGGCTTGGACACAGAGCTGTGCAGGGTGAATTTGTGGGGCCAGGCAGAAGGTGAAAGGAGTTTTGTGTTACTGAGACCCTTGTGCCCTTGTCCACAAAGAAATCCCAATATCTGTAAAGTGAGGCTGGTGGTCACTCCTGAGTTCTCTCATCCCAGAGACATGGAGGTGGAAGAGAGAAAGCAAAAATGTTACATTTTGCCTCCAGTTTCAAGTTTCCCAAGGAAAAGAATAAATATTTCATTCCTCCTTTTGCTTAAAATAAAATGCTGTGAGTCAGAGAGAAACTGGCAGCCAGATCAAGTGGGCAATGTTGAAAGATGCAGCTGGCTGTCTTCAAGCTGAAATGCCATGGCATAAAGTGACTGATAAAGGATGCTGGAGTCGAACTGACAAGTGCCCATTCAAGAACACTTAGCTGAAAGCTCAAAATGCTGCAATCTCTGTTTATAATATGGTTATGTTTCAAATTACACAAAGGGAATGGGTAAACCCCTGGGAAATCTTTGTATGCACGTGCTAGGAAAGAGCAAGAGAGGAGCCGCTTTTTGTCGGGCTTCTGGCTCATCATGCAGAGGGAAACAAAGCTAAAAGTTAATTTTGTGTTGGATAATTTCTCCTCCTTCTCATTTCGCTGCTTCAGTGCTGTTTTCACTTGAAGGCATCACCTTGGAGGCAGAGATTCAGCCCAAAGCCTGGGCAGCTCATCTGCATCCCCGTTTGTGGAGGAGCAGACACGGCCCCTCTCCCGCGGCGGTGCTGAGTCATTATTTTGGCACAAAGGATCTGCTCTGCAAAAGCAAAACGGGTCTCAGAGGGGCACTTTTCCATGCTTTATCACACACAGACACTCGTACAGACATGCGTGTAAACAGAAAGGCAGAGCAGGTCCCAGCAGGGGCCGAGAGGGAGCAGAACAAAAGCTCAGACGCCAGAAAGGGTTTGGAGTGATGGGGAATGAAAGGAAGGACAATGGGAGGTGGGGAGAGGGAAGGAGGAGGGCAAATGTCGGGAAAGGTGGAAATAAAAGAAAGGGGAGGGAAGGGGGAGGGCAGCCAGGCGGGAGAAAAGAGATTGCAGAGCGGTCAGGACAAGCAGGCAGCAGCAGGACACGGAGCTCAGCAGGGAGAGCACAGCAAGTCCAGCTGGGCAGGTCCGAGCTCCCTGAGGCTCAGCCCAGCTGGTCCGCAGGTAAAACCAGGGTTTAGTGATGTGCTGGGTTTAGGTAGGTGCTGTTTCAGGGCTGAGTTCGGATCCCACCTCCTTCCAAAGCAGGGATGCAGCAGGACACCCTCCCTGTCCAGGCACACGCGGCGATGGAAGGAAACCCTTGGGATGGTTGAGCCTCCTCTGCCCTCAAAAGTGTCAGGAGGCTCATTTTACAGAGGACACCTTTCCCCACCAAGTTTCCACATTCCCCAGGACACATTCCCTGTCTTTCAGCCTCTGAGGCATGGCTAAATAACAGAGGTGTTTCTCCCTCACCTGCGTGTTCTCCAGTCCCTGCAATAGGCTCAGCCCGTGTTACATTATGCACTAGCACAGAACTGTTATTTTGTACTGAATTGAAATGAGATTCCTGGATTATGCATGGAGAGATAAGTTAAAGGGAAGAGCCTGGATGAAGAGCAGGGACAGGCTGTGTGCTGCTCGCAGGGCAAGGTGTCAGACTCAAGGTCAGTAAATCAATCACCATCCAGGGGACTGAAAAGAAATCGGACAATGCAGAATCTCTCTGACATGCAGATCCTAAGCACAGCCTTCTGGCATGGCTCCAGTGACAGAAATAAAGGGTTTCATTCCCTATGGCATCATTGCTGCTGCTGCTGCTTTCAGCACCTGGGCAATTCTTCTTCCCAGAGTGAGGACAGCTTTCATAATCCATTATTGCACTTGCTTGAACTTCTTGCCCATCCATCACACATGCCAGCACTCACGGCAATGTGGACCTCACACTTCACATCCCTCAGATGCGTCCTTCCCCTCGCAGGGCTGACTTGCCCTCAGGTTTCTGTCCACAGAATGTCAGCTCTGTAAATTATTATTTCCAAGTGAGAGCTTGGGGCTGCTGAGCGAGCCCAGCAACTCTCTCTTCCACCCTCTTCCTTCAGCACTGTGTAAATCTAACTTTCACCTGACAACTGGAAAAATAATAACCCACCACTGCCTTTTGGCTTATACCAAGATTAGAGTTGAAATATTTTATCAACATGAATTCTGGCTAACATCTGTATTTATTTTAAATCCCAGCCTGCCTGCCCTCTCCTAAGAGTAGCTGCTGCCAACCCTGCCAATTGTCTGTTCAAATGGATCCAAAAATCCCCCCCAAATATATAAAAATCAGCAGGTGCAGTGTTTGTGGGGATCTGTGGAGCCATCCAGGTAAAATACATAGGGGATTTATCACCCAAGAGTATGTTATTATATAAAACTGCAACTCCTTCATGCCCCATGGGAACACTATTGTATTGGCAGGGAGGAATGATGCATCTGCCTCCATGGTCTCAGAAGGCTAATTTATTATTTTAAGATACTATATTATATTAAAGAATACTATTCTAAACTGAAGAATACAGAAATGATACTTAATGCTGAAAAGATAATAATGAAAACTTGTGACTCTTTCCAGAGTCTCGACACAGCTTGGCCCTGATTGGCCAAAGAGTGAAAACAACTCACACCAGAATCCAATGGAACAGTCACCTGTAGGTAAACAATCTCCAAACACATTCCACACATGAGCACAACACAGGAGAAGCAAATGAGATAAGAATTGTTTTCCTGTTCTCCAAGGCTTCTCAGTTTCCCAGGAGAAAAATCCTGGATGAAGGGATTTTTTCAGAAAATGTGAATGCCACAGAACACGATTCATAAAACTGTATCACTGCAGTGAGGCTCCAACGTGCCACACAGCTAAATGTGATTAACCATCTTCCCTGAGTCAATTCAATCGTTTCAACGCATCCCCGCCGCTCTTCAGTGTGAGCCTTGAAGAAAAACAAGTTGTTGTAAGGAATGGCTGTCCAGGGGAAGAGGGAAAACATCTTCATTTGCTGCCAGAACAGATTTGCTGCCCAGCACACGGCCAAGGATCAGCTGGGCACCTGCAGAGGGACACAGCCATCTCTCCAGCTGCTGGGACCAAGGGGGTTCTTCTGCTCATGGAGAGTTAGAGCAGGCAATGCCAGCCTGGTGAGCAGGTGGAGCAAAGCCAAGGGGGTCCTGCTCAGGCTCTTTCAGGGTTTGGCTGAGTTTTACCCTCTCCACATCTCTCATTATATTGGTTTCTTTCTGACCAAAGGAAGAGCAGAATTTGTTTTCCAGGTGCCATGGGAAGAGTGTTGTTCCAGCAAAGCCCATGCTCATTTGTGGCTTCAGGGTGAGATCCCAAAAAATGAAAACCTCAACTGCATTTCCAGCTCAAACAGCACCTTGCTCTCCTTCCCTATTTTGTTTGCCTTTGATCAAAGTCAATCCTTTGTTAAGAGCTGACAGGAGTGTCTGAGAGCTACCACAACTTTTATTTTCCACAATGAATAATGGTAAGTAATTAATATTTGACCATGGGACTACTTGCTTCACAATCTGAAGTTTCTTAAGCTGTCAGTCAAAAAGCTAATTTGCAATGGACTTAACTCTTCCTCTGCAATTCCAGGAGGGAAACCATGGATGAATGTGCACTGTTATGCCTAAAAATGTGACACAAGAGTGATATGAAAATAAGGATCCAGCAGGCCTCTGGGTGTGTGAGAAATCCTAAGTGTTGCTGTGCAGGAAGAGGGTTTCCATCCCACTGGGAGCTGGTGCCTGTTCACTGACACCTGCAAATGCTCAGGGGAACAGGGGGGAACATAGAAATCCACACATTGTGGTGAAGAGCAGATTTGGGGTTGCTTCCTTACTCCCCATACACTCCCTCCTCTTCTCCATGCCTCACCCAAGTGACCCCTTCAGCCTGCAGGGTCTTATTATTTCCTGTTAGAAAGGTTTGGAAACACATAACCCTTTGCACTCCCTCCCCCCCTCGTTCCCTCCTGCGCATCTTGAAAGACAACGCGGCACAAATTGCCAGCAAAAGTGGCTGCAGAGCAGGCGAGCCACATCTAATGACACCACTCAGCCCCTAAATGGTTGTCACTCCCATTATGGAATTAGTCCTGACAAGGAGTCATTCTCCCTGCAGTAAACACAGGCAGGGAGTGCAGCAGGCTGCTCCCAGATTTATTCCTCTGCTGGTGCTGCTGAAGCTGATGTTTGGCACCTCCATGAAATTTGCCATATGTGTTAACAACCCCCCAGTACTCACTTGCTGCTGAGCCACAAGGACAGAGGTCCAGACTGCTCTTTCCTGCCACAGAAAGGATGGTATTTACCCATTTCTTGGAAGTACACACCAAAAGGATAATTATTTATCATCTTGGTTCACCTATCTTTCTTTCATGTGTTCCTGGAAACCTCAGTGCTTTCTTCTGCCTCACCTCTGAGGCTTCAGGTTGTCCTGACCCACCAGAACAGAGGCACCTGCATTTCTGTGAATCAGCTTCCTCTTGTTTCATTTGGAGCAAACAACAAATAATTGGAAAGATAGGTTCTAAGGGAAGAAAAAAGAAAATAAAAGAGAGAAGCCTCTAAGTACTATCAATAAGGAACTTGGAATATGGAAGATTCACAGTGTTAGACTTTGTCTTTTCAGATTTTTCCTGTCTTCACTTCATGACCTTAAAGCTGTTGTTCCCTGTGAAATTTCCATTTTCCAGTCTTTTCCTTTCTCTCTTGTTTTTTGTTTTGTTTTGTCTTTCAACTGAGAAGTGAAGAGAGTAGAGCTAGGTTTATCAGAAAGATTAGCTTGATCTTCTGCCTGACTCCTAACATGTTGAGAGGGGAGGAAAGGGTGGGAGCAGCTCATTGCTATGCTGTTGTTGCATGCCAAGGAATGGCTGATGAATACATAAAATGGCCCATCCCTGCAGGGCAAGGTTATCTCCCTGCTGCTCGACCCTCAGTGAATTCCTCTGCTGAAGACAACCAACTGCTCCACTGAGCAGGAGGAGGAATTAGGAATCCTCTTCTGCTCAGCCTGAGCAAACAGCTCAAACCCGAGGGTGGTCCTCTCTCTGAAACGCCCCAGGCTTTGCAAACAAATGCAACATACAGAAATCACATTGCTCTCCTTCATGACAACCCCAACCAACAAGGTATGAGAGTTAATAACCCTAAAAAACTCCTCTCCAAGTGTATCTCTCTATGCTAACAAATCTTTGTTAACCCTATTAATCACACTTTGCATAGACTCAGTGAATTCCCTCTTGTTAAAGCCTTTCTCGTCTCCTCTATTTCCTCTTTTAGGAGGTGGAGAGTTACCCTCGGACTGTTCTGCAGCAGATCCTGCGGAGAGCTGATCCTCTTGTGAGGAAGGTCCCACATTTCTCAAGACTTTAAATCCACTCCAGACTAAGTGTGGATGTGGGTTTATCCAGGCAGATGCTGTCAAGTAGCCCTGCTAATTGTTTCCGTTATTTCTGAAGTGTTGGTTTTGGATTTGTATCACGCTGCAAAGTTCGGGTGGGTCGGTCACAGGGCTGTGAAGTGAGAAACCACCCATGGCTGGGTCCTTGTGCACATCCCACCATCCCTGTCCTGTTTGAGCACTTCTGGCTCCCAGCACACTGTATTTAAAAGTACAAGATAAAAAATTTTTTTCCTCTACTATTTGGAAAGAGCTGATGGTCTCTATTGAAAGCTGAAAAATGCTCTTTTTGGAGTCTTTTCCTGGTCATTTGCAGCTTTAAATGTCATAAGGAAGGGAGCAGATGAAGCAGTTTCCATCCATCATTTGCCAGAATGTGTAACCAGCACCAAACAGGAATCATTCATCTGATGTACAAGAACCAAATTTAACACAGCCCTAGAAGACCTCATGGCATTGATTTCTTCTGGTCTGGGATGATCCAAATCTGTTATTGACAGGCTGGGCTTTGCAAAGCTGATCCACACAAACAAAACAAGGGATTGCATTGGCTTCTTGAGCTCCTGAGAAAGCTCTAGAAGAATCAGACATGGCTTTGAAGTTTGGCTCCACTTTGTTTGTCCCCAGTCCCATTTGGTACCTTTTGAAGTTTCCTCTCATTGTTCCTCATTGATCAGCGACTGACAATAAAAAAGCAATATGTAAAAATATAAAATTATACATGGGGAGTTTATATTAACTTATATATGTATTTATCTATATATTTGTATATAAAATATGTATTTGTATATAAATATATGGGTATTTTAAGTAAGGCTTTAAAGAGTTCCTACTGCCTGCCTGAAAATCAAAAGATGTTTCGGGAAAATGCAAAATTATAATTTCTTGTGACAGTAAAGTTATGTTTATTTAATCTATTTCCTGTACTGGCTTTCAAGTCTTATCCTGAAGAAAATGTTTTGCCGGTGCTTTATCATATTTTCACAACTTGGACTTTAAAGAAAATGATCATCCCTGAGCTATTTTTTTTCAGATCTTCAGAAACTTTAAATAGCATTTTCTGCCTTCATCACAAAACCAGTTAAGCGCTATCTGACTAAATGCGTGAGCAGAAATATCATTTTGTTCAAGCTTTTAAACTCTCCTTGTCAACAAATGATTTGAGCATCTCTGCAGAGTGTACTGTCACTTCTCTGCCATCTGTCATCCATCACTTTTTCTCTCTTTTTCCCCAAGGAGAAATGTCAATCGCTGATTTATATTTCATGTTTTCCTTTACAACAGAAAATCCTGTTAGGATACAAATAAATTTTGTAGCTCTTACTCAACTTCTCAGAGGTCATTAATTGTTCTCTTCCAGGCACAAAGTAATTCCTTCCTACTGACATATTCTGGTTTTCTCCCTTTTTTATAATTTATTTTAGGAAGCCATACCTTCTGTTCACTTGAAAGTAAGGAAAGCATAAACAAGTTTCAGCAAAAGTACTAATTGTTTGTTGATACTGCTGGGAAGATGTGGAATCAAAGGTCTGTGGATTATTCTAAATTAGAGGAGACAAACAGTATTATAATTTCTCATGTCTGGGATAGCCTCAGACTCACAAGATTTGCTTTTGGAAAAAATATTTTAAATCACCCGTGGCAAACCATTTCCAATCAGCTCTCACACACTCTGGGATAAGGGATGGCACATGGG
The DNA here is from genome assembly GCF_000277835.1 of Geospiza fortis. Classification (NCBI taxonomy): domain Eukaryota; kingdom Metazoa; phylum Chordata; class Aves; order Passeriformes; family Thraupidae; genus Geospiza; species Geospiza fortis. The sequence continues at coordinate 1,198,640 of NW_005054337.1, read as the reverse complement.
CAGACCAGAACAGCTGACATGTTCAGAGACAAAATTAAGATTCCCTTTTGATTTTAAATCTAAGAAAGAAGGAAGAGGTGGTTTTACTGCTGTATATTTAAATTGATCCATTTACATCCATTTAAATCCACTGTCTGTCCGCTCTGTATAATTAGGAAAATGCTGATTTTTTACACATGGCAAACCATTGTTAATTTTGAACCAGAGGACCTGTTCATCAGTTTTTGGCTCAGAAAGTGCGGTGATGGTGTTTGACCTTCCCTTCTCCTTGGATGCTCCTGATGAGCTTCCCTTTATCTGGCTCGGAGCCCTGTGGGACAAGCAGTGACAGAGGAAGAGGCACCTGGTGCCAGAGGGAAGCACCACAGGGGGCTCTGCTGGAGAGGCAGAGAGAGGCCAGATTCAGGGGAAGGGTTGGAAACCTCTCTGAAGCTCTCCATGCTTTTACTGCCCTGCAATTGTGTGAGAACTGGAGGAATCTCAGATGCAGGCAATGCTTTTCCAGCAAGGCCACCCCACTGCAGTGACCATGGAGAAGGAAAGCCAGGCTGGTGGTGGCTTCTGGTGGACTTTTCCCTTTCAGGGGTGTAGGGCAGGGTTTGGAAGCTGCCAGAAATTTTGCTCCCAGTTTCTCCTACACTCAAAGGAAGATTTATGCTTCTGAGATACTAAAGTTTTGGACACAGCTGGTAAAGAACCCAATTTGAAAATTTTAATAGTTGCCATGTGTTTATTTCTTCTCCATCTGCTTTTGATCACTTCTCTCCAGCTCTGGAGAGTCTTCAGCTAATGGGTAGGATTTTCACTTTAGCTCAGAAAAGCTGATGATTTCAAGATTTAATTAAAAGTAGCACTTGTAATGATTTAAGAAGTGGCCCCCATTGCACAGGGAGGTACCCAAGCAAAATATTGCTGTAGGGGAAATGGTGCAGCTCCCACTTTGGGAAGAGCCCTGGCTTGATCAGCAGCTCTGGTTGTGGCTACAGGGTGAAATGGACACTCAGGACTCTTTACAGATTCTTTACAGCCCCCTCCCCTACCTCACATTTCTACCTTTCTTGAGAAACACTGATTTATCTTCTGTATAAATGCCGTAAAGAGAAGCTCAGTCCCTGGGGAAGCTCTGGTAAGCTCCAGTTGGATCCTCATGGTGGGATTCAGTAGGAAAGGGTCACCCAAGGCCCTGTGCCCCTCACAGCCCTTCCATGAGCATTTTCCCATTAAATCAGGAATACTGTGGTGAATTGTGCAATTGGATTTTTGAGCCGAGCGTCTTCAGTAGAAACAGGGGCAATGCAAAGCTAAATAACAGATGAATAATTTCAACAGAAAAAATGTAACACATTGCCCAGGGGAGCCTGGTGATGCCATTTACCTCATTTCCCCTGTGCCTGAGATGATGCGCTGCTTCCAGCAAAAGGTGAAAGTCTGCTCACCCCTCCGCATCCCTGTGCACCACAAATTAGATCCAGATGAAGCTGACTTTGATTTAAACACCCTTGCAGGAGGAACATCGGCAAGCTAATTAAACTTGCAGCAGTTCACCTTTGTGAGAGCGTAATTAGCTGAGATACTGCCTTCTCTATATTTATCTTGTGTGTCTTGCAGAGATGTGTGTTTAGAGGGGGGTTGATTTGTGGGTTGTGTAACCACGAGTGTGCACAAGCTCTTCAGTTCATCTCCCTGCAATGCTGGATGTGGGGTGGTGGAGGATCAATGGTTAATTCTTTTTTATTTACATGGAGCCTGAATATTCAAGGTCCCTGAGTGTTTTCAGACACAAGTGCCATAATTTTAAACTGAGTTGCACTATGAGGTGTGCCAGTCACTCCCAGTGCTTGAATTGCTGGTGCATGTCCATTAACATCGGGTCACCTTTCATACATATCCTGAGAAAAGTCATTTTGCTCCCCTGCAATATTTTTAAAAGTATGTAAAAGTCATGTAAGTTCCACAGACACTGCAATTCTGGAAAATAATTGCTTTAAAAGTACTTATATCACTGCCTTCCCTGAAAAATTCCAATGCTCTTGGAGAATACCTGGGAGCAGTCCATAATAGTGCAATAAATATTCATCAGGGCTTTGGTGGATGGCTTTGGAGAACTTCTAATTACCTCTAATTGGGCTTACAAAGCCTCCCTTGTGCACACTTTAGTTGAGACTTCTCTGGTTTTCAGTTCTTTCCTCCCCTGAAGGGCAGCTCTGGGCTCTGCTCACACCTGGCATTGTCACACACAGCCAGGAGGAGAGATCCAGGGAGAAGAGGTGGGAAATTAAAACGGGAGACTTCAAAAAGGGGCTGTCCTGCTGGAGGTGCCAAATCTGGGAAATGCAGGGAAATCCAGCTTCTTCCAAATCTCCCAAACCTGGGAAATGCAGGGAAATCCGGCTTCTTCCCAGCAGTGGGGAGAGTGTGGCTGGCACCTTCTGGCTGCAGAGCACAGCCTGAAAACATGGATCCTTGTGGAAATCATTGCCCTGCTTGGGAAAGTCATGTTTTTGCAGGAATTAAATGTCCCAGGAGCGATGGTGGCCACTATTTGATTTATCAGTGATTTGGTGGCAGCAGCAGCCCAGTTCCCCAGGAGGAGCTGCCGTCCCAACTTTTCCCAACTTTCCCTCATCCACCCTGCAAGGGATGCCTGTAGCCAGTCAAGGGCCATCTCTAGTCTTGGCTGCCTTAAACACTCTGCATCTTCATGGGAGATGGGGGTATAAATTTCAATTTAAATTCTTGGTGCTGTGTTTTCCTAAATGTGGCACGTGAGGGGCAAGGCGAGCCTTGGCAGGGCTGGACAAGGCGATGTGGATAAAGGAAAAGGTTGTGTATGGCTCTGAGCTCCCACTTTGGGACCAGCACTGCTGACCACCCCCCCCTTGAATTCCACCTACACAGAAATCCTTGCAGGGACCATTTTGCAGACATCCACTTTCCCACTTAATCGATTTTCACGGCTGACAGCTGGATTATTTGGGTAAAGATGTTTACATCTTGGATAATCACCAAGAAATTGAAGCGCTGACTAGAGTGAACCATCTCCTCAAACGTTTGGGGAATTGCTTGTAATCAGTTGTTGCTACGACTCTGGACACATTTCCCTGTATCCTAGCAATGATTGTCTCTGACTGAAGCTTTGGAGTGCTACATTTGGGATCCTGATGGAAATATTCCGACTCTCAGCTCCCCACCCTCACTTGTGCCACCTCTTTCATGTCTTATCTCCTGCCCTGCTCCACAAAGCTGGTAACTTTTGCCTCAGGCAACGTCATTCCTTGCAACACAGCAATTTGCACCTTGCTGAAATGACTGGGGTATTAGAATAACATCACTGCTGTGTGGGACCTGACTGGATTTTTAATAAACCGTGGTGTGATCGGAGCTTACCGGCCACAACTCCAAACCACTGCCAGTGAATTCCCCCTCAAAAGCCTCATTGATTTCTGCCTGCATAATTTATACATTTGTGTTTTCCTTCTGTGAATAGAGGACCAAACAATGGCAGTGCATTGAAGCAAATATCCCTCAATGAAACACTTTCATGACTTCCAAAGCACCTTCACTTGCAGGAGGAAAATATAACAAACCGCAGCAATAAAAAAATATTACTATTGTGTGGGTTGTCAAATCTAGGAAGTTTTGCACACTTCTAGAAAAGAGCATATTCCAGAGGAGAACAGGCCATGATGAGATGGGGCCAGAGGTTTGGCTTTCTCAGCTTGTTTCCTCCTAGAATTCTGCAGCAGAGTCACGGGCAGAGGCTGAAAGCTGATGCTGGGGGAAGGGCTGATTTCAGGGCTGCCAGGTCTTGGGGTTACACCACAGGGCTTGTGATATCTCACCAACAGCCTCAGACACCGAAGGGAAATAAATGTCTGACAACCTCTGGTTTTTTCCCTTATAGCCATAAAAAATCTTAGTCAGGAAGTGAAGTGAATGGTCTCTGTAGTATTGGGGTAGTAAGGATTGCAAAGAACCTCATACACACGTTTAATCCTATGATTTTGAAGAAAAACTCCTTTTCTTTGGACTATGACTCATGTTTGTGGGCGCTTTTTTATGTTAAGTGGTCAGCACTTTCTTCCTTGAACAAAGCAAGGCTCAGCTCAATGATTTGAGTGTTCATTAAGGACTGAGATGAGAAATCTCTCTCCATCAGAAAAGAGATGCCTCACAGGAGCCTCTTCTGCTGCAGGTGTTTGAATACATGGAGCAAAATGGCTCTTCAGCCCTGCAGCACAGCCTTTGTATTTGCTATTATAGTTGATTGATTTTTCACTCTGTGCTGCGTGGAGCTGTCTGTCTGATTTCCATTTACAATCTCCATTGCTCAAGGAATTTATGGGTTACAGGACATATGCTGTATGTTATGTGATATATATCCGAAGCCACAGGATCAAACTCAACTGCTGCCACATAGGAACAGCCCTTTATCCCCCAAAATCTTCATCCCACAAAATGGAAACAATCAATGATTTCAGTGTTGTCCTGTTCCAAGAACCTGGATTGATTTCCCTGCCAGTAACAGGATCATGACTAAGAATATTTGAGGGTTGCAAATATTCTGTTATAAGCACTTTCTGAATAGGCAGAGGGAATAATTTTTTCATGCCCATCCTTTCTTTCTTTACACAAATTTAACTTCTTGCTGCAACCCACAAATTACTCAGCTCCTCTGACTGCAGTAAAATGCTTTCATTGGGTTTGCTAAAAACTAATGTTACCACCAGCCTTGCTACTAACAGGGGGTTTTGTTATTTCCTGCTCATTTATCCACACCTGGTTTTGTGTATAATAGTCTGGGGAGTCCAGGCTATTTCAAAACTAAAATCAATTTTTAAAAATTAATTAATTAACAAAATTAATTTAAAGCTATTAAGTTTTTAATTTCTTTCCTATTCCATAATGATAAAATTTGAAAGCACAAATAGCTTTTACTCCTGATGGTGTGGATAGTCCAGAGGACTTCAAGGAAAGTCAGTCAAGACGTGCTGTGGTTTGGGAGATGGGTTACAAAATGAAATATCCCAGTGTCCATGTCTCCAGACTTCTACCCCCAGGTCATACTCTGTGGTTTTGTCGCATTTCCTTCCTCACAGATAAAAGGAGGTGGTTGATCTTGGTCTTGTTCTTGGGTGTGGGCAATCCCATGTGAGAGTTTCAAACCTGAGGAGAAGGAGATTGCTCAGGCCAAGAGTTGTGTTCCCCAAGGGATGGAGCCATTTGATTTCTAAACCCAGAGGTCAGAGCTTGGGTTTTTATTCCCCCAAGTTCCACTCAGAGCTGAATGTGTGATCTGAAACCCATTTCCAATTGGAACCATGCTCCAGGAGATCAAAAGAGGAATATTTCATCCCCTTAGAGAATAAACTTTTATGTATATTGCTCAGTGTATAAAATGTCTTCTTCCTGTTGAACAGTGAAATAAAAATGACACGACTGTTTCCATTTGCCAAGAGCATTTCCAGCCTGAGCCAGCCCAAAGGCACAACTTGGTATTTTCAAGTGTCAATCAAAGATGCTTTTCCTTCAGCTGGTGCAGAGTCCAACAATGGGCCATATGGGACACCAGCCTGTGCCAAAAGAAGAAGAATAGAATCAGGAATAAAATATGTCAAAGTATCTTCATGCTAATTCCAAGCTCTACCATCATCATGATGGGAGTTGCTGTAGCCACGCCAGCCCAATCATCTTGCTTGGAAAAATTAGAATCAGTCCAGGTATAAATATCCCTGAACTTTTGGATGTTTAGAGTGGCAGGATAAGGCCCAAAGACATCATGATAAATTGTTTTTGTCGAAAAGTGCAAAAAATAACTGAGTTCCTGAATAGCATGAGACTGCTTGGTTTTCTGACAATACTTTGGTGGGCATGGTCCAGATTTCCAAAGATATCCAGGCACTTGAAATCAAGTGTTTGTGTTCCTCTACCCTGACTGAGCAGTGAGTAGTGCTGTAAATAACTGCTGTGCAAATAAAAGAGTTGTACATGGATCTGAAGGAAAGGCCAGTGTGTTGTTAGCATGCAGGACAAGAAACTGTAATTTTAGATTAAGACACTATGTTTTTGGGGAAATCAGTGGGAAATGGGTGCCTTTTGGAAAAACATCCTCCTTAATCAACAACACTCTTGTGATCCAGAAAACTGTGGGAGTAACAGATGGCTGATGTTTCTTTTTGTGTGGGCCAGCCAGCAGGAAAATAATAGAAGCCCGTGTCTTAATGAGCAGAGAGAAGATGGGAGCCTGAAGGTACCAGAAACGTGGGAGAAGGGTGCAGACAAATCAGGCTGTGCCTTCCTGGCTACCCACAACCTTTCTCATCTGTTGCACAAAAAGAGATGTAAGGGGTAAAAGGATCTTTGGCCCTAATCCAGACTAAGGACACATTTTTCTGAAGCTCTTGGATGGTCCCCTCTGCACCTTCCCAGGCGCACACAAGAGAGAGGCAGCACCCCCAGCACGTACCAATATGGTGAGTGTGGCCACAGCTTGTCTGCAGCCATAAAAGATGATGCTCTGAATCCTCTTTATTATTTTTCTTTAACTTTGAACACAGACTTTATAGTAGGTATGAAATATATCTCAACTTGCTTGATCACAGCTAAACTACCAGACAGGATGGATGGTAGCATCTCAGCAACTTCCAGTTCCAAAAATTCTCTAAGAAACACCACCTTTCCTTTCCTGTTTGTGCAGCACTTCTGAAGATTCACATCCTAAGAATGTCTGTGAGCTATATATGAATGAACCCAGTAAATAAAGAAATTGATGGAAAAATGAAAGAGCTGGAAAGGAACTGCCACTACAACATCTACTGCAGGAAGTTTTTGGACAGTGCTTAAGGAAGTCTAAACATGAGGGTTTTTTCATTCCAGCTCTTTCTAAATTAAGAAAACAAATGCTGTTGAACTCTGGAAATCAGAAATCAGAGTTCCAGGGTTGCTTCCAAAGCTGTGGGAAAGCTGCCCTTATTTGCCACACAAGCAAGGCAGGACCCTGGTGCCAATGAGTGGGAGCCAGTTACTACTCAACTATAATTGAGATTTAAGAGCTATCATTTCCTATTGGTTAACCAAGGAAATATTTATGGCCAAAGCTTTGTGCCAAGCACAATATTTATGACCAAGTTTCTACCACTGGCTGCATTTTTTTAATGCTGATTTTTGCACAGAGGACACAGCTCACATTCACACTGGTGTGGGCATGAAAATGAAGGCTGAAGTCATCCAGACAGAGCCTGGAGTAGGGTCTATCTCTGGCAAAGCTCATCTCTGCCTTCACAGCAGCCTTGGTGAGGGCACTTGTATTTCAGGCTCAGATCACTCTCCTCTCCATGCCTGGCTAAAATATCCTCTGTTCATGGAGGTAAGGCCTGGTATGGGAGTTGTTCCAGGTCATGTCTGTGCAGTGGCATCAAGAGCTTCAAATCAGGGACCTCCTGAGCTCCACTGATGCCAACAGGGGTGGCTGGAGAAGCTCCCAGCTCCTGCTCTCCAGCTGGATGGGCAGGTC
>NW_005054337.1:1162273-1191103 GCF_000277835.1 Geospiza fortis | reverse complement strand
ACTTCCCAGCTGCAGGCCAGGAGCTCAGGGGAGGTTGTGACTTTCTTAGTCACTTCATCTAGCTAATTACAGCCTGTTCTCAGGAGCCCTGGCTTTGCCTGTAGCCTGCAGCACCCTCAGACAGGTTTGCACTGGCTGGGAAGTTGTGATCTGTTGCTGGAGCTGACTGGGGAGAGGAAGGGATTTGTCAGTCACTCAGCTCCAGATTTCTACAGTGAGTAAATTGGGCAGTGTTTGCCCTCTGGTGAGGAAGGACAAGAGCCTAATTTAGATCCACAAAGCCGAGCAGTGAAACCAAAGCTATCCTTGGAGAACAAACTTGTCTGGAGAAACACGCTTCAGTTCTCTAATTTAAAAATCCATCTTTGCGGATCTTAAGAGAAGTGAAAGCTGCCTCCTTGCTCTTTATGGGCTCTTTACAATGGAGTCTGGCATTTACAAATAAGATGTAGAGGTTCATCTGATCTGTAACATGAGCCCTTTAATAGTTGTAGAGCTGGAAGTCTTAATGAGGCCATGACTTTCTGCTTTGCTTCATTTCCTCTTTCAATGCTTGGCTCACTTTGTTTGTTGCTTTGTTTAAGTATAGCCAGAACCACAAATCCTCCTGTTGCTTCATTAATAAAGAGCTTTATTCCGAAATTCCCAGGATATGCCAGAGAGAGCAACAGGAAGAAGAGAAATCCAGAGAGGAAGAAAAGTGTGGATTATTGCGTTTTGTTGGCATGATGAGTCATTGGTGAGACAAAAAGAGAATCAGTGTCTTGCTGTGGAGGACAGAGGTGGGAACAAGTCTGGAGACAGAAGGAATGAGATAATTCCCCCTGCTCTCCATCAGCACAGGCTGTTCAAAGGTAAATACAACTAGATTGTCCCCAGAGCTTCATTATGGAGTTAATCCTGCAAGGTTCTGAGCTCCTTTAGCTCCCAGCCTGGCAATGTGTGAGAATTCCAAGGCAACCCAAAAGGTTAATGCATGGGGGCTCTTGTGCTGGGGTTCAGATCCTAATGAGCACCCAGAGGGGAGGGGGAGATGCTGCATTAGCCACACTGCCCTGCTCTGGAGTGTGCATGTCTCTGCTCCAGCCCCACTGAGCATCTCCCCATGGATGGGCTGCCCTGGCTCAGCACTGGAGGAGCCTGGACGCCTTGGAGTGGCTGTCTAGAACAGAGCTAGGCAAGATTAAGAGGTTGAAAGCAGGTATTTATTAAAGGCCTTCAATAGGTACACCTTGGGCAGTCAAAAGCCTCAGAGAGGGGCTACAGCCAGGAAGGACAATGGTCACAAGTTTTTCACTTCATAATTATGAGTTTGGTCCATTTACAAATCAGGGGTTAATCCTCCAATTACAGCTTCAGGCAATGAAGCCATATACCCACCGTTTCCTCCTCTCCCAACTTACTTTTTGTTTACACTTCTCAGGGCCTGAAACAGCAGGGTGTCCTTGAGATTCAGGCGCAGAGAGAAATTGTTTCGCCTGAATAAAATGGGAAGGCACTAACTAACAGGCTATGGAGCTTTAGAGTTATACACTAAGGAAGCACAGGATCTGAAAAATATAAAAGCTAAAATCCTAAGGCATCACCCTGACTGGACGAGGTGTGCCTGTGGTGTCCCAAGTAGCCAGGGCTGGGCTGCCAGGGGTGCTCACTGTGTGCACCCACTGCTCTGGAGGGGAATCACATGGGAGGCGCAGCTTTGGAGCATCTCTGGCACAGCTGGGCTCTCACTGAGGCTGAGGTTTAGCAAAGTCATGGCACTGCCTTGGTCTGCAGGGCCTGGTCAGTGCCATGAGGATGCTCCAGGAAATAGTAAGAGGATATGGTAGAATTCAGTAGCTGAAACAGCCAACTTCCAAGAAGGGGAGAAGCCTTGGGAAAGCCTGGGCTCCATAATTATATCTACTGCCTTGGAAATAATCATTCCTACATTTACAGAATCTCTCCCTCCTCTCTGTGTGCTCATTAGGTTTTGAATCCTTTCACATTCCTACAGTGTTGTTTTACTGCTGTTCTCACTCCCATGCAGGTGTCTCAGCTCCCCTGCATGGCCAGAAATCTCTTACACAGTAAAAAGCCTTTGATTTAGTTAAAAATGTCTTGTGAAGCATTCTTTCACTTCAGAAACAAACTGAAATGATGAATAAATCAGAGTCACTCTTGAGAGGCCAGCAGCAGCTCTCAGGTTTCCCCAGGGGCAGATGGAGACTGCTCTGCTCAGAAACAGCCCTGCACGTCCCTCTGCTCTGCTCTGCTCATTCCAGGGCACTTTTCACTGAAAGGAGATCTCTCTCCTTTCACTGTTGGTTTTCTTCCCTCTGCTTTTACTTCACCTGAAGCCCCTGTTGATGACAAATCAGTTAGGAACAGGGGAGGGAAATCTTTTACACAGGAATGAAGAGAAAAGGAAAAAAAATCCCCTTTGAATGCAAAGCTGGTGTTTCTCAAGCATTCCATTAACCCGAGCTGTTCCTCGTGCCAAGCCCAAATGGGCCATGGGTAAGGAGATATTATCATTATAATGTCTCACTCTGGTAGATTTAAACATCCCAATGACATTTTACGAAATAAACAGAGGTCAAGGGCTTGCCCTGAAGAGCTGGCTGTGACATCCAAGACAAGATCATGGAGAGAGAGCAAATTCAAAGGAAATGTGCAGTCCTGGGATTCTCTGGCAGTGCAGCAGCTTCTGCCTCCTCCAGCAGCTGAGTATTTTCAATATTGAATGAGGCAGGAGAGGGGGCTTGGGCACAGTTTATGTGCAGGCCTACACAGTTTATGTACCCACCTCTCAGGGATCTTCAATCTGCTTCTGCCAGTGTCTTTTATAGAATAAAAATTATTTGAGAAAGGTTTAAAGTAGACAAGAGATTTATAGGAGTACAGAATGCAAGAAGGCACAGTCAAGACTTACCAGATCCTTGCAAAATCATGGAATTCTACTAAATGGCTCAAAACTGAGCTTGGTACTGGCTTGCCCTTTTTCCAAGGACAAGTCTGAGATTTCACTGGAAACCTTAGGGAAACACTGCCTTGTTTCTGTTTTGTTCAGTCTAGAATCTTCAATAACTGGGATGTTTGAATCAGCTTTTGTGAACATCTGGATCACCCAAATTATCCACGTCTTTTTCAGACAAAGGAAGATAATAATAATGAAGAGACTCAGAGCTGGGTCCCTGGAAAGCAGGCTGGAGTTGCAGCTTTCTGCCGCAATAAAAAAAATAATTAAAACCTTTAAATGGCATCTTTTGTTCCAGTCAGAGTCCCTTGCACATGTACCAGTGGAAGTCATCGCCTTCCAAATTCACACAGGAGCTGATGGAAATTTTGTTATGGCCCAATGATGCAGAAAGAAACTGGCAGTGAGATTTAACAAGGTCACTTGAAGGCACAGAAACCACTGTAAAATATGCTCATTCCACACATGGCCAGCGAGGTGAGGGATAAACGTTTCACTCACAGGAAATAGTGATTTACGATTAATTTCCAAAAGAAGGAAATCCTTTTTTAATCAAAATAATTTATAGGGTTAATCTAAAGGCAGGGTTTGCTCGCCAGCATGGAGAGTCAGGCAAGGTGAAGATGGATGGGGTTTGTCCATGGGATTTGAATCAGCTCTGCACAGGGGGGCCTGTAGTCAAGGATACCTGTATTATTTATGGCCAAGGTTTTCAGAAGGGAATAGTTGATCTTGCATCCCTTGGGTTTGGCTGCTCAGTGTGTGACCTGTGCAGACCACCAGCCTCGCTGAAAAATGGCCTTCAGAAATCCTATTCCCCACTATTTCATGTGTTTGGTGCTCATGGCTGGATGGAGGTGGACAGAAACCCAGGATTCCCTCACTGAATGCTGCTGGGTCACAACTGAGCAGGGCTGGACATGACAAGGGGTACAAGAACCTGCAGACTTCAGATCCCACAGAGAAAAGGTGTTTAACAAATTCTAGGAGATTTTTAGTCTTGTTTTTGGGAATGTGTGGCTGCAGTAGGAGACAGAGTGATGCTGTTTTAACCCTGGTGAGGAGTGATTGCCCCTGTGCTCCCCTCTTGCTGGAGGTGCCCAGAGCTGCACAGGACCCGGCTCTCAGGATGAATCCCATGCCTCAGCTCCAAGTTAATTTGATCTCACATCTGCTGCTTATTAAAGTAATGCTGCATGGTTCCCTGGAATGAGCACTATAGATTTTTATAGCATATCACAGGTGCTCAGGTGCTGCAGTGAGGGTCAGGACTCCGAAAGCAAAGCAGGAAACTGTACAGGAATCCATAAAGTGGGAAAATAGGGTGTGATTTGTCACTGGAAAGGCTGACAATTGTTGAGGAAGAGATAAGAAAAACAAGATAAGTCGAGTTTGGTACTACAGTGATGTTATTTATAATCTCACTATAGACCTATTTTCTCTTGTGACTTTAATCCTCCCCATTTGCAGTGAGCAATCTATTATATTGGAAGATATTTGAGATGCTTTGGGAATAGGGAAAGTATTATACATAAAATATGTAGCTAATATTATTAGAACAGACTCTGATTAATTTTGCAGCTGGCAACATTACCCCTGCCTGAAAATTAAATCCATTTGCTATCCGTGTGGAAGTAATTGTGTTAATATCAAAGCTAGCTTGGAAATGAAACAGGGAGAGTTCCACTCCATGTCTCCCATGCAAGGAATCAGGGATGTGAGATGAAGGGCTGGAGTAATCATTCTTGCTAACACAAGGAGTTATTCTTTCCTGCACCAAATTTGCAAGACCTCAATAGAGTTTTTTGTGATGTATTTAAGGTACATTCAAACATATAGATAAATCCAAATGACCTTGTCTCAGTCTCACCCCTGATTTGCAATATTGCCCATGGGCAGACACTAATATTTGTATTTGTACTACGTTTGTACAGCACCAAGGACAGCAGAGCCCTGTTCTCCTGGGCAGGTTCATCACCCCAGCAATTATTGACAGCAAAGATACGTGCCCAAGCCAGAAATATCTCAGTCTAATTACACTGGAGTGATTTTGAAAAGCAGTTGGACGAGATTAAAGAGACAGCTTTCGTTAATTAAGAACTGTTTGGGCTTCCGGTGCTATAAAGATCCCAGCTGGCCCCATATGCACCTCTGGCTGCAGCTGGGCTCTCCATCTCCCCCTTTATTTCTCCTGCAAAAGTTTTCCTCCCTGCAGCCTGTTTGCTGGAGTGCAGGCATTCTCTCCTCCTCCTCCTCCTCCTCCTCCTAAGCAGGAGGCGGGCAGGACTGACTACATTAAATATACAAACACGCTGTGCTCACTCTCTGCTCCAGAGGCATCATCGGTGGCCCGTCAGCAGCAGAACCTGAGCAAAGGCTGCCCCAAGGGCTGGGGGAAGGCTGAAAGCAGCAGCAGCAAATAAACCAGCACCAAGAGCCCTGCAGGAAAGGGGAGAGGAGCAGAGGAGAGCCCAGCGAGGTTGGGCTCACCCAGGAGCTCTCTGCAGCCCTGGCACATCGCTGTGAGTAAACGAGAGCAGCGTCCCAGCAAAGAGCATCCTTCGAGGAGCAGGAGCTGGAGATCACTCACAAGAGAGAAGAAAAAAAACAGCAACAAAAAAAAAAACCCACAACAAATCAAAGCACCAGCTGCTATCCCTTCCCAGAGAGAGAGAGAGCGAAAGGAGTTCAGGGGAATGAACCTGGAGGACCCAGAGACTCAGAGCGGAAAAGTTGCCCTGACGGGAGGCTCTGCACACTGAAGCTCTGCTCCACCATGGGATTTCTCATGCCTAAGAGAAACCTCCTCCTGCTGCTGTGTGCCAGCATTTTCCCCGGTAAGTTTGAGAAGCTCTTCCCCCCTTGCTCTGCTCTTTAGCTCTTTGCTCCCTCATCCCTCTCAAAGACACACTGCAGGGACCAGCCCCTGTCAACAGGGAATTTCCCCGACTCTTCTGCCCCACCATTTCTGGTCCCCTGAGCACCAGCCTCTGCTGGGCAGTGCTTTGCCTTTATTCTCTGCTCCTTTTGTCTGATGTGATGGAGAAAGGGTTAAAGCCACGGTGGGAAGGGGACAGGAGGGAGAATCCAGACGGGGGCTCAGCATCCTGCTTCTTGCCTGGGTGAAGTGTGTTAATGTGTCTCGGGGCTACAGCTCCGGCTGGGGAGAGCACAGCCAGCGCTCAGCTAATGCTTCCCTTTGTATAATCCAGGGCAGCTGCAGAATAAGTAGAAGCCATATTCCAGGAGGGACGTGGGGACAGCCCCCGGCTCCCTCTCCCCTCTGTCTGGTACAGCCGGCACAGGAGCGCAGCTCCTCCAGCAGCCCCTGGATGAAACGTGGCTTTAATTTTTAACAACCACCAGGCACCTCTGACAGCTCCTGGAGCCTACGTGCAGGGTCAGGGCTGCTCCTTGCAGCCTCCAACTTTTAAAGTTATGCTTGAGCAAAACTGGGATCTTGTCATTCAACTTGTGCTCTCCACCATCATTTTCCTTCTCCCATGGTTTTTGTGAAATATCCACAGGGCAGGTTAAAGAGCTGAATGTCAGTCTGTCTTTTTTAATAATAGATGTAATGACAGTTTTTTATAGGGAAATCTGTGTAAATCTGATCTAAAATCCCTATTTCCCAGCAGGAGGCTGCTTTTTCCTTTTTTGGCTTGCCCTCCTAGCATCCCTCTTCCCTGCTTGCAGAATCCAGTGCTAGAAATTTGCCACGAAGTGGCCACAAAAATTAGACCAGATTCAGGGAAGAATGGCTCATGAAGTGTTTTCTAGATGGTATTACTGGTGCTCCCACTTTCTTCAGACCAACCCTGCCCTGTAATAGTGGGTGAATAGAGTGAGGAATACCTAACAGCATCAGGGGAGACAAACCACATCACCCTCCCGTGTCCCCAAGCTGTGGTTTGCTGGAGTTTCCCTCTGGAGAGGGCTCCAGCTATGCCAGCCTGTGGACCTGCAGGTGTTTCCATTCCTTCCCCACAGCCTTTGGCCACGTGGAGACCCGGGCCCATGCAGAGGAGAGGCTCCTGAAGAAACTCTTCTCTGGCTATAACAAGTGGTCCCGTCCCGTGGCCAACATCTCGGACGTGGTCCTGGTGCGCTTTGGCCTCTCCATCGCGCAGCTCATCGATGTTGTAAGTGCAGCCTCTTTGTGCAACAAAGGCCAAAATTAGCCAGCCTGGGCCCAGGGAGAGGCTCCTGGTGGGTGTGGGTTTTACTGGCTGACCCAGGGTTGGGTTGGGAAGGCTCTGCCCTCAGCAGAGAACAGCAATCATGCAGACAGAGCTGGTGGAATATGGGGGGACTCATGTGAGTAGCTGGGCATCAAAGTGGATCCTTTACTCTTCATTTACTACAGGCAAAATCCCAAATTCCCTATCAAAACCCATGGGACTGATCACAGCAGGACAGTGGAGCTGCTGGCATAAATGCCAGAGAATTCTGGCAAAATAATAAATCAAATACCTCATTTGGAATTTGAGCCATGACCATTAACACTAATTTACACAAGCTAATAGGGACAGTGCTTTGCACGCCTTGGGAAGAGAGATTGCCTGAAGAGGTTTCTGCAAATGAAAGTTTTGAGGGTTTTTAGCTAATCTGGCAGATATTAACAAGAAAATTCTGTGTTTGCTCAGATAGAAGTCACACATGCAAACTGTATATGCCCTGTACAAAACAGAGTCTGCACACAGACTGATGTGCGCTGAAATAATATTTATGGGATTATCTGGCACAGTGTGTTGGGGTCAAGTGCTGGACAAAGGAGGTCCCTGCAGGGCTGCAGATGCCAGACACACAGGCTTTAGAGCTTGTGCAGATCTTGCTCCTGCATTTTTCTCCTTCCTGTCCCTATTTGCATGTGGCATTTCCCAGGACAGTGTCTGTGCAGCTGCATACTCTTTGAGCAGGTATTGGGCTGGCTTTCATGGAATGGTTGGGATTGGAAGGGACCTTTAAAGGCCATCTTGTCCATACCCCTATTTTTCAGAAGAGAGGACTCCCTGTCATTTTTTACTGTAGTCATGTGGTAGAATGAAAGGGGTGATAATGCCCCAGCCCTGGAAATGTTCAAGGCCAGGCTGGATGAGGCTTTGATCAGCCTGGTCTAGTGGAAGGTGTTAAGAGAGGGTTGGAACTGGATGAGCTTTGAAGACTCTTCCAATACAAACCATTCTGTGATTCCTGTGACAATGGAAAGAATAATGCAACCTAAAGACATTACTGGTGTGGGGCAATCCTAACAGATGACTCTCCACACCCTTTTATATTTTGAAATCAGATTTTTGAGATGAAAAGGAAACAGCTGAGATGGTTCAGGGCATGGGGAATAAAAGACACCAGTTGCTGGAGAAGGCATCCACTTGCAGCTTTGCAGCACAGCAATGGTCTCCCATTCCCCTCATCACCCTTACGTCAGCTGAGGCATCCAGGGCTGTTTGCAGTTGCTAATGTTGAAGTTGCATGGTTCTCATCTGAATAATTGATAAGACTAAAGAGAAGACATTAGTGACTGTGGAGGCATGAGAGAGATTTCCATTATGCAGCTGCTGAATCGTGGAAGAGGGGGGATCGATACACCTGCTCCACAGAGCTTTCCCAGTTTACTTAAGAAAAATTAATCTTCTTAAAACCATGTCAGTGGTTAGGAGTGCAGCTTTCAGGCAGAGCTGTGCTGGGACCTGTGGGCATGGCTGGAGGAGAGCTCTCACCAGTCTGTGGCTGGGGACACTCCTGCCACCACTGTGGCTCTTCAGCTCCTCTCCCCCTTCCCAACAGTGACAGTTTTGGTGCAGACCCTGCTGCAGTTGTTAGACACAAGGCTCAGCTCCCAACGACGAGGAGTCTGAAAGGGAAATCAGAGCTGTATTCAAACCCCAGCTCCTCCTGACAAAAGCTGGGGGCAGGGGAACAGAAATCAATGGGGAACTCTGCATTCCTGCATCCTGCATGTCCTTACCTCACCCTGGATTGCTGAGGGTTTTCTGAGACCAGAAATTAGGGGAGAGAAGTGAAATACGTGTCCAGGAGCAGCCACCAAGAGACACACTTGGATTCCTGTGCCTGTGTGTCCACAGGAGCCCACGTGCTGTGCTCACCTTGAGAGAAGGGGCCTGGCAATACAACACTGCATGGCTGTGCAGTCACTGCTGCCCTCTGGGCTGGCTCCCTGAGGAGCATCCAGCTGAGCAGGAGCTTGGCCATTATCACATTGCAAAGCCCTCTCAGATAATCCCCTGAGACTGGCGCTGTGCTTCACTCAGGTCAGGAGGATGGTGTGGTGATGGGCAGCAACTTCCACCAGGGGTGAGTGGTTCCAGGGAGAATTCCAGGAAAAGGCAGCACCTGCTATACTGGGATGGCCCATGAAGGGGCTGTGGTGGAGACCCTCATGTGCTTGAATTGCAAAGTGGTAGGAGAAGCAGGTTCTCAAGGATTGGTCCAGGTCATGGCATTCTCCATCTCCCATCAGCATCCAAAGAAGCAGCTGGATATTTTCTTTCCATTTTGTTTCTCGCTGGAGTGTTTTTGTATTCCTCCTCCCTCCATGTGCTTCTGGTCCCTAGCTCCAGGGCAGAGAATCTCTGCTCAGGTGTCACACCTGGTGCCACAACAGCAATGAGGAGGCTCAGGGAGGAGGAGGCAGAGCTCCCCCCCAAACCTCCTGGGTTTTAATGCTCACAATCAATCCTGAAGTGCCACAAGAGCAAGGTTAATGATGAGCAGTTTGCTGTCAGCTGAGCTCTGCCAACTCAGCTGGGTTTGGTGCCAACCAAGGCAAGAAATAAAAAAGAAGTAAACCCTGAGCTCTGGTGGGACACTTCAGTCAGACCAGCACAAGGCTCTGCCCCACGTAATTCATCTGAGTCACTTAGGGCACAAAAGGCAAGCAGCAAACAGTAATTAACTCTACTGCAGCGCTGCCAGCATTAAAAATGCCTGACATTATTTAAATATGTATATACAGTCCTACTTTTCCATGCTGTTTGTGCATAGAAAGTCTACCCATTGGTGGAAATACACCAGGCTGCCCAAGAATTCCATGTCAGCAGAGCAGCTGGGGTTTGTTCAGAAAACCCAATCCACAGTGTCACAAGCTCATCCAGCTGGTAGAAGGAGAAATGCTGCTGAGCTTCTTGTTTCCAGAACTGTGTCCATGGGTAATGTTTCACAGGAGAACACCCTTGCAGGTGAAGCTGAGCACTGGAATCCAGCAAACGTGTGTGAGTCAGGGTTTATATATCCATCACCCCCCTCCTTCAGTGCTCAGGTCAAAGGCAGGATTTTCCTCTACCTGGTATCATGATCCCAGGCTGAATCCATCAGCACTGAGTAAAATCCCAATAAATTCCAGTCCATCTGCTCACAGGATTGCTTAGGTGCAGGCTCAGCTGTTCAGTGGTATCAGACAGCTGTGCCCTGTCCCATGTCAAATGACAGAAACATCTGCTTTTTATTTCCAAGACAGAACTTACATTTATTGCAGAGGTGATTTGTAATTACGTAAATGAAATACAATCAAGGAAAATTAAGAGGGTTCTTTGGGCCTCTTAATCTGCTCCTGTAACCAATATCTGTTCTTGCATTTCAGGATGAGAAAAATCAAATGATGACCACGAATGTGTGGGTGAAGCAGGTGGGTGCCCCCAGATATGTGTTTTTCCATGTTTCTTTTCAGTTTTTCTGCTGAACTCTCCCAGCTTTGTAACCACCTCATTTTTGGCAGGAGTGGCACGACTACAAGCTGCGCTGGGACCCCCAGGAATATGAAAATGTCACCTCCATCCGCATCCCCTCGGAGCTCATCTGGAGGCCAGACATTGTCCTTTACAACAAGTGAGTGTGAGCCCTGTGACCAGAGAGCAAACCCATCCTTGCAAATTTTCTCTGTTCATGAGGTTAAAATGTTTCCTGCAATAATTCCACTTTATTTTGCTCTCTGTGGTCGGAGTTCATGTAGATTCTATAACATGCCTTAAATGACATGACTGACATTCATCACAAGGGCTTTGCTCTCCTGGTGATCTTTCCTCTGGGCAGCCAGTTTTGTTGGGGGATGCCAGGTATTGTTTTCTCTTCACATGTCAGATGCACAATTAAGCTGGATTTGAGCTTTCAGTCCTCTTCAATTTCATTTCACCCAGGAGCTCTCCCCTAATTAATCACCATCCACTGGAAAAGCCAATTACTGATGATGGGCTTAAATAAGGAAAATATGCTGAAACATGTCAGGCTTGTGCATCGACAAACAGGGGTTTCAGGTCAGCTAAATACCATTCTGGAATGATTTCTAAATAGGTATTTGTTCCTCCTAGCAGTTACTTGGAATCTGTTCTTTGTAAGAACACTTCCTAGGGAGCAGGTTGTTGTTTTCTTTCTTTCCTTTGGAGCCTGTTGATACTCTTAGAAATGCTGCCCAAGTGCCAAGGCTGTTTTCTCCCTGGAGCCCCCACCACAGCTCTCCAGTCTCCCAGGATGTCAGATATCCCAGTCCCCCAGCCCAGCACAGGCCCCAGAGAAAACACTTGCTGCAGGCATCAAAGAAAAGCATCTTTGCATGTGGCTGACACTCAGAGAAAACCCTCACAGCAGCAGCCAGGCTTGGTTTTAATAAACAGTTGCCTGGTTCTAGCTTGATATGATTTTGCTTCTTGTTTAAAAACCAAAATAAATGGCTGAAGCTGGAATCTGCCCAGGGGACTGTGAGCTTTGGAGGCCACAGGGGCTGTTATCTTTGCCATTAGCTCATTCTGGATCCTCAGTGGTGTGGAGTGATTGCAAACCTCTCAGAAATCACTGCATCCTCACTGAGCACCTTTCAGAGATTAGCCCGATGGAAATGATTCATTCAGAGGCACTTGGACCTTCCTGCCCTCCAGGGACACACTCTGAACATAGATATTGCATCAAAAGTGCCTCACTTGGCAGCCAAGAAAGGTGTTCACAGCTTCCACTGGAAAGAAAAAATAATGTCCTTGTCATTCTCATTGTTTAATTAATGACAATGGCAAGGATTATTATTTTTTGGAGCTTCTGGTGGTTGTTGTGGTGGACCATGGTGCCAAAGGAAATGTCGTGGCACAAATCCTCTTGCCACCTTTGTGCATCAAACCATCCTTTTGCTGGAGCTACTGGCACAGCAGAACCTGATATGTCACCTCTGCTTCCTCTCCCTTGGCTCAACAGGGTTGATGAGGATGGAAATAAGGAACCACAGAATGACAGAATGGTTTGGGATGAAAAAGATCTTAAACATTATCTCATCCCAGTGGCAGGGACACTTTCCACTAGACCAGGATGCTCAAAGCCTCATGCAGCCTTGCCTTGAACACTTCCAGGGATGAGGAACACTCCAGGAGATCTTGGTATCCTTTAGTTCTCTGGACATTTTGGGGTTTCATGCTGAAGACAACCCCAGATGTCCAGGACACCCAGACCTTGGGCTGGGCAGCCTTTGGCTCCTGCCCCTCAAACGCTCTCCCCTCTGCCCTGTTGTTGTAGTTCACTGCTGCTGTCACTGGAGTCTCTACAGTGACTCCAAGTCTGATCTCCTGGCCACAGCAGCTACTCCAGAATGTCCTTCTCAACCTCTTCTGGGCAGTGAGAGTCTTTCAGTCCTGCCCACCTTACTGCAGTAACAAATCTGCCTGTCCTGGGACCTGCTGACACAGGGAGATCTCGTGCCCCAGCTCCCCAAATCCAGGCTGCTTCCCTCCTTTGATCCACACTCAGCATTAATAATCATGCATTTGTCTGTTGGTTGTCCTGAGTCTATCATGCATTTTTAATTGGTTGCTTCATCCATGAACTAAGCATGGATGTGAGCTAGGCGCAGACATGAGTGGGTTTCCATGAATTCCATGTGCCTTCACTGCTGTATTTCCCTTTGTTCTTATGCAGAATGTTTTCTGCCCTGAGATGTACTTCTCTTTTCCACCCAACTTCCTACCAAACCCATCTGGAGCTGCAGTCAATATATTCATCAGGTTTCAGATATTTTAGGGATTGCAGGGCAAGTGCAAGGCAAAACCTCCAGAGTGAGGGGACGCCAAGCTGAGGCTCTTTTGCACAACATTTCACCAACTGCATTCCCAGCCAGGGCTTCTCCTGCTGGGCATCTCAGCTGGAAATGACAGTGATTAGCCATGGTGATGCTAACAGGGAGTCCATCTCATATTTAACACATAAATATGTATAGTTTAGAGGGAGTATAACATGGCTGCACATGATTCTGGGTCTCTGAGAGGGAGAGAATGTGGAAAGAAACCTTGGTGGAAGAGAGCAACAGGCCAAACTGACCTTTCGCTGTCTTCAGGCTGTTTAGTGTGAGCTGATTATTGCTTGTAATATTATTGAAATATGGTATTTCTGTTTGGGATGGACTCCTTTAGGAAAGATTATACAAATACCCCTCCTGTTTTCATCTTGAGCTATATGTTACAGAAATGGTAAAATTTCAATTGATTTCAGATTTACATCTTTAAGGAAACCTACCCTTTGTTGTGAGGTTACTCTCATATCTTGGCTCATTATTGTAAAAAAACATTCCATTTACCCACTCTAGAGACCCAAATTAAATCAGTAAATTCGGCTGGTTTGGCCTAGAGACTAAATGTAGTTGTCAACATTCATAAGGAATCTGAAAAGAAATTAATATCCTACAGGGAAATTAATATGCTGTTGAATTTTCAGGCATGATGAGATAAGTTCCAAGACTCTGCAAATAGTTTCTACTGGATGTGACATAACATATGTACAACAGAGGAATATGAGCTCCTCATAGTGAAGTGACAAAGCCTCGTCTTTGCCAAAAAACCAGGTTGCTCCTTATCTGAGGTTGTAAAGGCTCTTCAGGCACCACCAAGTCATTCCTAAATGAATTATCTAATCCTCTGCATTGATTTGTTTTTCCATTCATGAATGGCTTTGAAGCACATTTTAGTTTTTCTTTGTGTATTTGAAGTACAAAACATTAATTGTATTTTTTTTCTCTAATGAGGGAATAAGCTCTTGGGGGTTGCATTTTTTGTTTGTGGTGGGGTTTTTTTGAGGTGTTTTTTTGCTTCTCTACCACTGTGTTGAGTCCATTGTCCAACATAGGACCTCCAGAGAATAAAGCCCTGAAAGCACAGGTTTGCATCCAGGTGCTCCAGGTGCTAAAGGCTGCCCAGGGCAACCCAAGCCCGTGTCCTTGAGCCTAATGTTGGTTTTCAGCTGGATAGTCATGGTATTATCAGAGCATTTGTCTTCTCCAGCCTGGTGGTTGTAAAACCTGGGAAGAAGCTACTGGGAATATTGAGAATTCAGAAGTTTCTCTTTTCTTGGTATTTTCTAGGATTAACTGTTCCAGAAAGTAATCCCTGCCTTAGACTCCACAGTTACCCACAAAAAAAAAAAAAAAAGAAAAGAAATAAAGAAGACAAGATCAGATGTGAAGGAAAATCAAATACAAATTTCTGTAATTAGGGGTAGGAAATATCTTGAGGAATTCATCCAGAGATAAAATGGACACAAAGGGATTACTGGATGGAGTAAGAAGATCATCTGTCAGGCAGCTTTTGAAAATCATGGAAAAGCAAAGAGGTTTTTCGAAAAGTACTGTAGCAGCTTGTTCTCATGAGCTATACTGTGATGTTTGCAACCAGTTAGATTTATGGAGTAACACTGGTTTTATGACTCATCCCAAAGCTCTTTGGAGGAGAAATACCAAAAGATGCCCCAGTGTAACCTTTAAAATTGGAAACATACTTGACATTTTTCTTTATGTGCATTGGCACAGATCTCATCATTCTGCACCAGCTATATTTATAATTGGCCAAAAAAGAAAGGAAATCACTAATTCACCCTTCAGTTCTCCTGATTCTTCTGGCAGGTTCAGAGGTTGTTTTTCTGGAGAGGGTCATCTTCAGATGCTTTGAGGTTCGCTGCCAAGCTCTACCCCGCAATGCAGGAGCTGATGGAAGGAAATATTCAGGACGGATCCCTCTCTTGGGCTGCTGCTCTGTTCACACCCAAGGGCTGCTCCTGACATTCTAGGGACAGAACTGGAGCTCTGCCTTCAAAGTGCTGGCCAGGATCCTTGGCAAAGATGAGCAAAATGCCCCAATCCAGCAGAGTCAGAGCCTCCTGAGACACCTGTGCTCATTCCACTGGTGTGGCACAGCCTTTGCTGAGAATGGTGCTTGTTTTGCTGAGCAACAGCCAAAACATCATTAGTTGGTTCGTAAACACTAAACCAAGCAAAAGCTGGGAGGTGACTGAAGGCAGTCCCATCAGAGCACAAACATCTCCCCTGGGCACCCAGGAGGTTTTGTGCCCAAGTTGCCACGATCCTGGAGCTGTTTAAAACCCAGCTAGGTAAGGTCCTGATCCTCTTGTAGCTGACCTGCTTTGAGCAGGGAGTTTTGGGCAGGAAACAGTTCCAGAGGTGCCTTCCAAGCAGTGAATCTGAGTTATTTGGTAGCACAAATCAGTATACATTTTCCAGTAAATATTTTCTGGTTTCCCTTTGAAGAGAATTTTAATCTGAACATCCCAGAAGCATCTCTGTAATGTGTACCAAAAGGGTGCAGGCTCCTCATACCACAATTTTTCTTTATTACTGCTCTTTGATGAAAAGTGCTTTAAGTGAGGACACTCTACTGTATCCATATGTGTGTATAGATAATTTTCAGGCTTTTAAAGGTCTGTTTGGATTTAAATTGCGTCATCAGAAATTAAAATAAATGTGTGCCTCATTCAGATGCACTCTGAAAACACTTAATTTTGTGAGATGGTGTATCTCCCAACTGCAGGAAAATAGAAAGTGTCAAAAGAAAATAGAAATTCTCTGTCAGCAGAGCTTTTTAGTTGAATATGGCTGGTAGATGTCAGTAAAGCAATGCCATCCTTAAACCCCTATAAACTTAAGAGATTTAATAGAGCAGCCTTTCTTCTCAAAATGAGAAATCAAAGGCTGCAGCACACAGCAGCTTTTTTTTGGGAAAAAAAAAAAAGTAATTGTCTTCTCTCTTGGTGTGCGCTGCTGTGTTTGACACAAAAATATAAGAGCTCCCGTTCTTTATTACTGACATGTTTCTAAAGCTGTCAGGTCAGAGTAACCATGAGAGCCTGACTATCTGAATTCTGCAGTTCTTGTGATGTTTACCTTGCACTCACGCCTTCTTCCAACTGGATTTTCACGACAACTGTCACAACAGAGTGATCTCCACTGAGTGAGATGAGAACGTGCCACTGCTCCAGAGGAATGTCTGCACATTTTCTCTGTCCCACTTCATCAGGTCTCCCACCTTCCTGTCTAAGGCAATATTCACGTGGTGCACTCAGGGCTGTAGGAACAGCAATGGCTTTTCCCACAGCAAAGCTGTCCAAAAGAACACAGGGTTTCCCCACTCTCCCAACTGCAGGATGTGTTTGCAGTTGGTTGTCTCACCTCCATCCCTTGGAGAGTGGGGAAAGACTTTGGAAGGCACTCAACAGCCAGGTGACCTTGTTTGCTCCCTCTCTCATGTGGAGAGGAGCAGAATCAAAGTCTCACACAGGAGGGGAGAGAGAGAATCTCTCCAGGCTGCCCTGCATGGGCAGGGTGCCAGCAGGCACAGCTTCCCATCCACTAAACATATGCTTGAAGGTCCACATATGCTTGTGGGTGGAAATCCTGGGGAAGGAGGCAGAAATGTATGGATTCATGAAGGGTGAGACAAGTGGGAATACTGTCTTTGCATGATGTGGCTGGCTGGGATATATTCTGCGTACACAGCATGGATGATTTACCCTGCTTACAAATTCCTCTGCACTGAACTGCAATGAGAAATCCAAACACACTCAGTAAAGTCAGGAGTTCCTTCATAGTCCTGGTAGGCTGGTGAGGCAGGAGCATCCCAGGGTGTTTTGTGGCTCCTCAGAGTCAATAACTGACTAAATCCAAGGGGATGTTCTGCAGCTGGTTTCACTCCTGCCATGGCACTGCAGGCAAAATCCAGCCTGGAAGGCAGTGCCAGTGTTATTTGTAAAAATGTGAGCCAAAGAGGACCCAGGATGAAGCTGCATTTGTTAGGCAAGCAATTAAAAAAAAAAAAAAAAAGTTCCTCATTAAAGAGCAGATAATTTAGAGAAACAAGTGACATACAAGGTCTGCAGCATCACAATGGTTCCATCCTCACTCGCAGAAGAGGAGTGTGGTGATCACACAGAAACTGCAAAACTGCCAGGGAAGGCATTTATTTCTGGGAATGAAACACAGTTACATGAATTATTATCATTCCTGGATGCCATTTTAACAAGAGTTTCGCATGGTTTTTTCCAAGAGTTTTCAAAAGAAAAATGCACACCTGTGTTGTTTATCCAGCCACTTACACACTGCTCTACCTAAGAAGGGGAACACTCCTAGTGGATGCTCGTAATCCCTTTTCTTTAATAAGATCCAATTAAAAATATTGCTCCATTAATGAGCTATTTAATCATGCCTCAGAGATATCATTAAATGCAGAATTGGATTCCATATTCCTATTGAGATTTAAAAACAAAACCACCAAGAACAGCAAGCACCGGACTGCCACTTGCTGTGCATGTTTCATGTCTCAATCTGGCTTTACTGTGCTCCTGACAAAACCCAGGAGAAAAAAAAGGTGGTTTTCATCCAAATCACATGTTCTGGAGTGTAAATTAGATTTAAGAAAGAAGAGGTAAGACAGGAACTGGATGGATTGTACAATGGCCCAGGTTTGTCTGCTCCAGAGTAGATCACCATGCTGATTTTGTCTTAATCCCCTTGTGAGAGTTTTGTGTGTAGTTTCCAATTCTTTTTTATTTCAAAGCGTTTTAAATCTTTAGAAAAAATCCAGTTTAGAATTCAAAAGGCACTATGTCCTTTTGTGTTCTTTTGGTTTTCCCAAAATCTGCCCCAGAGAACACAAAGAACAAAGAAGAGTTTAGTAAAACCTGGTTCTCCACCACACAAGGATTCTGAGTTTATTTTTCCATTAATTCAAACAACCTAGAAAATTGTCTCAAAGACATCTGGGCTGTAATCCTGAGGACTGGGGACATTTCTATCTCTGCCCAGAAACTGTGTTAGCCAAGGCAGCTCAGCAAGTGCCAGATCTTGCCATTATTTCCCAATACTACACCAGTCTCATTTTTAGCATGTTTCATGGAGCAATTGGAAATATGTGATGTGACTTGTGAGGCCCTGGCACAGCCTGCCCAGAGAAGCTGTGGCTGTCTCATCCCTGGAATTGTTCCTGGCCAGATTGGGTGGGGATTGGTGCAACCTGGTCTAGTGGAAGGGGAAAAAAAAGAAACTTCCATGGCAGGGAGTCGAAATCAGATTGTCTTTAAGGTCCTTTCCAACCCAAACCATTCCATGATCCTATGAAACTATAAAAAGTCCTTTTTAAAAAAATTTTGCTTGTAAATGAATGGTGCCCTAAAGAAATTAATCCAGAAAGTTCCTGTGCCTTCTGCAGCTTGAGGAGCCCTGCTGGATCACCCGTGTGCTGATGATCTTGCTGCTGGCAGGGAGGAGGAGATGTGTGTCCCCTGTCACAGTGTGGCTGCTGTCAGGGCACATCTGGGCACTGAAGCAGCAGAGCAGGGCCCAGGGATTTTGGCAACTGCAGGCTGGGCTGGCTCCAGCCAGAAGCACTGGGGAGGAGCAGAGAGCTTTCTATCTGTATCAGCCTGAATAATTAATCTCAAGTTTTTAGCAGAAGCTCTCCTCCCCTGCACAGCCTGTCCTTTGTCTGGCAGTGCTGCTGTTTGTAGCTCAGGTTCTTCCTCCAAAAGTCTGGAAAACAGCATTTGTTCATACAAATCCAATACAAACTCCTGAGCTGTTATCTGTTTATCTGATAACCCCCAGTTGAGGGTTCCTGTGAGAAGACACCACAAAAGCCAATTCTCTCCCTGACTTGGAAATCAAAAGATTAATGTTCTTTATTCCTACTAATAGGATGTTCTTGCTGTTTTTCACGTAAAAGACTGGGTGATTACCCAACACTCTCATTTTTAGCAGCTGTCACAAATAATTCTGCCCAGCCCACAGCTACACTATCTGATAGTACCTTCTTCCACCTCTAAAACAAACTCAACCCATTCCAGAGCACATCTGGGACACCTTTGGGGAAAACCTGTGTACAGTCACATCAAGGAACTGACTCATGCCAGGGAAAGGCTGACATGTGCATGAATTCCAGGGCTTGTGTAAGCCAAGAGCTCAAAATCCACTGGACAGAGTAGATGGATCCAGTGTTTGGACATGATGTGCCTCTTGTACCTCTCAGGTCATTTGGAAGCCAGGGACTAAATATCCTATTTCCTTACCAGAGATGACATGTCCTAGAGAAGTCTGAGGCTTTTTTTGTCTTCCATCTGTCCCCAGTGCTGATGGTGACTTTGCAGTCACCCACCTGACCAAGGCTCACCTCTTCTATGACGGGAGAATTAAATGGATGCCCCCTGCTATCTATAAAAGCTCCTGCAGCATCGATGTCACCTTCTTCCCCTTTGACCAGCAAAACTGCACGATGAAGTTTGGCTCCTGGACCTACGACAAAGCCAAGATAGACTTGGTGAGCATGCACAGCCATGTGGACCAGCTGGACTACTGGGAGAGTGGGGAGTGGGTCATCATCAACGCTGTGGGCAATTACAACAGCAAGAAATACGAGTGCTGCACAGAGATCTACCCTGATATAACTTACTCCTTCATTATCCGGAGGCTGCCCCTGTTCTACACCATCAACCTGATCATCCCCTGCTTGCTGATCTCCTGCCTGACCGTCCTGGTCTTTTACCTGCCCTCTGAGTGTGGAGAGAAGATCACCCTGTGCATCTCCGTGCTGCTGTCCCTCACGGTGTTCCTGCTGCTCATCACGGAGATCATCCCCTCCACCTCCTTGGTCATCCCTCTGATTGGGGAGTACCTGCTCTTCACCATGATATTCGTCACCTTGTCCATCATCATCACTGTCTTCGTGCTCAATGTGCACCACCGCTCCCCCCGCACCCACACCATGCCAGACTGGGTGAGGAGGGTCTTCCTTGACGTGGTCCCACGGATCCTTTTCATGAAACGTCCCTCCACAGTGAAGGACAATTGCAAGAAGCTCATTGAGTCCATGCACAAAATCACCAACGCGCCGAGGCTTTGGTCCGAGATGGACGTGGAACCCAACTTCACTACCTCATCCTCCCCCAGCCCCCAGAGCAACGAGCCGTCCCCCACCTCCTCCTTCTGTGCCCACCTCGAGGAGCCAGCCAAGCCTCAGCCCATGTGCAAGTCCCCCTCTGGGCAGTACTCTGTGCTGCACCCAGAGCCCATACAGGTGACCTGCTCCTCTCCACAGCCCTCCTGCCACCACCTGAGCGACAGCCAGGCCAGCTCTGTCTTGAAAGGCAGGTCACTGAGTGTGCAGCAGATGTACAGCCCCAGCAAGGCAGAGGAGGGGACAATCCGCTGCAGGTCCCGGAGCATCCAGTACTGCTACCTGCAGGAGGACTCCTCCCAGACCAACGGCCACTCCAGTGGCTCTCCAGCATCCCAGCGCTGCCACCTCAACGGGGAGCAGCCCCAGCACAAGCCCCCTCAGTGCAAGTGTAGGTGCAAAAAGGGCGAGGTGGCCGGCGCAGCAGCCCAGGGGAGCAAGAGCCACGGCTCCAAGGAGCAGCACCTGGTGCTGATGTCCCCAGCCCTGAAGCTGGCAGTGGAAGGGGTTCATTACATCGCAGACCACCTGCGGGCGGAGGACGCGGATTTCTCGGTGAGTGTCCCAACGGAGCCTGCTCTCCTTCAGAGGGTCAGAAATGAGCTGCTAAGGGAGCCACAGCAAGCCTGGGGCTGTGCAGAGTGTGTATGTGTTGAGGCAGGCTCAGCTGTACCTCTAGTTTGGGTTTTGGCCACTGGAGATGTCCTTGGGGTCTTGGAATGATGGCCAAGGGGGCAGCACAACCAGGTCATGCTCAGGGCTGCTCTAGAACAATGGATTCTCCAGCAGAAAATAGGAATAAAGTTGTTGTTAGGCAGCAAAGACGCAGTTAGGTTTGTGAGAGACCCAAAGAGCAGCCATCTCACAGGAACAGACTTATTCCTTATTTAAGCCTCTGACAAATGGGGAATTCACACTCTCTGCTTTTTATTAATCACAGACTGTGGCTGTGGAGCCCAGGAAAGCAAATTGCCTAAGCAGGCTGTGGGAAGCTGTAGTAGAGTGGGGATTCTGCAGGCTCTGTTCAGCTCTGCTCATGTATCATGATGTGATTATTTATTAGTGGACTTCCACTGGAGCAGTTGGCTCTGTGCAGGGACATGGGGGAACAAATTTCCTGCTTATTCTGTGGGGGTAAATATGGCTACAAATAAAGGGAGTAGAGGCTGAAAGGATTAATTTTCATGGAGACACTGATGCACATAACAAATGCCACATCCTTTCAAAGCTCTTGTAGCTCTTTCCTGAAGGAGTATGGATATTGTGTGCTAGTAATTATGGCTATAATGAAAGGAAGCACAAGATAATCTGAAGTTAGTCATCTTATTAAAGAAAAGTCTTATCTACCTTTTCCTGGGCAGATCCATATGCAAAAGGTGCTTTTTAGCTTTCTCTACCATTTAAATTTCTTAAGATTTAGAATCAGTGAAAGTCATAGTGTATTTATACAAGACTTCCTGAGCATGGAGAGTGTCTTTTATTTGCATTTTTCACAGCACTGAGCAGCAGCAAGGGAAGCCTAAATACTACTGTCCATTTCTATACTCTTTGGTATCATAGTTAAGGGCCTCTGTTCTTCAATGGATTTTGCTCCACAGCATCCCTTTGAGGAAGGAACTGTTAATTCCCTATATTGGGGAGTTACAGCCAAAACACAAACTTTCTGTTCAAGGTCACAGAACAAATTTGTGGCAGAGATGGGCTGTGAATCCTCATCTTCATTAGTTGCCAGTCCAAAACTCCTTGCCAGGGTAAAGCACTTCAGAAGCACATTAGGAGTGCAGGAATTAAAGTCTGCTCTCTCCCTCTGGCAATAATCACAAGTAAACCCTTGGATGTCAGTTGAGTTTAGCTCAATTTTTTCCCCATGGTGCAAATGAAAAAATATTACACCAATAATACTTCCTATTTCTAATTATTCTCCCTGCTGAGCTGGTTGGTGTTAACAAGAATGGACTCAATTAATATTTTGGGTTCCTTCCTCTTAATTTTTTCTTAATGAAGCAGTCTTCAAAAGCCACAAATTTTCTTCTGATACCTTCTACTGCTTGAAATTAAGTGATCATCCTGAGGAGAAAGCTATTTACAGTGCTAAACATCAAAAGCAGAAGAAAAGGAGCAGCTTTGAGCCTTTGGTCTCTGACCCAAGCTCCTGCCAGCCCAGGCTGTGAGGAAATGCGCCAGGAAAATATCCAGCAATGAGCTGGGGGCAGCTTTGTGGGCTCCCCTGGGGACTGGGGGTGACCTTTCTCCACTGTTCCACAGCAGCTGTGGCTGGCACAGAAGGCAGAGCTTGAGTTTTCAGATAGAGGGGATAATGCTGACTCCATTCTGGGGCTGCACTATTTCCTCTCTCTGGACCCAAGTAACATAAAGTAGGAAAGCACAATTTTTTTCTCCCAGTGGAAATGAAAAAGAAGAAGGAAAATGATCTTCTGGGACTGAAATACACTGTGAGGAGCAGAACTTATCTAATAAAATGAGAATTTATTGGGGAAAAAAATCTGTACTCAGAAATTTGCTTTCATCTTAAAATCAAATTGTGGCATTTCTTCATGGAAGTCTTCAATAAATCTATCAGCAGGCACCTCTGATGCAGCTGCTGAGACACATCTTGCTGTCTTGTGGGCAATATTTCCAGAGACATTCACCTTCTCAGAAGGAGAACAGAGCTTCTTTTAAGTTCCTGTCTCTTTTTTTATTTTTTTTCTCTAAAGCTCCATTGCCACAGGGGCAGTGCTTCTAAATTAAAAGTAAATAGCTCATTTAATTAAGTGCTCCAGCGAAGAGAAAATGGGAGATGCAAGAGGCAGTTGTTTATTACAGAAAGATATCTGCAAACAATGCAGGCACAATGGGGCACTGGGGAAAACACATGGTGGAATTGTCCCAGCAGAAGATGGAAATGCCATTAGAAATTAATTACAGACTGAAAGGCAAAACAAGTTCCATGTCACACATCAGCCAAAATAACCAGACAGCACCAGCACCATCTGGGAACTCGTTCTGTCCATGGCTGTGTGCGTCTCCAGAATGCTCTGATATGAAGATATTTAAAAATAAAATGGGAAGGAATAAAGCCGAGGGGGAGGAAACAGGATAATCTCACTGGGTTATTTTTAACAAAGTACAATAAAACCGCCTGGGACTGCTCTAATCTGTGTTGCAGACTCTGGGTCCTGGGGATCAGATGTCACCAAGGCCCCTCAATCCTCCACTCAAATCCTGAGGCTCAGACCCACAAGGAGCTGCACCAGGGCAGAGCTGCAGATTCCCACTTTTTGGGACTTTAGAGTGAAGGAGTCAGCTGGATCTTCCCCTGATCATTTCCCAAAAATAATTTTGAGTGAACTTCTTAAAAACTAATCAGAATAGAGGTCAGGAGTTGTGGTGGCAGATGTTGGCAGCTGCACGGATGTCAGAGGGATGTCTGCAGATCAGACTCCACATGGGCTGCTGGACCACGAGGAAATGCTACAATGGTGGCAGAATACAAAATTAAAAATCCAAATCATTTTCTCTCCCCTATCCTCTTTTTATTATTATTATTATTATCTCCCCATAATTTCCAATTTCACCCTCTGTGCTCTCAGTCTGAAGCTGGATATTGATTTTACAAACATCTGATGCAGTCCCAGCCATCATTATCAAAATGGGCTCAGTATTTCTGCCATTACATTAGGAGGCAAATTCTTGTCCAAGTTGTTCTTCCCCCACTTTCCTCTTCTTTGCTCAGAGAGAAACTCATCAAGTTTCTTTTCTTTCTGTGATCTAGCACTTATTTTTACTAGCATAAATATTCAGAGAAAGTTATTACACCAGAATGAGGCATTATTTACTCAATCCAGCTTTCCAGCTGAACATCAGATGGGAAATTTCAGATTTGCTTTACACATTGGTTACATCATAAGACATTAATCCCATAAAAACAATCATCCAGGGCTTGCTTAGATGCCTTTCTCACGGGGAATTTTAAGCATCAGAGGCTCCAACTCTCAGCAAGTGATGAATAGGTCACAAAATAAGCGCAGCAAAAGGGAGTTATCCCCTGAGCTCTTATCACAGAATTGTAGAATCACAGAATTGTTTGGATTGGAAGGGATCTTAAAGCTCATCTCATTCCACCTGCCATGAGCAGAGCCCCATCCAACCTGCCCTTGAACTTTGCTTCTCTGGGCAGCTGTGCCAGAGCCTCAGCAACCCCACTGTAAAGGATTTCTTCATAATTTCTGATCTAAAATACTACATTTCAGTTTAAAGTCATTCCCCCTTGTCCTGTCACTACATGATCTTATAAATTTGAATAAATTATAGTTCACCACCCAAGGAAATTATAGAATCTTGGCATGAGAGAATTCCTTTTGGTTTCAAGGGTCAGTATTTTTTTACTTACTCTAATTACAGATGGTTTTGCAGAGGGCTGTGCAATCAAAAGATACCATAATTTTTCCCAAGGAGGTGACAAAATGCAGGATAAACCTGGTTGTTTTCTCTGCCTATTCAGTAATAAAGGCTGGCTTAACTCAATGCTGCTTTTAAAAGGAATAAATCTATCCATTGAATGAAAACATTGAACCCATTCTTAAGCTTTTGACAATGTTCAGGTATTCCTGAAATTGAAAATGCTTTGTTCAGGGAAAATATTATATGGTCTCCAGTGCATTCTTCATTTCCCAGCTCACAAAGCTGCTCACTGAGCCAGGGAGCTCAGCAACACCACTGTACCTGTGGAAACATCCTCTGCTGCAAATGGCACTGCACTGATAGCTGGATTGCTTCCTTTACCAAAAGGCATTTTCAGCTTTGCTGTCCCCTTCTCCTTTCACCACTCACAGCCCCTGGGGAGGTTTGAGTGGGCTCCTGCTGAGATGTTTTCCCCAAAGAACAAGGCAGTGTGCTGAATTTCTGCCCTCAGGTCTATTAATCACCAAGTGGGAAATTGTAGGAAATCGTAATGGGTACAGTCATACAAAACAGAACTTTACCATCTGGTCAGGCCTCTTCCTGGGAAAGAAATTACTAACAGCAATGTAATAAAAGAGTTTTTCATATATATATATATCTATGGTTTCTTAATGAAGCAGTCATTTACCATTTCTGCCTCATGGTACTAGAACTCCCCAGAGAGGAATTGCTGGAAAATCCTCCCACAGCAAGGCAAAAATGGGAAAAGAGGAGTGTGAGGGTACTTGTATTGGCTGGTTCATTTTCACTGCTTATTCACCCAAAGCTGTAAATCCCTTCACAGAAAGGGTTTGGCTTTGTTAATCTGTAAGCAAATCTTTTTATGAGCATGGGGAAACGAGTCATTTCTTACCCCCCACCACCCCAGCCTGAATCACAGCCTCATTTACACACCCAGCTACAGCTGCTGCTGATGGAAAATGGGAGAGTGAGTGTGCAGATGGCCTTAGTTATACACAGGGGTGTGTTATCCATGGGATTTGTGGCTTCACATGCACACCCCTGCAGTCTGGGGATCCCTCAGGTGATTGATGAATAAACCTTTGCCATTTTATAGTTCCACTAAGTGTGAGCAAGACCTCCCCCTCCTATCTCTGGAATTAAATTAAAATATCCTGCTTTGGAGTAAAGCTGTAAGAGTTTTCATAAATTTTAATCTCCAGGAAATGTTAATAACTGGCCTCTCCCCTCTGTGTTCCAGGTGAAGGAAGACTGGAAGTACGTTGCCATGGTCATCGACAGGATCTTCCTCTGGATGTTCATCATTGTGTGCTTGCTGGGAACTGTTGGGCTCTTTCTCCCACCCTGGCTGGCAGGAATGATCTAAATATAGCACCAAAGGGAAGAAATTATTGTCCCACTATCCCACTGTATGGATTTTAGTTCACCTGGAAGGAGAGAACAGAGAAATGGAGGCAGCCCTTTGAATAATTCACTGCGTGTCCTCACTTGAGCTGCTCCCGAGCTCTTGGGGAATCCTTGCCGAGGTCACATTGTTTTGCCAAGCCATTTTCATCTCCTCCATCTAATTTAGGGGAAAAGTTTTAATCAAAGTCTGTACATAGCATGGTGGCATTCATTGGCATATACTCAGCAGTGTAAGAACACGAGCTTGTCCCTAAAGCAGCACAGAAAGGGGCTCTGCATCCACAAACCAGCCCCTGGCAATAGCTCCAGTCACCCTCAGCAGCCTCACTGTGCCCTGCCCAGTGATTTTGCCCTGTCAGGCTGAAGTCTTTCAGGACTGTGTCCCTGTATGAGTCATTTTATAAATAAAGTTCCAAATTTGGGATACCTGTGCAGGATGTGGTCTGTGTTCAGCTGGTAAAGGCAGAGAGTCTGGGCACTGGGAGGTTTACCCTGCCCTGAATTCGGGGGAATAGACACCAGGAGAGGCAGGCAGCTACCTGGAGAGCAGCACAGAGGGTCCTGCAGAAGCCAGAGCCAGGTGAGAGCCCAGGTAGGAGCCCAGGTGAGAGCCCAGGTGGGAGCCCAGGTGGGATTTGTGTCACCCCTGTGTGGTGGCCTGGCACATGAAGCTCGTTGCTGCCACATGCCTCAGTGAGCAGCACAGAGCTGCTCAGAATCGTGACAGCAAAGCTGGAACACAAACGATGGTGTTTAGAGACTTCTTTGAAATACAAGTTACTGCACTCAGCCAGAACAGCACAGGTTAAAAATCAATGCAGTGATCAGCCTGTGAGGCCCCATCTAAGAAACTACAAGTGACCTCCGTGTTCAGAGATTCAGCCAAGTGCTTAAAATCTGTTTGGCTCACCAAGAAAGCAGAATAGCCGAGGTTTGGGCCAGTTCCACAAAGAGCTGTGCTGGCACAGCACGGGGTGGGAGGCAGGGAGGAGGATGAGGGAGCCGAGCTGCTGCTTGTTTTCAGAATGAAGAGAGACCCAGCCTTTGGAGATGCTAATTTATCCCTTTTCACAGTCAGTGAGTTTGCTTATGGCAATGAAAGGAAAACAAACAGTCGAACATCTTCAAGGTCTAGTGCATTAATGTACCAGCACAGCTGCGGTGTGTGTGCAGGGCTGTGACACAGCAGGGCTGCCTCTCCTGTCACAGCCCCACGGGGGCACAGGCTGAGCCCTCTCCAGCACCTCTGCACATTTTGACAGAAGGATTATGAAGGTGGAAGATTTCTGCCCCTGGGCACTGCTGGGTTAGGGGCATCATATCACAGCAATGCCCACAGCAGCTGCTCAGAGCGCTCTGCCTCCCCCTCCTCCTCCTCCTCCTCCTCCTCCTCCTCCTGAACACATGGGAATCACTAGCAGCAGGGCAGGTGGGAGGCTTGGCTGGGCATGCACATTTTTAGCAGTAAAAGCAGCAGCTTCCAGCTGGGATGGAGTCAGCAGCAGCTCGAGTCTCTGCTCACATCTCTGCTCGCATCTCCCAGCAAACACAGGAGCCAAAGCCAAGCCAGGGTGTCCGGGCTGCCAGAGCTGCTGCTGGGCCCTGGGGACAGCAGGGAATGGCTTGGAGGCACCAGGAGAACTGATGAAGGCTTAAGGAGTGAATAAGAGCCAAATGTTCAAGGTGACATATTGGGAAGATCAGTGGGGACATGCACAGGCTGTCCTCTGCTCACAGCAAAGGGCTCGTCTCCAGTTTTCACCTTTTCTGCTCAAAGTCATGGCCAGGGCACACTGTGTGCAGGGCAGTGTCTCAAGGGGAGCACGGGACTTCGACTGCAATGGAGCAGGACAAGAAACCCAGGCCCTGGCACGCAGGAGGGGGAGGAGGAAAGAGCTGCATTAACACATCAGAGGTACCAGGTGTGATCAGGAATGCTGAGAGTGTGGTTGTGTCCTTAAGGGGTCAGTGCCACTGCAGGATCACCGGGTTTGGAGGGACAAGATGAGGAGTGACAGCTGAAACCATTTCCAGAGGTGTTACTGGTGTCTGGGGAGAAGCTGGCATAGGGCAGGTCCCTGACCTCCTCTGCTTTGTTAATGTCACTGCAGTTTTCATACACTGATAACTACATTTCTTCACACGTTGCATAAGTAGTTTCCCAGGTTAAAGTTCAAATAAATTCTTGTTTTTGCTTCTGACGTGCCTCCTTTTAAAGTCTAAGGGGAGAAATTAGGAAACAACATCTACTGCTCTTTCTCAGGCAGGTTATTCCATCTTAGAGGTTGTTTAGGAGGATGCTATCCCTCCATAGGATTCAGTGATCAGAAACTGGAATAAAACTGGGACATGAACCAGACTATAACTGTAGAATAATGAATAATTGTGCTATTTCAAACCCATGGAACACAAAGAGAGGTTTTAGCATATGAAAGACTCCAGGAAAACGCATGCAGCCAGACTGTTGGCATTTGTAACGCTCCCAGCTCAGAACTGATTCCCAGGACTTAAGTGAACAAGCTGACATCAGAAAAAGAGTGAGGAAGCAAGAGTGGGACACAACAAGAGCCCTAAAATGTCTTGGAAGATATTCAGAGCTAAGTAAATGGTTTTCAGCTTCCAGGCATGCAAAACTAAGCTCAGAGACCCCAAAGGCATCAAAGACAGCAGATATGGATGTTGATCTTTTTCTGTTTTACTTGTGCAGGAGAGATTGAATCCTCACCATGGTGTTTGATGCTTTCCCTCCAGTACAGCTCCTTTGGGCATGAATGGAGCAAAACTGGCAGTAACAACCTCAGTTACCTCCATTGTTCTGTTTTT
>NW_005054337.1:1135770-1162152 GCF_000277835.1 Geospiza fortis | reverse complement strand
CCCTACATCTCCTTTCTCCTGCTTCCCTAATGCTCACTTTGTCCAGCTCCCCTCCCCAGCCACAGAGGATGCAGGGAGTTTTATCTGCAGCTGGCTGGTAGGATGAGCTGTGTAATCCCCATTTCCCCAGCATTTCCAGGGCTGATTTCCATCTCATTCTCCAATGAGCTAATTCACACAGCTTATAACACCTCCCTTTTGGAGAAGTTTCTCTAGACATTTATCAAGAAATTTGGCGCAAGGAAATTCACTGGTGTAGAGGGAGGCAGGCAGAGATGCAGATGAGAGATGCAAGATTCATGTGCAGTCCTAAGGAAAACACCCCCATAACAGCCCCACCTGGCAGTGATGTCCATTAATGACACTTTATCCACTCCCAGGATATCTTTTTGCTTCCAGCCTTTTAATTCTGACCCAGCCAAGCTGTTGAGTCATGGAGAAAAGGCATAACAAGCTCTGCTGCTTGTTAACAGCATTGCTGGTTGCTCCTCTTACTCCTGAGACAGAGATAACACCTCAAAAAATGCTTATTGCAAAAATATCTATCAGTGAAAGGTCCTCAGTCTCTGCTAGAATCCACCTACCCCAGGTGGGTCAAACTCTCAGTGCCTGAAATCTCTCAGCAGAAAACCTCCTTGGCTTGAGGAATTGGGTTACACAGCACTGGCACAGACTTTGTGACACTGCATGGACTAAATATCCTTGATTTCCAGTAAATAAAACCACTCATGGGACAAAGTTTAGGAAGATAAATGGACAAGTTGTTTGTGCAGGTTGTCTCTCTCCTAATCAATAGCCCTGCTGGGACCCAATTTTGTTAAAGTCTGACTGTTGCTGTTGGATCTGAAATAACCAGACAAAAGCAAATGTCACCAGAAATTCCACCAAAATAGATCAAATCCCA
The DNA here is from genome assembly GCF_000277835.1 of Geospiza fortis. NCBI lineage: Eukaryota > Metazoa > Chordata > Aves > Passeriformes > Thraupidae > Geospiza > Geospiza fortis. The sequence goes on along the minus strand of NW_005054337.1, from coordinate 1,161,248 downwards.
AGACAGGCAGAGAGGGGATGTGAGCAATTTCCAAAAACAGTTGATAAAGAAACATAAAGGAGCTCTGTCTCAAATCACCTGTGCTTACTAATTTTAACCGGCAGAACAGCAAGTTCAGGACTGGGAATTTGGCTGCACTGGTTTAAGTCAGAAAGGAAGCAGAATAACCTGCAAATGCAGATGTTCCTCACAGCACTGCTCACCTTCCCCTATTTGTGAGCATTTCATGGCAATAATTTTCTGCTTTCACTGGCCAGTTATCACAGCTTTGGAGTTTATACTCAATGCTAAATTCAAAACCATTCTGAACCAACTCGCTGTAGGTTTGGCTTCGTTTTGGGGGGTTTTTTGGGGTTTTTTTTCCCCCAAGGAATCTGGAAAGCACAGTTCCAAAGCTCTTTGACCTGTATAAACAGAAACACTGAGAGTCCCACCACCTGTGCAGGGTGTTCCTGTGCAGGTGTCTCTTCCAAACACTGTTCCTGCTGTGCTGCAGCCTTCAGCTCCTCTGACCTCTCCTTTTTCTTCTGACTGTTGTCTGCAACACTTCATCTGAGCTGAAGGGTTTCCATTTTATATGTCAAGGCAACTCTGGAGAGCTCCACAGTGAACAGAAATCAGAGTGGTATTTCTATGCATTTTCCTACATTTTCCAAAGGGACTGTATGTCATACTGAAAATATTAATTCTTGGGAGTTTCTAGAGAATGAATACACATAAAGCCAAGGACAACTTTAAATACTTACAGGATGCACTAACCATATTTTATCTGAATTTTGTTGTAGGTTGGCTCCCACACAAGTCTGACATGTTCCAATATTCCTTTAGCAGAATTTCTTAACTCCATAGGATTTTTAATTAATGACAAGAAGAAATAATATTTGGACTCCTTGTCTAAAAAAGTCAGTTCTCTTAAGGTAAATCTCTTTCTCCTTGGTATTGATGTGACAATCTACTCTCTAAGTGTGATGTATTTGCTGCTAAGATTTCAAAGGCTGGCTGTATGAACAGCCAGGCTGCCAGCCTGTATGTAACTGCAGAAATTACACATCCAGAACAAATGTGGAGGAATGTGCATGATGCTCCATTTTTTACCTTTTAACAGCTCTGAAAAATCTGTACTGATACTTTAGGCTTAGGGTTTATATCAGAGTTCGGGAAGGTTTGTTTCTGAAGCAGGGGCAGGTTACAGGCAATGATCCAGCACAGCCTGAAGCAGTGATTGCAAAGGAGGAGGAACATTTTTATCAGTATCTGCATGGTTTGTTGCAGACACGTCTCAGCTGATGGCAAGGAAGGGGGTGTAACACAACAATTACCTCCGTGTTGTATGGGTAAAAGCCAGACTCAGAGCTGTTCAATATTCCACCTGATAAAATGCAAAGTAGCTTCTCAGCCTGCAGGAGGGAGACATGGCAAAAGCAGCAGGTTAATCTCCAGCTCCTCTCAGCACAGGGCTGTGACTCATGTAAGGCTTTGCCTGAGCTACCAAGCCCCAGGGGAGATGAACAGAGGTTTGTCACATCACAGTGAGGTGATCTCTGGCTGCAATGTTTGTGTACAAAACACCCCAGCAAGGAAACCATCAGCATTCTGCCAAGAGCAGAAACAGCCAAGATGGTGCTAGACTTTGTTACCTTGGTAGCCAACAGAAAATGCAGCTGTGCTCCAGCGGATTTATTTCTTTGGTGCTGCTTTTCTCTGTGCTTGGGACACAGAACAACAACTGACAATAAGAAACCACAAGCAGACAAATGGGCAGAAATTATCTCTTATTTCTGAGCATTTCAATACAGTATTTCTTTTTTCTTACAAGTCTGTCAGCCTGAGTGTCCAGCTGTGCCTTTTTCTTGCTGTGGGATGTGAGTTTGAGCACTGCAGTTGTGCAGACAGGCAGCTCAGCCAGACACAGGCTGTGGATGTGCAGTTTGATTGACTTGTCCATACAGAAATGATGGGGCATTAAAAAAACATAACACATCTGCTATTTGGTTTGCTGCTTCTTTTGGAGTTGTGGAGTTTTCTTCCAGAGATTTCCAGGGAAAAGCAATGTCTTCAGCTGCCTCCGCCCCAGCCATCAGGGGACAAAATCTGTGTGTGGAAAGGATGAGGCCACTGAGCAAATGAATAAATCAGTGTCAGGGTCTGAGAAGGAATGGCACAGAATTAATTCCTTTCCCTTGTAAACCTTTTGTTCCGTGCCAGTGAATTTCTTCATCACCCAGGTCTTTGTCCCAGTGAGCCTCCATGAAATGCAAATGTAGGAACTGAGGAATTGTCCCTCTCTCCACCCCCCATGGAAACGCTGCTGGGGACATGAAGAACGGATCCCCCATGATCCCTCCCCACCTGCTTGGCTAGTGCTGCATTATGTGTTAATCCATGAAGGAGCAGCCCATGGAGCTGGCTTTTATCCATGTGGGTTGCACAGGAATCACCCTGACTGCTCTGCAGAGGAGACTTTGCAGGACTGATGGTGCCTGAAGGATCAACAGAGGTCTCTGCTGGCTCAAGAGAAGTAACCAGAGACCAGCCATAAAATCATCACTTTGTACTGACATAGTCAGGACTTACCTCTTCTATCAGCCTCATAACATCCAGAGAAATCACAGCCCCCTGGCTGCCCAGGCTGCCCAGGCTGCCCTCTGGCACCAGGGAAACCTGGAGGACCAGCATTCCCAGGGAAACCCTTGGGACCTGGTTTCCCCTGCACAACTTCTCCTGGTGGGCCTGCAGAAGGAGAAGCACAGAAAGCTGTAGCACAGCTGCTTTAGCAGTGTAATACCTCTGCTGTATTTTCCTCCATCCTACATGGCAGGTAACTTTCTGAGCACAGTTTCCTCATTTTGGTGGATAAACAGGACCTGCCTGTTGGAAAACCTGTTCTGAATCCCAGTACCTGAATCCCAGTATTCTTAACCTTAAATGTGCACAGCTTGGCTAAAAATGGAGCCTGGTTATGAGAACCCCAAATCCACCTACATGTTAAAGCAGAGAATGACATTAACCCCAGGATTCACCCCAGAGGATTTGTGTCTTTACATCTCAACTATAGACAATTAAATGAAGAAGAATGTGTTTGACCACACTTTTCTGACAGTGCCTGGTTTGTTATGCCAGTGGCAAACTTCCCACAGGTCCCAAGAGCAGGGATCAGGTTGGAGGAGTACACCAAATCCTCACAGATTACTCACAAACCCTTATGTTCCACAAGTTGAATTTTCAGAGTTTCTATCCCCCAGGCATCTGGTCTTGCATGCAAAAAGGCAGAAAAACTAAAACTCCCTGGATGGGTCTCATGCCCTCAAAACACATCATCCTCTGGGAATGGGTACCAGAGGGAAGAAGCTGCCTGGAGTAATCTCTTGCATTTTAGCAGAGAGGAAACCATTGAGGATGCTGCCAACAGGGCTGTGGTGGGAAGGTGAGTCCAACCCCACCACAGAGGTCCTTCAGCTGCATGATGCTTTGAATCTGAGAGCTGCTGGCCATCCCATGGCCTTGCTGGATCAATAGACAGAAGCTGGGGTCACTCTACCTGTTCTGCCTCTGGGTCCTTGGCTCCCTTCCTCACTGGCTCCAGACATCCCTTTCTCTCCTTTGGGCCCTGGGGCACCTGTTCACAGATAAGAGATGAGTGTTGCTTCACTGTATGTCAAATTTCACCCTGAACTGAGGCTCCTGCAGTCTCTCCATGAGTCAAAGAGGAGTCACAACCCTTGGCAACACTGAGAAACATCCATTTGCTTTCATCCACTCTGGGTACCTACTCTTGCTCTGAGCAGCAGGGCACTGATTTCTTTGATCCAAGCAGCACAGATCTGCAGCCCAAAAGGGATGGGAATGAACATTTTTCACAGAGAAATTCATAGCACTAATGTTACTGCACCAGCCTGAGGGTCAGGCCCACCTCTGTGCTCTTCATGAGGATCAAACAAATCACAAAGCTGAGCTGTCTCTTTGGCCAGGTGCTGGTTAGCCAGGATTGATATTTTCCTGTTAAATTACTTGTGAAACTAGTACCTCTCAGAGAAAACAGGTACATTTTGACAAAATATTATTTTTCACTGTTTTAAGAGGAAAATATTTTGATCAGCCATGTCCTTCAGGTGGTTTTTCACTGAGATCCATCTTCTGCCCTCTCCTGCTTGACAGGCTGGAAAAATCTGTTGTTACTCCCTTCTCTCTCAAGTGACATTTTGATGAGCTCTGCAGACACCAGCTAAGACTGACTACTGCAGGAGGAAGGAGTTAAACAGAACATTTCCAGTTACTTTGAGGTGTTAGGACACTGCTGAAACCAATGGTTTTCTTTTTATTTTGACAGACAATTACTTGAACCACTGACAAACGTCTGCAAATCCAAGCAAAACATTTTCCCACCTTTCACTCATTCATGTGCAATAACTGAGGCCACTTCTGAGATCATATTAATCTATTTCTTTTGTTATGTCTGAGTCTTTCATTGTGAAACTACTGCTCCAGAAACTTACTGCCCCTTTGAAGACTGCTTCAGCTGCCTCATATCTTCCATCAGTGTTTTCCAATGCTCCTCATTTCTGCCCAAAGCTGATCTGTTCCACCACCATGTCTTCACCTAAATGACTGGTTTTTGTAGAAAAAGCCTCCTGCCCTCTAAAACTGAACTGTCCATCCCCCCACAAACCTACAAATGGTGCTAAATTGGCCTTTCCTTCCATTCAAAGCTTGAAAATAGAGTGGGCTGTGTGTGGCTTCTCCCTACTTGTTTAGATTTATAATTTGGGTGTTTCTTCCTATAATGGAGAAGTCCAAAAGGAAAACAGCAATGAAATGAGACAATATCATGGATTATCTATACAGAACTGCTTGAGGCACTGAGATGTTTAGTTAAAGTATCAAAGATGCTGTGAAAAGTGCATATGAACACCTCTGTCCATACCTCTCTCTCCTGGATACCCGTCCTTGCCTGGCTGTCCAGGGCTGCCATTTGCTCCTCTTTCTCCAGTGTTCCCAGGTGGGCCTGGAGGACCTGGGGGTCCTGGTTCTCCTGGTTTTAACCTTTCCTCCCAAATGGGAACTGGCTTCCTTGCATGTTCATGTATGAATGAATCAAATTTCAACACATGAGCTGAGGAAGGCAAGAGAGAAAATAAATATTTTCTTGGCCGGAAAATTCAGAAGAGAGATAAAAATCAAAGGATTTTGTCTAAAAAGTTACTTAGAATGATCAGCTAGTGCTGAAAAGCTGTCAGTCCAAACTGAGAAAGGCAGAAGATGAAGATGGGCAGCTGAGTGATGACTTTACTGCCTGACCTTGGGAAGGCACTGCTTCTCTCTGCACATCACAGCACAGGAGCTTTACAAAACTGCCTCGTCTCGAGAGGAATCAGCACATATTGCTGAAAGAATCATTTCTATCAAATTAGTTTCAAGCTTTTCCATTTAAGAAATAAAGGAGGCTTTGCAAAACACCAAAGGGTTGTGCAAATAAATATTTTGCATGTCTTTTCTGAGCTAATGCCATCCAATAAAACCAAAGTAGCGCTTGGAGCCTGAGATGGGACATTTGCTGGTCATGGGGCTCAGCAGGGCACAGGGTGGTGGAGCTGCTGGGATCACTGCAGCTTCAGGCTGTCTCTCCTCTCGTTTTCCACTTCTGGAGAGTCATAGGATCATAGAACCACAGGTGGTTTGGGTTGGAAGGGACCTTAAAGCTCATCCTGTTCCACCCCTGCCATGGGCAGGGACACCTTCCACTATCCCAGGCTGCTCCAAGCCCTGCCCAACCTGGCCTTGGACACCTCCAGGGATGGAGCAGCCACAGCTTCTCTGTGCCAGGGCCTCAACACTCTCACAGGGAACAATTTCATATCCAATATAAAGCCAATCCTTCAGCTCAAAGCCATTCCCCCTTGTCCCATCACCACATGAGCAGACTCAGGACCTGGGTTGGTTTTACTCACTCTGAATCATCCGCTCACAGGCCTGGCTAACGAGCTGGTAAATGGTGGCCAAAGACTGTGGTTCCCCCTAAAATGAAGCATTTTTTTAAAAAAATTAAGAAAAAAAATGAAGTATTAATATATTTTAGAAAGGATCGATCTCATAATGCATGATAGCTTTTACCCCACTCATTTTCTCAGCTTGAGTTCCAGAGATATTAATTACTGTGAAATGCAGCTCTATTTATTTATCAAGAAGCTCTGAAACCAGAAAATTGAAATTGGAAACATCAATAATTGCCTTTCTCCTGCACATCAAAAGGCCCAGACCGAATCTAAATAATTACCAAAAAAGGGAGAGCAAATTTCACCCTCAAATTTTATCAGAAAAGATGCTAAGTCTATAACTCAGTGTTCTGTGATATGTAAAACATTTAGTATGATCAGATATTATAACTTCCTATCTTTGACTCCATCTTCCATGAATATTGATTCTTACTGTATTTTGAATAAATCATATATTATGGGCCCTTCAGAAAGTTTTAGTAAAGAAGGGAAAAGCTATTAAAATGCAAAAACCTGCTTAAAAATTAACACTGACTGTGAAAATTCATACCTAATGCACTTGCTTCTAGAACTGTTTATAAAACATACATCTCTGGCTGGATCACAGTGCAGATAATCCAGGCTTAAAAACTGCTCTGTTCAACACCCAAAGGAGGGGGAAACAGAAATTTCCAGTGTAAAAAAAAGTCTAGAAAAGGAAAAACTGGTGGGATTGGAAGGAAAATGCTCTCAAAAATTATAATTCTGAAGCATTAACTTGAGACAAAAGCACCTCATCCCTGTCTGAAGAAAAATTTGCATAAGTCAGTCTTGGCAATGACTCCTAGAAAGTCATGGCAGTTTGATTTAAGCAGAAATCAGGATGAGAAAAACTTGAAAAACTTCTTTTCCCAACAAAAGAACCTTCCAAGGTAGTGTGGATGTCCTGGCTGCCAAGGTCCGTGCTGGGGCATGGACAATGATTATGACAAATTAGTCCCCTTTTTGCAACACATTAAACCAGAACAAAGTGGAGCCAAGTGGGTTTGGTTTTTCCCTTCTCAGCAAAGAATGGATTTGCATTTGACATTTCTGCTTCATTACTACAGGTGATACTAAGGAGCTCCTGACTGCTGTGGGATTATTTGTACCCCAGCAGCCCAGCCTGTGCAGGTGAAAAGAAACAAGCAATAGGTACAACCAACACTGGAGAGGTTTGGCTTAAGTAAAAGCTGCAATTCAGGTTATCACACGCACTCTTTTGAGGGTATGATGCACTGACAATATCACCCAGCACCAGAAACACTCACTTTCTCTCCTCTTTCTCCTTTGGGACCTGGCAGCCCCTACAGGAAAAAAAAAAAAAAAATAAAGAAGTCTAAGGAAAGGAAGAACAGAAAACAAACAAACCAATAAATTCACTGGGGGTGTGGGTTACATTAGTGGGAGCACAAAGTTTGTTTCTCACACTCTAGTTGTTTCCTCAACCTCATGGTAGCGACTGTAAGAGCTTTAAGTCCATACCTGAAAGTATGAACTCATACTCAAACACTTTGTTTTTAAAGAAAAAGAGTAATAAATCAGTAACTGGAGCTGTGGGATAAGCACCACGGGGAACAGGGATGCAGAAATTTCTCAGATGCACTCTAAGAACAGATTTCCCAGCAGGACAGGTGGTTTTAACATCTGAGGAGAAGAAATTCCTGTGACATTTAGATCACCTACAAGCCCAAGGCTGTGACTTCCATGCTTTACTCTAGAATCTTACACCAGAAACCTGTTTAGATTTTGTGTAGCAGGCGAATCTGCAGAGGGTGTATGGAGGTGGGATTTGTTGAATGCTTTATCAACACATCAGTAGCCTGGGCTTTGAATGCCCAGACATCTCCTTAAGAAGGATGAGTGTGAATTTAAACCGTACTTCAGACTCTGGGGCAGAGCTGCTGTGGGAACAGCTCATTCCCATTCAATTATTCCATGTCTTGGTCTTCTTTGAGACCCAAAAGCAGAAACTTACTGTTGGCCCAACATCGCCTGGAGGTCCCTTCTCACCACTGCTGCCTCGGGCGCCTGTGGCTCCTTGGAAACCCTGCAGACATTACAGATTAACAATCCAGTTATTCCCTAACTCTCTTTTTCTGTTCAAGGGCACCAGGGGCACCCGTGGTGGGAGTTTAGAGGACTCAAGCAAGGGAACAGCAGCCTTAAGTTTCCTGTCCAGCCATGAGCCCACTGTTTAAAGCTCATCGTGTGTGAGTTGTGCTCACATCATTTCCCATCACCATCTCAATTATGGCCAAGCCAGCAAAGCTGAGTTTTTCCAACAAACTGCAGTGTAGTTTATACCCTACAGGCTTTTTATCTTCCATTATATATTCAGATTTAGACATAGCCTAGAGCACAACCCTCTTCTTCAGCCTCCCAATACCAAGTGGTTGTTTTCTTTTTCCTTTAAAACCTGTGCTGGACTCTAATATTTAACAGCATCAACAGCAGCTCAGAGAGTGGGAAGTGCCTTCTGTGGTCATCTCCTCTTTGTGAGCTTTCTGTGCCTTTTGGAGCCATAAAGGGAAGAAAAAAATCAGCCAAAACCAACTAGCAGAAATATTTTGTTTTAGAATTTCCAGCTATTACATTTGAATTCAGTAGACATTAGCAACTTTTCTGAACAGTGAAAAATGAGAAAAGTTTTCAAGGCAGCACCAGAACAGCTTTCAGAGCCTGCTCTGGAGGTGACAGTGCTTTCCTCGTATTTAAAAAGCTGAGGCTCAATGCTGCCAGCTCCACATATTCCCAGGATGAACATCTCAAAGTTATGAGCCTAATTCAACCTTGGCTCCTATAAATAACTTAGCACAACCACTGCCAAATTCCTTATAATTCAGCAGTGAAACTCAGCTGTGAGATTCAGTTGTGAGAACCAGTAACTTTTCAGGTCCACCAGCCATCAACTAACCCCAAATTTGGTTCAATTTCCCAAGTAAAATGAAGTGTTCCTGTGGTGTCTTCCAATTAGGAGCTGTGAATCAACAGTTCTGCTGCCCTGGGCATGACTGAGTGCAAGCACACCCATCCACATCCAGCCCTGGCAGCAGATACTGGCAGTGATGTGGGGGGGAACCTTTCACACTGCCTGCATCCTCCAGCTCCTGCTGAGTTCAGTCCAACAAGCCAAATCCCCTCCAACTCAACCAACAGTTGGAAAACGGCAGTGTCAGGAAAGTGAAAACAGCACAACAAGCATCTCCTGGCTGGGATGAAGCTTCCTCAGGACTTGCCAGAGCAAGCCAAGGATTTTCTTCTTACGCTTGAGGATGGCAGGGAAAGGGGGCACCTGCACCATGTGCTAGGTGTTCCCTGTGGTACCCTGGGAAGGGGTTGCCCTGGCACTTCCAGGTGAAAGCATAAAGAACAGATTTCAGAGTGCATCACTCACAGGGTGTACTCACCCTTGGTCCAGGAGGTCCTGGAGGCCCAGCTGTGCCTTCGAGTCCCCTCACCCCCTGCAAAGCCAAATCCAGTCATTTACTAACAAGAGGATTCTGAGAGACCTCATCAGCAGTGAGATGCTTTTCCATGTGCTGCTTTTAGCAGGAACTTGCTGAAATGGGTAAGAAAAGCAGCAAAAAGGGCAGCATCTGCTCAAATTTGGCCAAACCTGAAATGATGCCATTTTTTTCCCCCCAATCCATCTGGCTTTGTGAAAAGACCATTCACTTCTGCACTGAGTGCACTGGGAAGTTTTGGGTCTCTGCTGGGATTTTTAGGTACCCATAAAACCTCAGGGGTGAAGTGTTTTACCTTTGCACCTTGAAGTCCATCCCTGCCCGGAGCTCCCTGCACACCAGGAATTCCCTGTAAATCAGAAATGCTGGGTAAAGTCAGCATCTGATTATCACTGCCCTAATCCATCTTGGAACAGAGGACAGAAGAGAAAGGTCAAAGAAGAGAGAGAGTTATTCATTACATAGAGCAAAGACTGTTACACCAGCTTTGATTCCATCATATCCAGCTTCCAGATAGGTCTAGCTCTCTTACACCAGGTGACTCAGTTTCCTTGGGAAAGTGATGGCATTCCAAAATGACAGTTCCCAAGCAGACAAGGGAAACAACTTTTCAGGCTTGCTTAAAGTAGTTAATCAGAAAAAAGAACAAAACAAACAAACAAAAAAAAAAAAACCACAAAAAAAAAACAAAAAAAAAAAACAAAAAAAAAAAAAAAAAAAAAAAAAAAAAAAAAAAAAAAAAAAAAAAAACAAAAAAACCCAAAAAAAACCAAAAAAAACCCCAAAAAACCAAAAAAAATTAAAAAACAAAAAAAACCAAAACAACAACGACAACAACAACAACAACAACAACAACAACAACAAAAAAACAAACCAAACCAAAACAAAGAAAAAAAACCCCAAAAACCAAAAACTAAACAAGGTGGGCAAATCTTTGGGACAAGTAGAAGGGGTGGTGTTCACCATTACCTGCATGCCAGGGATTCCAGTGTCTCCTTTCTCTCCTTTAACTCCTGGTGGCCCCTTGGATTAAAACAGAAGCACACAGTTGGGTGTGTGGCAGAACCCCTTAAGGCAAAGAGCATCCTGCTGCTCCACATGCATGTCCCAGGCTGTTCCTGCTCCCTGCAGTGTTCCAGGGTAATTTACAGCCACAGCATGTGCACAGGGCTTCTGCCATCCCAGACATGTGGCAGCCCTTGCCACTACTCCCTGCCAAGCAATGATGATCACTGGAAAGAGAAATGCCTGAATATTCATAGGATGTCCTGAGCTGGAAGGGACCCCACTGGGCTGCTGGAAAAGAAAGCCCATTAAGGGGAGTCTGGACAAAAGCAGGCTTTGGCCACAATGATGAAGTGCAGGGCCTCGTCAGCATAAACCCACTGATTGTCATCTCTCCCTCTGCAGCTGTTCAGCTGCTGGTGAGGGTGATGGAAACACATAAATCACAGCACTGACACCCATTTCTGACAGGCTCTAGCTGGGAAGAGTGAGTGAGTGAGTGAGTGAGTGACAGAAAAAAGGCAATGGAAGAGGTCACATACCACAGGGCCCTGAACTGTGATTCCTTGGGAGCCTGGAGAGCCTTGCTGGCCACTGGGACCTGCTGGTCCCACTTGTCCAGGGGGGCCTGGCTCACCCTAAAACCAAAGACAAGGAAAATCATAAGGGAAGGAAGTGTTTGGTGCCTGCTCTCCTCATGGGCTGCACTGCACGGCCTGGGTCAGCATGAGCCATCTACAGGATTCAAGACTGAATTGGGGCACTGAGGGCACCTCCAGTAACCTCTGCTTGCTTTATATTTTAGGTCCAAGATTTTGGTCCATCTTTCATGAGAGCAGACAGCAAAGCTGCAGAGGGTGCTTTGCAGAGCACAGTTCACCTTCCCAAGCAGTGATTCCTGTTATTCAAGGAGGTCAGAGAGCAAAAGGAAACGTTCCTTAGCCCATTTCTGAGATCTGTGTCCTTCCCCCAAATCCTTCCCCTGCAGCCATGCTGCTTTTCCAGATGCCATCCCAAAAATGGGACCAGTGGAGTGCTCTGGCTCTGCCCTGTGCTGATCCATGGAGCTGTGAACTCTTGCACCAGGGTTTGCTACAGTCCCCAGGGCTGGGGGATTCAGACCCAGCCACTCCTCGTGCCCACCTCAGGGCTGTGGCTCCCTCTGTGCCTCCCTCTGCTCTGCCCCAGGACAGTGTCTGGGCAGGAGATGTGTCACAGCACAGCTGCTCTCAGAGGACATTGCTGACCATGTACAGTGCATTAATTCAGCACAATCAGGCTCATCATCTCAATCTCTAAAGCCCAACCGTGCATTTAATTAGTAATAAGTGATCCCATCCTCCTCTATGTGTTGTTAGGACTCTGTTTGGGCTCAGCTTGGTGCAGGGAGATAATCTCCAGCCTAAGGACTCACCTTGGGTCCTGGCTCCCCCTGCTCCCCCTGAGGTCCTCTCCTCCCAGGGCTGCCCTGCCAGTGGGACACAAAGAACATCATCACATTTATTGCACTGTAACCAGGAGCCTGGGGGACAGAACTCTGTGCCCTTCACTACCCCACACTGAAAAAGGTTTCCTGCCCCACACAGCTCAAAACAAATAGAGACAAAAAGAAAATTAATTGATTTGTCCAGGAAATGTGGGAAAGGGAAGAAGAAAGTAACAGCCCAGTCCCTCCATGAGCAGCATTGGGAACACAGCACTTATTCCCAGCAGAGAGGGATGAAGTTTCAACCTGTTTAACCTCCCTCCAACTCCCTCGCAGTGGATCCATGCTGAGACAACATCTCATATGGACATGGGAACACACTTGAGAAGGAAGAAAAGGGGTGCTCACATCTGCACTCCTTTGGAACTCAGCTGGGTTTCACACTCTCCACCCCAGAGAAGTGACATGTGCTGAGATCAGGGACAGACCTGGCTCTGGGAGACCTGGCTTAGCTCTAACTCTGGGTGGGGAGAAGAAACCAACCTCCTGGCATGACCTCATTTTGTGTGAATTTTTGACATCTTAATCTCAACATTGCTATTCTTGAATCCAAAATAAACCACGTGGATTTGAATTGAGAAGCACAGGCAGGGAACTTTGGGAAGGTGCTTTCAGAAGTGCCCAGAAACTCGTTTCAGAAGCCAGCTGGATCTAGTCAGACGCACTCATTAAGGACAGTGATAAATACAAGGTGGGACACGTCTTGCTAACTGGAATTTTAAAAATAGCAGTGAGTGCTGTTGTAACTGCAGCAAATTACCAAGGGTTCAGTGGTGTGAGGAGAAGGTTATGTGTCAAAACCCAATTTCCTCTAATGCTTTAAAGAGTCCTGCTCTTTAAGGGGTTGTCTGTGGAGACGCTTAAACCACAGGGCAATGCAAGCTGCTAATTATGCACTTAGGATATGGGAGCAAACTCTGACAGGGGAGTGTGCTGTTAATTAAACTTCCACCAGAATGAGCAAGTAATTACTCTGCAATGAGGCACTCTCCTTGCACAGAACTGAACTCACAGCTAAACCACAGGTCAGTGCAGGAGGTGATCTGAGACCATTTCACTTGAAAAAGGAGGCAAATGTTTCCATTTATGGTTATTCTCCAGGAGAAAAGCACCTGGAGTGGTTGAACTGAGGCGCCCTGGACAGGCTGTCTGTCAGGTTTCAGCTGGCTTGTGCAAATCAAATACCCTTCCCCAGATTTTCAAAAAGCAATTTTTTTTATAACTGCTTCCCAGTGTTTAACAGGAGTATTTTCTCCTGGGATTTAAGCCCATGACAGTTTTCCTGCATCCATAAGGGATAGGGCAGAATTTGTGCCCTTTTTCCTGAGCATACAGCATATGTAATGGCTGTTTTCTCTTCCCCCCCATTTCTTCAGGGTTTTCTTGCAAGTGACATTCACTGAACAGAAAGAGAGCTTTGGGGACAGACAGGATAGCAAAGTCTCCCCTTTCTCTTTACACTGTCCACCCACACAGATGCTCACTGGCTCCAATTTAACATAGATCCAGACAGGAAGATTTTTTTTGGCGAGTTGTTTTTTCCTTAAATTTACAGACAGTTTCAGAGCCTCCAACCCATGAAATCTCTGCAGACACTGAAGGTGACCTGTCCTCCTCTCCTAAGAGGATTAGTGTGGAACCAGGCACTGCTCAGGCTGCTCCCAGCTGCAGCTGTTGCACTGCCAACTCTCCATCTCCCCACTTCATCACCATCCAAAACCCAAAGGGAAACTCTCAGCTTTGCCCTGGAAAAGCTCCTTGAGTTAGGATGAGAGGAAATGGCCTCAAGTTGCACCAGGGGAGGTTTAGATTAGACATGAGGATAAAACTTCACCAAAAGGGTTGTCAAGCCCTGGCATAGGCTGCTCAGGGCAGGGGTGGGATCGCCCTTTCTGCAGGGATTTAAAAGTGTAGATGTGGCTCTTGGGGACATGGTTGAGAGCTGGGCTTGGCAGCCCTGATTAATGAGTGGACTCAATGATCTTTAGGACCTTTTCCAACCTGAACAATTCTGTGATTCTAAAACCCCACAGAGCCCCAGGAGTGTTACCCAATGCCCAACATGCCACAAAAAATGAAGCAAGAGCAGCACCTGCAATACACCGGGTGGGAGGGTGAACTTACAGGAGGCCCTGGGGGTCCTGGCAAGCCTGGGCGCCCAGAAGTGCAAGAACAGGCAGGAGCCAAGGTAGGGCAGGTGTCCTCATCCCTCTGAAATGAAATCAAGCCAAAGCCAGTCATGAGCAGCTGCACAGCAAGAGCAGGATGGATCACAAGTACAACACTCAGTGTTTCAAAATTCAATCTTTTACTTGAAAAAAGCCAGAATTTTTTTTTCTACTCCACTGAGAGATTTTTGTGAGCCATCAAGTGCTTTATTTTCTCTGTTGAATAACAAATGCAGACAAAAAAAACCCCAAACTATGAACCAGCCCTGTCTGAAATGTGCAAAACACATATTGGAAGGTAATTTTCTCCTTTCTACATGTTTATACACCCCATATAGCAGCTGTCTGTGTTGAGAAGTGAAAGGAGGAGTGGGGGATGTTGTGCCTCGGGGCTGAGGTGGCAGCAAAGCTCTAGGACTGCCAGGGCTCCTGGATGAGGTCGTGACAGGAAAAACATGCACTGCACCAGGATTGGAAGTTTTCACTCTTTTTGAAGCAAATCTAGTTTTGTTTGCTTCCCCATGAAGCACACTGATGTTATTCCCAAGAGGAAAAAAATTTTTTCCCTCTTAAGTCCATCAAAATAATTTCCAGTGTCACTTCAGTGCCAGGGGCTTGTCCCATCCTCCCCAGCTTGCTGTCAGTGAGCAGAGCAGTGCCCCTTGCCTTACCAGCGCAGGGAGATCACAGCATCTGTCCTGCTCTGCCCCCACACTGCTGCACAAGAGCTGCAGAGACTGCAGCTGGAACTGGGGGGAAAAAAAGAGAGTTTGATAAGAAACTGGCATTGGCTCCCACCACCCATCACCAAATTTCATTAAGTTCAAGTGATAAAAATAATCTTCAGGGATGATTTGGCAGGACTCATCTGTGTGATCCCAATTATAACTGTACCCCAAAAAAGCCACAACATGAGAGCTACCCCCAGACTGAGTGTTCCACAAGTCCTCAGGTCTCTGTCTTGCTGAGCAAGTCAACAAAGCAGCTTCACATCACGTCTCCAGTTTACTCACAGCCCTGCAATAGCAGCAGGTTCTCAACTAATTGGGCTTCAGCACCACCAGAATGTGAAAGCAAACTTTGATTCTGTCCCCTTGGGGGCATGGGGAGAAGGGTAAATGTGGCAGCAGCATTTCCCAGGGCAGGGATGTGATTCCCATCCCCACAAACCCCAACCAGTCTCATTGCCTCCCCCGCAACAGCCACATCTTCCCATTCTGATTAACAAAAAAGCACACACTGCACAAAGCCAAACAAAATAATGAGGCAGAGATTAATTTTTCTTGCCTTGACACCGTTTCTCATCTTTTTTTTTTTTCTTTCACTCCATGCATTTAACAAGGAGAGAGCTGTACAGCCCAGGGAGGGTTACTGATACAGATGAGCCCTGCAGATCAAGTGGCATTTAAAGATTTCTCAAATTAAATAAGGTTCCATGATAACCAATAATGAGGCACTCTGTCTTCTCAAGGACAGCAGAGCTGTGGAAGATGTGAAATGTTGCTGTGCTTGAAAAGCAATGGGAGTAGGGATGGCACAAGGCTGTTTATTATTTGGCCAGACCTGTCTAGCTGATCTGCTAGCAGAGAGAATTTGGGAGGGACAAGGAAAGCACAGATTCCTGCCTTGATGGCCACAGGTTTTGATCAAATTACCAGAGGATTTATTTAGGAAACAAGTAAATACTGATTGAACACACTGTCCCCTGGTTTGTTACACAGGAGACCCCATTTCCTACAGGCAATTCCACTTTTTTCCAGGTGTATTCCAGACCTCTGCCTCTCAGTTTGCAATCGGGGATGGGACAAAGTGTTTTTATGATGCTGCTTTGAGGCAAAGGGAGTTACAAATCACCTGATGAGCCATTTTGCCCTGGATTTCTAGATCTAAAAGCAGGGCCAAGGAGCAAGATTTTCACATCAGTGGTGAATGATTTCCTACAGCCCCACTAGACCCTTGTGAGTGATGAACTTGCCACTGATTCTGCACATTACTGACACTCCTGCTTTGGGGAGTGAGAATGGAACAGGCAGACAGAAGAAGGGTGGTTTTGCCCTGAGGACTGTGCACAGGCCAGGACACCAAGTCCACACATCCCCTTTGCTGTCCCCTGGCAGGGAGCAGCTCCCTGCAGAGCTGTGTGGAGCAGTGAGGATACACCCACAGGCCAGCACTCACTGCTGGGTTGGGGTTTTTCTCCCCAAGTAGCAGCTGATAAAGAGCCTCTCTACTGGAGATTATTCTCCCCTCATTTGTATTCAGAGAGACAAACCCAAACACACTGGAGACTGAGGCACACCCAGCTCTGCTGCCTCCAGCCACCAGCATTTCCCAACATTGCTCTGTGTGGGCTGATGTGCCCAAGTTTCCTTGGAGAAGCAATTCCCAAACCCTCCTGCTGTCTGCTTCAGCATCCCAGTGCAGGAGCTGCACTGCCCCAGCCCCGGGGGATGCAGCCAGCAGAAGGCTCCTCTGGGACACGCTCCCATCACAGTCCCCACACCAAGGCAGGAGGGACAGAAACGCTCTCCCAGTGCTGGGAAAGCTCATTAAACCCACAGAGAGCAGCCCAGCAGTGTGGGGAGGAGCTCAGATGAGGGTGATGTGGCACTCCTGCCCCCCCGGCCAGCACGTCCCAGGACTCACGGGCACGGAGCCGCTCCGGGGCCCTCTGGTGCGGGTCACTTTCCCCAGCATGGTGAAGCCAGCAGTGGAGATGCTGCCCAGGGTGTTGAGGGGCTTCTCTGCTGTTTTCTTACAGTCCACATAGAGCTTGACCTTGGAGTGGCTCACGGCCACGTGCACCTGGGCAGCAGGAGGACAAAGCCGTGTTGGAGCTCTGTGGTGGAATTAGGGGTCTCCTGTTGATAGCAACACCTTCTGCCCCATCCCCAGCCGGCTGCTGGCACACCTGGGGTGTCTTTAATGAGTGAATGGATGGAGAAGGCTCAGGAGTAAGGTTTAGTATGGCTTTCCCCTGTTGATCCCCTCACCTCTCCTTGGGAGAAGCCTTGCTGGAGGTGAGCAATGAACCTGCCCACCCATGGAAAGAGCTCGTTGCTCATTTGGGTGCAATCCCTTTGCTATGAGGACATAGACAGCCAAATCCCCACCCTATCATGAGTGATAAAGTGACTTTCTCACAAGGCTGGATTCTCTTTTCCTTTCATCCAGAAGTAAAAGGTTACCAAAATTCTAAATTCTAAAAAAAAAAATTTCTAAATTTTTCCTCATCATAAAGATCTAAAAAACACCTCAGTTTTTGGAGTATGGGGGAAAAGGGAAAAATCAATATGTGGAAATCATATTTTGATCATTAGATCCACCTGAAATCTTTACAATTATGAATTACAGCATATCTAAGAGGTTGGCCACTTCCCTGAGAACCAGGATGCAAAGCATGTGGATGATCACCCCTCAGTTTGAATGATACTCCCTGACCAGAGTGAGATCATGAGCCACATTTCTCCCTCTCTTGGTAAGGACCTTATGAAAGCTCCCGTAGAATATCTTCTTCACTTCCTGCTCGTCAAAGGAGACTTCCTGTAAATCACCCTTGTAGTCATGATTGAAATATATCAAGGATTTCTCACTGGCTGCAGGGAAGATAGGACAAATAACAGCTTAGAAATTGATTTCACACATATATACAGTAGTAAATAATTAGCCCTAAACATAGTGGAAAATATCCAGCGTTATCAAGAACTACTTCTAAAAAATGAAAAAATATGTAAAAATAAAGAATATGCTCCAAGTAGAATAAAAATAAAAACACGTCTTCCAATTGCACTGGGCAGTGATTTAAACGTGAGGTTGGCAGCCACGACAAAGCTTCCTGAGAAACTGCTGCTGAGTAAGGAAACCATCAAAACATTCCAAGTGAGCCCTGCTGCTTGCAAGATGTATGGGAGCACCCGAATTGAATGCACTTAGCAAGAAATCTTACGGTCCAGGTTAACCCCCAGGAGAGGCTGGAAGTCCTCGTCGGTGACCTGCCACACGGCAAAGGGCTCCTTGGGCGTGTCGGGCAGCAGGCGCAGCAGGACCACGATGGTGTGCTCGGGTGGGATGGCAAACAGGTGCACATCACTGCAATGGCACAGAGCAAAGGAACATCGGTGATTTAAACCCCCAGAAACATCCTGCAGCTTCATCCAGGTGTTTGCTGGGCAGGGGGGCTGGCAAAGAATCACTGAATCACAGAATGACCGGGTTGGAAGAGACCTTCAAGATCAGCGAGTCCAACCCAGCCCCAACACCTCAACTAAAACCTGGCACCCAGTGCCACATCCAGGCTTTGTTAAACACATCCAGGAATGGGGACTCCACCACCACCCTGGGCAGCCATTCCAGAAATTTATCACCCTTTCTGTAAAAAACTTTTTCCTAATATCCAACCTATATTTCCCTTGATGCAGCTTGGGACTGTGACCTCTGCTTCTGTCAGTGCTGCTTGGAGAAGGAGCCCAACCCCACCTGAGCACAGCCACCTTTCAGGAGTTGTAGAGGGTGACAAGGTCACCCTTGAGTCTCCTTTTCTCCAAGCTAAACACCCCCAGTTCCCTCAGCTGTTCCTCGCAGGGTTTGTGTTCCAAGCCCCTCTCCAGCCTTGTTGCCTTCTCTGGACATGCTCAAGCATCTCAACATCCTTCCCAAACTGAGGGGCCAGAACTGGACTGGCTTTGCTCCCAGGAGATGATGGCAATATGAACAGAAAGAACCTGGACCTGCTGTGCCTGGACAACTCTGTGGTGAGTGATGAGCACTCGTGGGGCTTCTCCTGGTGCCTGGGGGATGCTCAGCTGGAGCTGCTGGTGTCAATCCATCACTGCCAGAGCTGCCTCAGGGAATGCTGGTGTCAATCCATCACTGCCAGAGCTGCCACAGCCAGTGCAGCCCCAATGCTTTTGAGATGAGAGCTAAGCGGAGGATTAAAAAACATCCCTGCCAGGTTCCAAAGCACTCCCTTAGGTCTTCTCTTCAAGGAGGAGGAGGAATGGTTGCCATATATCATGGGGCAAATCTTTAAACCCTGGCACAAACCTCTTGGCTTAGGGACATGGTTTAGTGGCAGACCTGGCAGCATTAGGGTAATGGTTGGACTCGGTGATTCTCCCAGCCTAAATGATTCTATTATCCTAAATCACTTTAAATGCCCTTCAGGGATAAGCACTGAGCCCACAGCAAAGCCCCTCTGTGTCCCCCCATCCCAGCTGCAGGATTTAGGCTCAGTAGCAGTGGGAGGATACAAGGCAATACGGGAAGGTCAAATTGGTTTTGCCTGAAACACGCCCGTAATCTGAAACAGGACACATTGGCACGGCATAAACACAGCCCATCAGGCATCTTTTCAGGACTGATTCACAAATAATACAAGTTTTTTCTCTCTCTCTCAGTTTCTGAAGGGGTAGTGTCCTTGGAAAGGCATCTATAAGAGCTGAACAAAAGGATTTGCCCATCATTTCCTGAGTATTTAGACCAAAGGGTTCTCTGAATCTCCCCCACTCTGTTTACTCTAAGAAGCTTTGCCTCTTTAACTAAGATTAAGCGGAGTCAGTGGCTCAGTAATTAGGCTTTAAACAAAGTAGCAATGAATGTCAGGAGTCAGATCAGTCCTGATTCATAATCATAAAAAAGGAATGAGGTCACAGGAGCTGCCTGGCTTGCTTGGGACCCTGTGGAGAAGCTTCATATGCAACGGAATGAGGTCAAGCCACAAGCCAGAGCTAATGGTTATTCCCTCTCATCAGTGCAGCCCAGGCTGCTGTGAGCAGCTACGAGAGTGATATTTTCTAAAGCAAAGATCTCTCTCCAAACCAGAGATATTTGGGAGAAGGGATTGAAGATGAAAATGTGACCTCAAACTGCCATCCCTGAAATGTAGGTGGCTGTGGACAGAATGCCTAAAGACTGGTGCAGTGTCCATACGTGACATGATCCTCATGTCCATCACAGCAAATAAAAAGCTGGAAAAAAGTGATTTTGTAGAAACCAAAAAACAGCACTGTGAAAGCATTTGGCTGTACAAATGTATGATAAATACTATTGTGTCCCCTTAATTTCTACATGACAACTCATCTTGAGGAAAGTCAGGGGTTTATTTATTAATATATTAAGTAAAAACCCTCTGGCTATTTTTTTCAACCTGCCAATGGTCTGTTTTAGCTCATCGTATTTATCATTTCATTTGGAAGTTGCCAGCAGGGCTGCACCATCCCTCCCCAAAATGACCTTCCTTTGCTGTGCACACGGCATGAGGCTGAGGATGAGGATGGCAAGAGCCAGGGCTCTGCTCCCACCTGGTCCTCTGGGTGAGCTGAATGTCCCTGAACAGGGTGAAGGTGCGGGAGCCGCTGAACACAAAGGGCTCCATGGCCACGCCCTTAATGGAGGAATATTCCTTCTCTACCAAGCCAAAAACTTCCATCATATCAAATCCTGGAACAAAGGGAAACAGAGAAATCAGCGGTTAGGCAGCAGTGCAAAAGAAGTGTGTTTGAAGAGCAGGTTGAATTAGCACAGAGAAGGCAGCAGGAGAAAATTCCCTGCACAACACAACACCAGCTCGAGTGTACCCCTCAAATGGCAGCCAAGGAAAAGAAGGCTTTGTGCACATTTCTTGTAATCTCTTCCTCTTGAAGGAGAGTGGGCAAAAGATGGAGGCTTTCACAACTGTGTTTTCAAATCTTCAGGATGAAAAAACCCCGATGAGAAAGATGTTACTCCAATGATTTCTTCCTTTCAACTACACACAAAGTATTATCTTCAAAAGGCATGGAATCAGTCCAGTAATTGCTAGCAGGGAGAGAAAATGATTTCTACTCTGAAATGCCTTATGTGTAAGAGACAGAAAAAAAATAGGAAAAAAACTTTAAGATACAAACTTTTCCATTTCTCTCTATTTTCAGGAGACACCCACAGCTGACCTGCCTTGTGTGGGCTACAGAGATTCTCCTCTGACACCTGTGACATCTTCTCTGGCTCATGCAGCTTAATTTCTCTCCCCCAGCTCATCATTAAAGCTCCAAGTCATTTTCATTTCAGTTTTCTGTTCAGTCAGACAAGATCTCACCATTTGGGTTCTGTTTGAGTTTATCAGAGTTTGCAGCAGACTGGGATGAAGGAGATGGCTCCTTCTTGAGCAAATGGAAGGGCTTCATTTCAGTGTGGTGCTTTCAGTCTGGATTCCCTCACCCCTTCACCATTCACAATCTTCTGCAGTTTCTTGGCTTGAGTTTTTGTTTCGCCTGGGGGTTGGCCCAGGGTGCTTTTATTTCATTATTTTTTCATATCCCAGCAGTACAAGGGAGTTTGCCAAAATAAATGACCTACTTGAGGGCCATTTATCTCTGGTATGGAGCTTCTAACACTGAGAGTCCCTTTAAAACGCACAGGAAGAGAAGGCTTGAGTCACAATTAAAAACTTATTGAAATATAATCCCATTATTATCACAGAGTCATAGAACAGCTTCAGTTGGAAGGGACCTTAAAGATCATCCAGCTCCATGGGCAGGGATGTCACCTGCAAGATCAGCTTGCTCAGGGCCTCATCCAACCTGGCCTTGGGCAAGGTGAAGAGACTCAACCACGGAGTAACCAGACCTGAGAACTGCAGCCAGCTCACCTGTAACTCTCTGGGAAGGAGGTGATGCCCCTCTCGAAGCAGAATTCACTCCTTTCTCAGGAAGCAACACTTACACCAAACCCAACAGCATGAACAGCTCTCATGGCTCAGGCAGGAGAAAGGAGAAATTCTGCCCCCAAAATCCACGCAGCCTGAGTGCAGAGAGCTCCTCTGGCTCTGGAGGATGCACAGGGCATCCCAGGGACTGCTGAGAGGTTTGGAGTTTGATAGGCTGAGGAGCCTTTGTGAGATAGGAGTTCAAATCCTCCCGGAATTCAAGGGCTGTTTGAAGCTTCACCTCCTTAAGGCTGGTGAAAATCCTGGTGTTAAGCACTAACAACTCAGGCGCTGCAAAATATTCTTCTGTCTGATAAAAGACATGTTCCAGTTTTGGTTCTCGCACTTCTCCCCTTTTCTTTGGGACATTTCCCCACACTCAGCTCTTGCATTTGTCCCCAAATCAAGCCCAGGCAGTGTTTTCAGTCACAGCCCAGCAGCACCAGGGCTTGGATCTGCTACTGTACCTCTTATGGAACCTTCTCTGGAGGTGATGGTGGGGCAGGCTGTGAGAACAGAACAAAAGGGAAAAACTATTAGAGGGAAAAAAACCAGCAGGGGATTATGGAAGCAAAATGAACACAGTTCCTTCAGATAGAGCAAAGGAAAAACATAGCAAAACTTAGAATATCCTGCAGCTCCATTCAGAGCTTGGACTTTAACCTTGCTTATATATATAGGAGGAGGAGAGAACTGATTTTTATGCAGACATAAAAGTTGTTTCCTGGCTTGCCTATCACCAAAATAAAAATAGTGTCTTTCATCATCAAACATCTCCGTGATCACTTTCTTTTGACTAACTCAGCTGGCACCTGATGATATGCAATACAAGAGAGCATCATTTTGGCAAGTTTTTTTAAAAAAACAGACATCAAAACATTTCTTTTTCTTTTAACAGTGCCTTAGTAGTGTGGTAAAATGAAGATACACGCAGTTTCAAATTTTGTACCTGCAATTAAAAATACACACAGCAAAAAAATGTATCTCAACTTGAGAGTCTGGCTTTTGATTTCTTTCAGAAAACACAGAGTGTTTTGAAAATTTTTGCAGTTTGTCTTTCAGAAATCCTCCTGATGAATCCTTTGAGATGCCACAGGATAAAAAGTAAGACCAGAGAAGAGATGGGGATGTGAAGTTGGAACATGAGGCACCAGGGCTGTGAGCACTCTGTTTGAAGGCTCAGGTAAAGGGGTGTTTTAGAAAACAGCTCATGAATGCTATTTTCAATCATCTGCTGCCACGTAAATCCCAGGCCATGGGTGCCAGATGGAGCTGGGACAAAGGGAATGTTTGGCACAAAATGAGAAATGTCCCTGAAAATCAAGGACACTTGACAGGATGGGCTGTCTCACAAGGGGTTTACTCATTCATCAGGATAATAGAATCTAAGAGATCATTGTACTGAGGCTGCAGCATAGCCTTGCTTTTCTTGCATCAATGCCATTTCCTACCTCAGCAGCAGCCTAACTTTTGTAAAATGTGTAAGACATTTAAATGAGGTGACTTACTTGCCCCAAAAGACCTGATGTTCCTAAGCCTGTAAGAGTTTCAATGCCATTCCTCATGGTGAAGAAAAGGCACCCAAACCTGTGACTCTGATGGCCACGGGACCACTAAAAGCAGGATTAAACCACAAAGACTTACAAGGTGCTGTGACCTCTGTTGTTCCAACTGATGCTTTACTTTTTATATACCATAATTCCTGTAGAACTGTGTGTAAAACTGTGGAAGGGATCTATGGAAATCCATTAAAAAATCAGTTTCTGAAACTTGAGCCTTGCAATGCTGAGCCTGAGCAGCCCTTGCATGCAGGATCTTCAACCTATGCACTGCTCTTTCCCTTCCCCTTCCAGAAACCAACTTTTCTAAATCTTAGAGAATGGTTTGGGTTGGAAGGGACCTTAAAGCTCATTCTGTTCCACCCCTTCCGTGGGCAGGGACACCTTCTACTATCCCAGGTTGCTCCAAGCCCTGTCCAGCCTGGCCTTGGACACTTCCAGGGATCCAGGGGCAGCCACAGCTTCTCTGGGCACCCTGTGCCAGAGCCTCACCACCATCACAGGGAAGAATTTCTTCCTGACATCTAATCCAAACCTGCTCTTTGTCAGTTTGAAGCCATCCCCTCCTTGTTCTATCACTCCACATTCTTGTGAAAAGTCCCTCTCCAGCTCTGTCAGAACTGAAGCAAGGTGAATGAAAAACAAACAAAAAGATCCCAAGGCAAGCTGTAAACTTGTCCATTTTCCAGGGATCTTTCTTGTCTGGGAGTCAGCGAGGTCACTCTGACCCTTGCCCAGGCCCCAGAGTCCCTCTTGCTTCCATCCCTGGCAATTCTCCCCTCCTTCCCAGCTGGCAGCACTGGGGTTGCTCACAGCTCTTTGATCAGGCAATGCTCAGCTTGTGGGAAGCCTCTCAGATTCAGGGCAAGGATCCCTGACACTGACAGTTTCACTTCTGCTTTGAAGATTTTTCACTAGACCTTCCAGCCTAAGATGCCTGCTGTCTTGTTATCTCCTTTGGTTTTTGTTTTTCTCCCCAAATCCCAGCCCAATGCAGTTATTCGCTGTTCAATGAACATTCACTCCTGCAACATCAGATCATTCCTCTCAATAATTTGGTTATATATCAATATTGGAGCCTTTATTACACATCCAACTGTTTTCCCAGCATTGTTACATATTGTATCTCCTTCTGCAAAAAAAAGGGTACTTTATAAAACAGAAAGAATTTAATATTTCTTCCATTGTCTTTTCAGTTCTCATAGCCAAACAGCTATATTAAATTCTACAAGGTGACTCATCAGCCCTTTGAGAGGTTGTTTTCTGCTTGAAAGTTCACAGGACTTTTCCACTGTGATCTGAACACCTCAATAACACTTGAAAACTTAATCTGCTATGTCCTTTGTTGGCTATCAACTAAATTTTTTTATATCTAAGCTGCCTCATTCTTCAATTTTGACTTCACTCAATAAATTTTAAAACTGAAATTTCGCTTGGAATAGTTTCAAATAGTGCCAGCAGTGCCACAATATCTGCATTGTGATATTTACTTATTAAAAACTTTTTATAACCCCATTAATTCAACATTTCTCACTAATCCATTTCATAGTTTGCTTTCTATCAGCTATGAGAGCATATGCTCATTAAATTTAATAAGGGACTTTACAGGGAATTTTAATTTAAAACATGTCACACTTCCCTGCACTACATTTTGGTCAAGTTATGCAGAAATCCTCTAAAATACTGTTGATCTCTTTGGTGAGCCTGATGTTAAGAAGTTCTGCGGTTTCTGGCTGTCCTTGGGTTGTCCCCAAGGGCATCTGTCAAGAGCTGATGGACCCCTCCTGCTGCTCTGCAGAGCCCACACTGAATTAAAACCAACACCAGCCAAGCAGGGCTTTAGAGGAGATGATTTACCCTCTGCTTTAGGTGGGATGAATCCTCGGATGGAAGGGAATTTAGACAGCACTGGAGCTGGAAGAGAAAGCAATCATAGAATCAGAAAGTTGGAAAAGACCGTCAAGACCATCAAGTCCAACCTTTGACCAAAAACCTCCACACCCATTCAGCCCCATTGGGAACAGCTACATCTGCTCTGTTTTTAACACTTCCAGGGAGGGTGACTCTAAATGCTCCTTGGGGAGCATTTTCCAATGCTTAGCCA
>NW_005054337.1:1135057-1135707 GCF_000277835.1 Geospiza fortis | reverse complement strand
GCCTCTTCAGGAAGGGCCACATCTGCTTGGTTTTAACACTTCCAGGGAGGGTGATTCCACCACTTCCCTGGGGAGCATTTTCCAATGTTTAACCACTCTTTCAGTGAAGAAATGTTTCCTAGTATCTGGCCTGAACCTGTCCTGGCCCAACCTGAGGCCATGCCTGAGCTCTGTTATCCAAGATTGCGATGCCAGGCTCGAAACCCAAAGTGCCTCCAGCCCGTCGCGCTCATCCCAGAATTGTCAATAACTCGCAGGAGTACAGAAATTGGGGCAGGATTTTCACTTTTCAAGGCCAGTATTCTATTGCTGAGCAAAACCCTGGCTTCAGGCCGAGTGTGCCAGCAGAGGTGGCCTGGAGGTGGCAGCTGGAGGGCAATGCAGGAGGTGCCCACTCCAGCTGAGCCCCGTACCTGTCCGGCCCGTGGTGGAGGTGCTCTCGCTCTCTCCCGTGTAGTGGATGGCAGAAATTGTCACCTTGTAGGCTCGATCAGACAGCAGGGACTGCAGGGTCACACTGCTGCTTTTGCCAGGAGCCATGATCTACAATGGGGGAAGAAAAGATCCCAGTGATTGGGGCTCTCATTGCAGCTCTCACTCACAGCCCAGAGCTGTTGGGGCTGGCTCCTGGGTGTGAGGCTCAGAGCAGC
>NW_005054337.1:1128471-1135047 GCF_000277835.1 Geospiza fortis | reverse complement strand
CAGCCCAGCAAGCCTGGCTGTGTGCTGCTGTTGGACTAGCAATGGCCAGAAGAAAATCATTTTCCCATATAAAGACCCCAGTATTCCCCATGGAAATGCAGCAGTAGTGCCTTATAACAGGATTATCAAGCTGTTTAAGCAGGGAATCTTTTAAAAGAATTATATTTAACCTCCCTAAGCCAGAGTAGCAGTAGGTTTATCCCCCACCCCTCTACCTGCAAGAATTCCCTCCCCAGTTCAGGGAGCAGAGAAAGCTGTGCCATTAGTGGCTTTGATGGAGAAAAATATCTTAATTACAAAAGAGTCTCAGAGTTCTGTTTACAAAGCAACACATCAGCAAGAAGAGATTTGGTTGCGAGCCCCGATATCCTCAACCTGACTGGAGTGAGCAGAGTTCCTCTGGTCACATTGTCCCCCTGCGCCTCACAAAGGAGCTGGACACTCACAGTTTGCTGGGCAGCAGCGTCAGAAACAGGGCTGTAGGTGATTTTGTAGTGCTGGACTCGGCCATCAGGAGGGGTCCAGTGCACCTGGAGGCTGCTGGGGGTCTCGGAGCTGATGAAGAGGTTGGTGGGTGGGCTCCGGGAATCTGTGACAGGGGTGGAAGGTGAGCAGCACAAAGAGCAGGGAGAGGTCTCTGTAAATGGAGCCAGCAGTGTTTGCTTCCAGGCCCATTTCTGAACGCCTCAGTGCTCTGCTGTGCAGGTAACCAACACTCAGGGCAGCCACAAGCACCCAGGAAAGAGGGAAAAAAATTCTGGAGGGATGAGGATTGCCCAGCTACAGCACACCACAACCCAAATATTCAGCAATTCCAAGCCTAGGACATGGGGAAAATTCTTGCAAAGGTGAAAGAGTCCTGGAATCAGAAGGCAAAGAGACCCATTGTACACACCATGAACAAACACCAAGGCTGCTTGAGCTGGAACTGAATTTCATCAAGCTGGACAAACAGCTTTACTGGCAATTAAACCTGGATCACACATCAGAGTTAATCCATCATAATTTCTAATATTTTTCAGCTTTTTCTGTTTTAAAATTACTGTTAAAAAAAAAATCCCAGAGGATCCAGCACACCAGAGTTCTGTCTAGAGCTTCTGACATCAACACCCACATCCCTGGAATAGGTCACACATGGTGCCTGAGCTACCCCCTCTTCTCTGGCCCTGTCCTAGGATGGCTGGATGGGTTCCAAACAGGTGATGGCCTGAGCCAGACAACCAGAAAGGAGTTTGCCAGAGACCACAGCTGAGCAATTTTTAATTACATAAATGCATTTCTTTCCCTGGGGTCCTGCTGTGCAGCAAACTGGATCTGACGACAGAGGCTCTTCTGCTGGAGGGATTTCTCTGAGCAGAGGTTGAGGGAGGAAGGAAAAGGCAGAGGGGGCTAAATCAGGTCAAAAAGAGGCTCCAGAACATGGGGTCATCTGCTCCTGGGGCATTTCTAAGCATAAAATCATGTGTCTGTCCTTGAACTCATGCTGGTGTGAAGACACAGAAGTTCTGGGCAGAGAAAAAGAAGAATTTATTCAGAAGACACTAAAAATGATGGGTGAGCCCTGAAGACAGTCAAAGAAACACACTGAGGCGATGAGGTTTTCATTCTGCACTTTTCCTGTAAGGATGTTCTGCCCACCCAGCAAAGCCTGGGGTGACCTTAAAGCACAGGTTGTGTGAAGATCATTTCCATCTTCATTGATCCTCCTCTTTTGTTTAGGAAATGAGCTTAATTTTACTGAGGTTGAACTGAGATTGCAGCAGCTGAATCAGGCTGGAGGTGTTGCTGTGCACCACCACGAGGTAAAGCAGAGAAGAAAGCAAGAATAAAGTCACTTCTGCAGTACTTTTATCAGTCAGTGATGCGTCTTTGCTGCCTGCACTGGCTATTTCCTTCACCTGAGGTCAGGGGAGACTGCTGAAGTGAACTTTAAAGGGAGAGTTAGGGCAAGTCTTTAGAGTCAGGTTTATTCTGGAAAGCCCCCAGGCCTGGCAGGGTTTGATGGCCTGGATCTGACAGACAGGGGACAGGACATCTCCTGAAGCTGCCCTGGAGGATAGAAGCATCCCTGCCAGCATCTGTGTCTTTGTTTGCCTCCTCACCCTCTGCTCCTCCACAGGAGCAATCCCTGCATGCTCTCAGGTCTAACCAGCATCACAGGCACTCAAATACTCAAATAAGAGTAAAACCCTGGGCTCCACTCCATCCAAATGCTCACCTGCAAGGATTATTATGTATTAACTACAAGCCATGCGTTTTCCTGCCGTGGGTTGAAGCTTCATTCCCACATTTCAGTCTCTTTTACTTGCCATGCATACTCTGTCAGGAGCAGCGTATCCTCAGTGAGGAGCTGGCTAAAGAGATTTCCCCACAGCTTAGCTGGAGGAGCAGGGCACACAAGCACTCTGTGAAACATTTCAGCAGCAGCTCCCACCCAAACTGCCCTCTCCTTGTCCTTCAGGACCATCAAGGGGCTCTTTTCTCTTGCTCAAGTTCTTTTTCCCCAGCCTGGATGAAAGAACTCTCCCTCAGTGCAAAAGAAGGTGCTTGTCTGATTCTCAGCAAGGCCAAAGGCACCCCTTGCAGCATTTTCCAAGGATCACCATTCAGCAGCACCTCCATGTCCCAGCAGATTCCTTCAGGAAAGCATCCTCTGCACTCCCTGTGCTTGGCTGGGAAGGTTTGTGTTTGAAGTACCACTAAAGATGTTTATTAGTGTGACAAGTGATCACTGTGAAAGCCTTTGGTCAAGGATAAGGACTTTGCTACACTTGCCAATTTATAAAACAGACTGAAAGGAGAGCTCAACTCAGATGAGAATTCAGTCTAAATATAACAGAGAAAAAAAGAAAGATCAGAACCGTGGGTAAGCAGCACATTTTGACAATTTTGTTGTCTGTGGGAAATACATCAGCATGCTTTTGTTTCTGCTCTGCCTCTTGGAAAGTTGCAGGGAAAAGTTTGCTAACTGGGTTACTGAAAAACAATCCCAAACTTTTTTTCTTTCCTCTAGTCAAAACAAAGAATTTTAAAAAATCCAATATCTCCAAGACAAGAAGAGGCTTGTACCATATCAATGTCTCCAAATTTTCTCTTCCAGCTAAAGCTACTCACTGATTTCAAGTTCATAAAATGACAAATCCCAAACCACAACTTTGAAACAACTTTTTCTCCTACCAGAAAGATGAATGACCTCATCCAAGTCCTTCCAAATGATCCATCACAGTGATGGTTGGTTGTTGGTTTTTATAGCAGGATGTTGTTTCTGGCGTCCTGTATTTTGTGAGGGATTGGTGTCTGCAGGGTCCCATGACCATAATATATTTGGTCTCAAAATGGGTGTTTCAGGTGAGACAAGAGGCATTACTGGCCCTGAATAAAATGAACTTGGTGTTTTTCCCTAACCCCAGGGGCAGAACTCGGTTCCATTTCACAGAACCATAGGCAAAGAGCATTGCTCTGACCTGGCAATTTTTTCCCTTGACCTTCAAAGAAGAAAGTGTTTCAGGGAGGCTGAAGGACAGGGAGAGGATCTTGTGTTACGAGTTCCTGCTGTGTTTCACTTCAGACCTTGCCCTTAAACTTCAGCATTTCTTGGAAATTCTACCAAGACATTTTTAAGAAAAACTTCATGACTTGACCTATCCTTACATAAAGGGATGTTGCCAAGAGAGAAAAAGAGAAAAGCAATGATGAAGGCAAAAGAAAGCATTTCCTTCCTCCCTCCCTCCCACAACCTCCTCTAGCACACACTTTTGGTATTGTTCAGCACAGCCTGATCAGTGCTGCTCACCACCTAGCAACCCAAAGTCTGCCCTCCTGAGGAGATCCAGAGAGCTTTCATCACTGATTCAGCCCTCAGAATTCCATTTTATAATGAAAAATAAGGGGGAGAGGGCTCAAAAATCAGACCAAGAGGTCTGGGTTTTCAGATAACACCAGAGATTTCCAAGCTGTGTCTGAATGATTTGTCATCCACCAGCTCTGATGGTAGAGTAACACCACTGGGCATCCTGACCAGGCAGAGTACAGGGTGGCAGCTTGTGCTTGAAACACTGAATATTTGAAATACAACCATATCCCAGGAGATCCCAGAGTCCTGCCTAGTGCCACATCATGCCATACATTCATTGCTCAAGATTTCAGCAATTTTCTGGCACCCATAAATTCCCCCTGACCTGCCCAGAGCAGCTCTGGAAATCACCAGCCACCCCTTCTGTGCCACTTCTCCTCTGTGGCCATTTCTTACTTTAAACACTAGAAAAGAATTAGCATCAAAACCATTGATTTCACCTGCAAATATTGGCTGGGAGGAGTGTGGCAGTGTCCTGAGTGCTCCTGCAAAGGGAGCAGCAGCTCCCAGGCACTGAACCCTGTGCCCAGCTGCACACCTGGCTTTCTGGAGAATTCTATTTTCTTCGTGCAGAAGGCAGAGCCTGACAATTCCCAAAGCTCCTGCACAAGGACAGCAGCTGACGAGCAGAAATCAAATTGCTTTCCCTGCCCTGCTGGGGTGCCAGCAGCAGCAGCAGCAAGGACTGGCTTGTGCAAATGTGCCCAGAAGGGCACTGCCACGTGTCATTGTGCTGGGCTGAGAGAGCTCCTCTGACACTTCATAATTCATAGCTTAAAACATAGTAATTAATTTTCCTACAGCCTCCAAACAGCTCTAATTGTCCTCTTGTCATCATATATCAGTAGGATGCTTGCTTTTCTTTTTTTTTCTTTGCCAGTATGCAGCTCCAAGGTACTTGTCTGAGGTCGTTTCCTATAAAAATGGTTTTATTATTTATTATTAATAAAACCTGAGCTTCTTATTCCAAGATTACCACTTACTTCAAGCTTCATCAGCTCAACATCAGCCTAAATGAGTTTATTCTGCAGAGGAGGAGGAGATCTGAGAGGGGAGGGAGGACTGCTGGTGTTGAAGTGTTCCATTCACTTCCAACAAAGCAATTTTGCAGGCAATATTAATTACCAGGGCTTGTGGGGGTGACACTTTTTAACCTCATATCCTGCCTGTACAAAGCCAGATTTAGACAATGCTTCCAAGGCAGAGTGTGCCTGCAGGATTGCCTCCCAAATTTGTAAATGCCCTCAGTGAGGCACAACCCAGCAATGACAGAGCTCAGGAAATCTTCACCCTCCCTACAAGAAATGTTTTATTAACAAAAACCATCCCTTAGGCAGCACAGGGACACGTTCAGCTGGACACCCTCAGAATTCATTTCCATCCATGCACTACACTGAGGCAGGGAGGGATGAATGTGCTCCCCATGGAACACGTGCAGGGATTATCAGTGTGATGGGATTGTCCAGCCTCTTGCTCTCAGGACAGACTGAGAACATTTTCACACAGAAGCCCAAACAGCTCTAGCTTTATTCAGACATTTGGGTGTGTGTTTTCAGAGCTGGAGGTGACCAGTCTGAGCCGCAGGAGTGTGCTGGGTTGTGAGGGGTCCCCTGCCCTGTCCGTCATCCCTGGGCTGTGGATGCTCACTTACTGGTCCTGTGGTGGACAGACACAGTGTCACTTCGAGCACCATCTTTGTAGTAGGCCCAGATGGATATTTTGTAGTCAGTGTTCTTCTGCAGGCCGGGCAGGACGGCTGTGGCCACATTTCCAGCCAGGGAGAGCTGCACAAGGACAGAGAGGACAGGAGTCAGCCCCACTGCCAGGCATCACCAGGCTGCTCCATGCCTGGCTCACAGGTCGTCCCTAGGCACAAATGAGTTAGCACTGGGCTTTGGGGCCAAAG
The DNA here is from genome assembly GCF_000277835.1 of Geospiza fortis. Classification (NCBI taxonomy): domain Eukaryota; kingdom Metazoa; phylum Chordata; class Aves; order Passeriformes; family Thraupidae; genus Geospiza; species Geospiza fortis. Next base: position 1,129,288 of record NW_005054337.1, on the reverse strand, counting down.
TTGGGGTTTCACACATGCAAGCAGAGGCAAAATTGCAGCTGTGAACAATGCAGAGCAGATGTCTGTGCATGGCAGCCCAGTGATGACCAGCAGCTCCTGCAGCACCACAGCACAGAGCTCTGACACAAGGCAGAGAGCACAGAGTCTCTCTGATGAGTTTCCAGCTTCTAGGGGAGCTGGGGACAGAAGCCCCAGCACCCCTCTGTTCCAGCCCAAATAGAAATTATTTGGTCTCACTCATTGCAGGAGAGACTTGGGTATCAAGCCTGGGTTTAAACTGCTGTTCGACCTCACGCTGAAAATAGGGGCTTCAGATGGAAGAGGGCACCTGGTCCATCCCTGCCACACCTGCACCAGCTCTGTCTCTGCTCATTCTCCTCCGTGTGCTCCTTACTTGGACCTCATCCTTCCCAAAGAGCAGTTGCCCAAAAATATCAGTGCTTCCTAGCGCTGAGGAGAAGAGAAAATGCTTCACCTTCTTAGAAGCAATGCCTCCAGCTATAAATACTTGAGTGCTGTCTTTTTCTTATCCACAACATCTTGACATTGGGGACTGGTGATCCTCTGCAACCCCAGATCTTTTTTCTACTGAATTGCTTCTTAGCTATTTGTTCTACATCCTGTATACCTATGGTTAATTATTCCTGCCTAAGCTTAATACTTTCTGCTTGTCCCTATTAAATTTCATCCTTGAGGTTTCCCAGAACACTTCTGCAATCTTCCCAGAGCCTGCAGGACTCTGCCCTGCTGTCCCTCCTGCTTCCAGCCCTCAAGGTGACTGCTCCACTGAAAGCCAGACCCAGCAGGGATCCTGCTG
>NW_005054337.1:1105505-1128445 GCF_000277835.1 Geospiza fortis | reverse complement strand
AATAGTTTCACACTGCTCGCTGCCACTCCAGCAGGTGAGCTCAGAGCCAGCCCAGCCTCCCCAGAGCTGTGTGCGGGCTCATACCTCCTGAGGCTTCTCTCCACTGGCTGTGCTCCACTTGATCTGATAGACAACCACGTCCGAGGCAGCCACAGCTTCCCACTGCAGGCGGAGGCTGTTCCCAGAGAGCTCGGTGACCTTCAGAGCACGAGGAGGGGGCACCTTCACTGAGGGGAGCACAAGGAGCAGGAGCTGAAGAGCAGGTTCTGACGGCACCTTGTCAGAGCCAGGGCGGGGAGCAGATGGCTGGGGAGCAGAACATCTCCCAAGCAGATGTCTGAGGCCAGCCTGTCTGTTGCTTCTTCAGACCCATATGACAGCAGTCATCAGGACAGACAGGGGTAAATTATTTTTAAAGCCCTAATTAAGACAGGTTATCTCATTTATGGGGAGCACAGATAGCACATGGGTTTTGTGAAGGGAAGAAGGCTAGGAGGGCTCTCAAGGATGCAAGGTTAGTGATACATCGTGCTTTTCTTCATTTGCTTCTTTTCTTTATCCCTTCCACCTCATTTTGAGCATAACACAGTTGGGCATATTCCACACACAAAGAACAGCAGCCATCTGTGCTCTGTGCAAGAGTTTTGACCACAAGCTGCTGGGGCCAGTCTTCAAAATATCCCAGTTCAGAGATGCACAAACCAACTTTGTCACCGCTTACTGAGATCAGAAGTATTTCTGTTCCTTACTTACAGGTGGTGACATTGCCAGTGATTGGAAAGGAGTCCCCTTCATCGTATGTGGATCTGAGGCTGATGAAGTATTGTGTGAGGGAGGACAGAGGTCTCAGGACAGTGGATGTTGCAGTGCCAGGAACTTCCACCTGCAGTGGGGAAGTTGTGTGAGCATTGTAAGAGAGCCCAGGCTGAGACACCTGGGCTTGTTCAGCCTGAAGAAAAAGAGACACTTTATTGCAACCTTTCAGTATTTAAAGGGAGCTTATAAAAAAGATGGGAACAGAGTTTTTAGCAAGGCCTGTTGCTATAAGAAAAGGGGTCCTGGATTTAAACTAAAAGATGTAGATTCAGATGAGATATAAGGAAGACTTTTACAACAAAAGTGGTAAAACACTGGCACAGGTTACCCAGAGAGGTGGTGGATGCCCCATCCCTGGAAAAATTCAAGGCTGGATTGGATGGGGATCTGAGCAACCTAATCTAGTTGAAGATGTCCCTGCTCACTGCAGGGGAGTTGGACTAGATGGATGGATGGATGTCCCTTCCAGCCCAAACCATCCTGTGACTCTAGGGGTACAGCTGCAGAGAGGTCAGCACGCGGTGATAACTGCAGCAAAAGCGCCCATTTCAGAGTTACACCTCTGCCAGCACACCGGCTCTCCCTGCACCATGCTGAAGGAGAGCAGGGCGTTATCCAACCCCCCAAGTCTCTGTTCCTCCCCCCAGCCCTCGAGGACTCACCTGCCCAGCGTTGCCCCCTCTGCTAGAGACATAGGTGAGGTGGTGGGCGCGCACGGCCGGCGCCGCGGGCTCCCAGCTGACCCGCACGGACGCGTGGCTCAGCTCTGAGAAGCTCAGGTACCTGGGGGGACTCAAGGCCACTGCAAAAACAGTTAGTGACAGCACTGCCAGCCTTCACAGGCTGCACAAATGCCACCCACTGCCTCCTGCTGCTCTTAGATGATCCCACCTTGAACCAAGAGGCTCGTTCATTACGCAGGAAAATATTCCCTTTATTCGCTGTGATGCCTGGTGAAGGCTGACCTAGAAGAGAGGCTAGGCAGAGTTAAAGAATAAAGTAGGGATTTATTAAAAGGCCTCCATGGATAATGCTTGGGCAGTACAAGACCTCAGCCAGGGCTGCACCCAAGATGAACCAAAGTGGTCACAAAATGCACGACCAGTCACAGGGTCTCTCACTTTTATAAGTTCTGCTCCATTTGCATATTGGAGTTAATTGTCCAGTTATAGCTTTAGGTTATGAAGTCCCAGCCTTCTTGTTTTTCCCTCTTTAGCCCATTGTTGTTTAGGCTCTTGGGCCTGAGATTTAGATCAGTTGTCCTTGGTCCCCAGCTAGAGAAGGAATATTTTTTTCTCCCTACTCTGTGAAGAGAGTTTACTATCTCCTAATATGAAGCTCAGATCTACCCACTAAATCAGAAAAATATAAAAGCTAAACCCTGAGGCATCAACTACACACATCTGGGAGGCTACAAAGGGCTGCCACAGATTTAGGTGAAGAAACAGCCAGATGATTGCCTTTGCCCCCCAGACAACAAAGACTTCAAGGAACACCTCTTTCAGGGGTCCTTTACTACCAGGGGAGCACCACTTCTTTTTCACAGCTTACCCTGCAACTAGAGATCCCCTTGGGGACCAATATTTGCTTCAGATCCAGCAGAAAAGAGGCAGCATGTGCACAAGCCACATGAACAATATGGGAAGCACCTCACTGAAAACATCTCTCCTGCCTTGAGTGTTTAATAACAGCTCAATAAGCAGCAGCAGCAGCACTTACAGGTGGTTTCCTGGATGCTGGCTGGATCACTGGCATCTTCCCCATACATGGCATACACTGCCACGGAGTACCCTGTGCTGGGAGACAGCCCATCCAGCAGCACCTCGGGCTTGGTCACCTTCACCTGCCAACAGAGAGGGGGTTTAGGGTACCCTTCAGCTCTAGGGTACCTCCCACTGCATTTGAGAGAGCAGGACCTTACAGAGACACAAGAACCCTTTGGTTACAGTAAGGGGATATCTCCGCTCTAGAATGGTCTTAGAATCATAGTATCACAGAATATCCCAAGCTAGAAGGGACCAAAAAGGATCAGCAGAGTCCAAATCCTGTTCCTGAACAGGAAAACCCCACCAGGTGCCTGAGAGTGTTGCACAAATTCTCTTTGACCTCTGTCATGCTGCTGCTGTGACCATGCCATGCCCACCCACCCCCTGGGTAAGGAACCCTTTCCTGATCTCCACCTAAGCCTGTCCTGACACAGCTCCAGCTGCTCCCTCGGCTCCTGTCACACAGAGCAGAGATGGGACTGGCCCTCCCTTCCCCTCGATGATGTCTCCCCTCATTCTCCTCCTCTCCAGCCCCTGCCCCACCTGGGCAGGTGCTCTGCAGTGCTCTGCCTCTCTGACACCCAACCCTTGGGGATGCCAGCACCCCCTCCTAACCCTGCTCTGCAGAGCCCTGAGTCCCTCACACCAGAACGCTGCTCTGGGTTGGATCGGGACCATCCAAGAGCCGTGATCCCGCTTTTCCCAGAGCCATGGGAAGCTGTGGCAGGAGCGCTGCCGAGCTGCTGCCATCTGCTGCCAACACAGCACGGACACAGCCCTGGTCCCGCTGCCTGCGAGCTGCAGAAAGCCACCACGGGGACATTTAGGAGGCTGCACCCGTTGGAACACAGTTTATAAGAAGGTGGGAACATTTTAATGATGGTTTTGCAGACATCCCAAAGGTCTGGAGCATTGGACTCTTGCAGGGAGTAGGTCAGGTAAACTGTGGAAATGTTTTGGCATGCTGAAATGCAAATTTGAATGTTGGTGTTGCTTCAAGTGTTCTGGATCTTATAAAAATCCCATGATTATGCCCTGGAAGCAGAATATTAATTGTTCTGGTTTGAAAACCATCCTGTCCCTATTGCTGTGCATTCAAAGGGGGAATCTCAGTCAAAGAGGCAATAAATGTTCCTCCCCACTCACTTTGTTTTTTTTAAATTCATATCCTCAGCCTACAGGTACTCCAGATAAGGCATTAACATGCACAACAAAGGGTTCTTAGATGTTTCTGAGGATTTTCCATTCATCAAGCATTGTTTTACTCATCTGCAGTGTCGTAGATCTGTTTTCAGATGTCAGCAAAATCCGCCCCAACACGTTTTCAATTAACATTTAAAGATACACACAGTCAAGATGTTTATGTACAGCCTCGAGGATGCAGGGATTACACTTGGGGCTGCAAGGATGTGAGTTCAGTGCCTGGGTTTCCAGGGCCCCAGGAGGCAGCCAGATCTCTCCCTTGACTTAATTTCCCATTGAAAAAAGAATCTTCTGTGAAAGCTGTTTCTGGCAATAATTCTGATACACTTTTTTCTTTGACCACACGATACCAATTGCCAAAGCTTAGAGCTAGCACTGAACTCAGCCCAGACAGAGAAAAAACAATGTTATCACCATTGTCACAAACTCTACCTCTGTTGTGTAGTCCTCTGCTCCATCAGGGGCTGCAGAGCAGAGCACCAGGTAGTGTGTGGCTCCCTGGGCTGCTTCCCAGCTCAGCCTCAGACTGTTGTGGCTCAGCTCAGACACACGCAGGGAGCGGGGGGAAGACAAAGGCACTAAAGGGAAAAATAAGGCACAAAGGTACCTTCAGTGTATGAGGCCTGAAACAACTCAAAACCCAGGGGACACCTGGCTTTACAACAGCTACTGCAAGCTGGTGGGCACTTACCCCATGTCTAGCACAGTCTTTATGCTACAGAGAGCTTAATTCACTTGGAGACCATGGATTTAACATTTTTAAAAAAGCAGCAAAGAGTTACAATATATTTCTAGCAGGGTGTGTTACTGCCACTTTCTGCTTTGCAGAATGACATAGGTGGAAAGGACCCCTGCCCAACCAGCTGCTCAAAGAACAGGTTGCTCAGGGGTCTTGTCTGGTTGAGTTCTGAGCATCTCCACAGATGAGAGATGAGATGAGCTCTCTCCAAAGAGAGCTGTAGGCAGGCTGAACTTGAGCTGGGAAATACCCAAGCCAGGCTCCAGTGTGAGATTGTTAGCATTCGGAAACGTATAATCACATAGGCAATTATATGTAGGTGCTTTATTAAGAGCTCTGGAAATCAGGGGTGTTTTCACCTCAAATCTGATTTCTCCATACATTTGAGAGGAATGAGTTTTTATATTTTATCGTTATATAACTTCAATGTTAATTATTAAACTTATATTGTTCTATTGTATACATAGATTTCAGCTAAACGTAGCTCTCCTAAGTTTTCAACATAGTTTCTCATGATTCTTCCTATGATTATATAATAATTATATTTAATTACTAAACAATCATCACATCTAACAATTATGTCATTTTTCACACCGCTTAGGCAAATGCAGTGGTCTGAGAAAACACAAAGCCTAACATTTTCAGAATCTGTCTTTAGCATTTTCCAGGGTCCCATGGCAGATGGCTGCCACCAGCACAGTTCTCTCTACTCACAGGTGGAGGTGACTCCTCTCAGGCCGTCCCCCGCGGCGCTGTCGTACACGGGGATCACCGACACCAGGTACTCCGTGTGCGAGGTCAGGTTGGACAGCTGCAGGGAGGACACTGCTCCCTCTAAAACCACCTGCGAGCACAAGGCAGGGCTGTCAGGGCAGGGAGGTGCTGCTGCTCTTCAGTGGAATGGCTGAAGTGGCCATCCCTGGCCAGTGTGGCTCCCCTGTGGCAGATCTGTGCCCAGAAACATGAAGCGCAGTTCCCTCGGTGCTTTGTGCTAGCTAAATCTCTCCAAAACAGAGAGGTGAGAGGCAGAAAGGATTGCTGTCCTCTAAGCCTGGGATTTGTGCAAGCACTGAGCGCAAAACTCTAGTCATGCTCTCTCTGAAATCAATGGAAAATCATCCACAACTTGGATTTACTTTTTTTAATCATATCCATCACAGATGAGTATCCTTGGACAGATCTCTGAGCTGAGTGTCCTCTTTGAGTCAAAACACATGATTTAGGGAGGGGATAACACTGGCTAAGAGAAAAATCAACCTTGTCACCCTATTACCTCATCACATTTACACTCACTGTACATTTAATTTCACCTCTGGCTTAACTGATGTCCCACTCCCACCCTCCTTTTGTCCATCCAAGCCTACTTTAATTCCCAGCCACCATCTGGAAGCTGTGGCAGTCTCAGGTATCCAGGGAAAGGTCTCTCACCTCTTTGGGGGTCCCACCCTTGGATGGATAATACACAACCCTGTATTTCTTTGGTGGTCTCAGAGGAGGGCTCCAGGCCAAGTGCATGCTCTTGGAGGTCACAGCAGATATTTTCAGGTCAGTTGGGCTGAGCTGGGGACCCGTGCTCACAGGGGTGTCTTTCACAGTGCTGCCTAGGAATTAAAAACGCAGTTATTTTCTTACATTCACACTTCTCATGCCAAACATACTTTCCAGCTCATAAATATGAGTGACATTTTTCAAATCAAGTTGCAGTCTCCTTCCCTATAGAGTAGAGAAACTGTTCCAGACTGCTCTGAAAGAAATATTTTAAAACTGGGTGTACAGAGAACATAAATACTCCATAAAAAACAGGCTGTTTATTTTGCTGGGTGCTGCAAATAATTCTTCAACACAAGTCTGTGTTCCTCAATCACAAAAATTTGCCAAAATTACCAAGCAAAAATTACTTTGGTTTTTATTGAAGAAACTATTTTTTCTTCAGCTTAACCTTCATCTTTGTAAAATGTCTAATTATATAAAATACAAATCAGTAAGAATAAATGAATTTATTTACATGAATGTCCAGAGCATTAAAATAAAATTATGTTTGAAATTTAGATGTTCTCATTCTGCTTCGGTCAATCTTAGAGCAAAAAGAGATAGAAATATGTACACAGTATTTCTCCTGAGGATCTAAGCTAGCATCTGGAGGGGTTCTTCATGCTTTCATCATGCAAACTGCTCCCTAGCAAGGGAAAGAAATGGCTGCTTGATTTGAACTTGAAAATGCCTTGGAGATCCAACATTCAAAGTTTAGTGGAGGAAAAAAGAAATGCATATAGATGTTTTATCATCTCCTCATCCTATTGCTCCACTCACATCTAGAAAATCTCCTATTTTCATACTAGTTCTTCTACTTTTTCTGCCTCTTTATGGTTGGAAGAAATTCAGAAAAGGAGATGGATACAACACATTTACCGCACCCTACGATAAAGGAAGAGAGAAGGAATATAATGGTAATTCCCTATAATGGTAATTGCTGTCATTAGGTGATTTTCTCCTCCAAGAGGAAGGGGCATGGTGAGCAGCAGTGTGGGGGGATAGAATATAAGAAAAATAAAGATAGTGCAGAAAGTAACCTCACTCCTAAGGAGTTGCAGCTGGGCCAATTACCAAAGATTAGGAACAGGCCTGACTTAAACAGGCCATGGCTGTGAAGAAGAAAGAGACAATGCTCTGAGGAGCTGCCCACCAAGAAGGTGTCAAACTTTTGCGATAAGGAGACAACAGGATGGAACCCCTGCAACAAGACAACAACACAGCAGGAAGGGAGGCCCCGCTTCACCTGTGGTTTCCTTGTGGCTCCTCTCCTTGATCCTGGTGCACAGGACCCGTGTGAGCTTGCCCACCAGGGAGCTGAGCAGGGGGAAGTCCAGCACGTTGTAGACGGTGAGCTCCAGCGGCTCCGAGGAATCTAGGGTTGGTAAATCCTGTGCCAGCCACTGCGGTCGTACAGGAGACCCAAATTAACCTTATAACGGTGTAAAGAGTGGTCACATGTTATCCAAGTAGCTAAGATTAAAAAGCAACTCAGCTGTCACAAGCCCAAGATGCCAATAAGGCCTCCCCATCAAAGATCTTAGAACAACGATTAATTGAACTCCACGAAAGCCAGGGCCCAAACTGGGATTAGATACCCCACTATGCCTGGCCCTAAATCTTGTTGCTTACCCCTACTAAAGCATCTGCCCGAGAACTACAAGCACCAACACTTAAATCTCTAAGGACTTGGCGGTGCCCCAAACCCACCTAGAGGAGCCTGTTCTGTAATTGATGATCCATGATATACCTGATCATTCCTTGCCAAAACAGCCCACCGCCCCTGAAAGCCCAACAGTGAGCGCAATAGCCCCACCACGCTAATAGGACAGGTCAAGGTATAGCCTATGGAATGGAAGCAATGGGCTACATTTTCTAAGTTAGAACATAACAGCAAAGGGGTATGAAACAAGCCCTGGAAGGCGGATTTAGCCTTCCAGCAGGAGGAAGCACGTTGTGGACAGTGAGCTCCAGCAGCTCCGAGGCCACCTGCCGCAGCTCCGCCTCATCTGTGTTCTTCACCCCTGCTGCCAGAGAACTTGAATTTGCAAACATCCCCAATATGGGAAGAGATGAGAATCTTGACTCCATGTTTTAGAAGGCTAATTTATTATTTTATGATATGTATTATATCAAAAGAAAATTATATATTAGAACTATACTAAAAGAATAGAAGAAAGGATTTCATCAGAAGGCTAGCAAGGAATAGAAATAATAAAATCTTGTGACTGACCAGAGAGTCTGAGACAGCTGGACTGTGATTGGCCACTAATTAAAAACAACCACATGAGACCAATCAAAGTTGCGCCTTGTTGCATTCCACAGCAGCAGATAATTGTTGTTTACATTTCATTTCTGAGGCCTCTCAGCTTCTCAGGACAAAAGATCCTAACAAAAGGATTTTTCATAAAATATGTCTGTGACACCAGGCTGAGAAATGCCCCACACAGGACTTCACCACCACCCTGCTCTCCCAGCACAGAGGTGTCTTTTCCTGCAGCAACCACCTCAGCCCAGCCTGGGAAGAGCTTTCAGCTCAGAAGGCTTTTAGTGGCCTGGAGACAGCCTGGTGAATCTTCCTGCTGTTTTCCTGCCTCCTCACCACTTGCAGGCTTGGCTGTCAGAAAGGTAGATGTTTTTCAACCTGAGAGGCAGTTGGCATAAACAGATGAGGGACTGAATGAACAAATAACCATTTTATATTTATGAGGTGCCAGCGCTCCCCACAGAGAGCTTGTTGTTCGTCAGAACATCACATTGCATTTCAACAGTCAGGGATGAGTAAAAAGCAGCCCTTTTATGTAACAGAATTTCTCCATCTCACAGCATCTTCCATCCTTCAGCTCCCCCTCCTCATTAACTCTCTGCTGACCAAGCTCCACAGTACAACTCATTTTGCTTCCCAGAGCTTGGTTCAAGGTTCCCTAACATTGTCCAAGGAGGCTCAGCAGCTCTCCTCCCTCCATAAATGCCACTTATCTGCATGACCCTATACAATAAACCCTTGCTTGCATGTCCCCAACATAAATTAGCACTTAAACTTTTGGAGATTGCAATTTTAGGGGAGTTTTAATGTAACTTTATTGCTCATGTATCATTCTCCAGCAGACCTCATGTGCTACTCAAGGCCAGAATTGCTCAAGGCCATTCTGTGTCTCGGTGTTGCTGGCAGACAGTGAAAAGCAGATAATGTTGTTATTCAGAGAAATGGGAAGTTGTGAGAGGCAGTAATTATACAGGAGGTCCCCTGCCATCCCCAATACAATGTTCTCTTGCCCAACTCCACAGCTGAGAATATTGTTTTCATGGCACTGGTCCCTGAGGCTCCCAATGGTCGTTAGATGGGAGGTGCGAAATCTCATATGAATACTTTCTACAAAAAAAAATATCCTTTCAAGACACTGCCTGGGCTGAATAAATGAGTTAATTTTCATCTGAGCCACAATGTAATGAGGTCTCACCCACCACCTCAGTTCTACAGCCTCAGGATGCTTCTGTCAAAGTTGAGGGAACACAACCTTCAATTTAAAGATGACCAAAAATAGGTTGGCTTTGTCCTACAGCTTATCCATGGCTGTGATCTTACCAATGGCAAATATCTCTATGCCCAGGTTTTTCAAGGTCTGAGCAGCCAGGTTGGCATCATCCTGGGACTTCCCATCAGTCAGGAGGATTACCAACTTCTCAGCCTCCAGCCGGGCACCAGCATCTGGTTTCAGATTCTGCTCCAGGACGTGGGTCAGTGCCAGACCTGGGGAGGGGCAGAGATGGAGGTTGTGCCACAGCCTTCCAAAAAAACCCCCATGCCTTTACTGTTTTCCCTGCTCCTCAGCGGTCACAGTCCCCACAGAGCACATTATAGAGCACATAATCCATGGGAACAGCTTCCCCCACTGTTTAGAGCCCTGCCAGGTGGAGTTACCTGTAAAGGTGTTGCCGCCCTTGTACCGCAGGTTCCTCACAGCCTCCAGCAGCTGTTCCCTCGTGGAGTGAGCACTCAGATCCCACTCTGTCCTGGGGTCACTGCTGTACTGGGACAGCCCTGGGGAAGACAGGAGCCGTGGGCATCCAGCCAGCCCAGGGGAGCTGCAGGAGCCCCACTCTGGGAACTGCTGCTGGGATTGGCAGGGAAGATGACACCAAATAATGACAGGGACCTGGGGTGAGCAGATGGGGCTTCTAACTCCACTTCTCTGCATGGTTCTAAGGAAATAGCATGAAGTTGAGTCAGGGGAGGTTTAGGCTGGATATTGGGAAAAAATTCTTCCCCCAGAGGGTGGTGGGGCACTGAACAGGTTCGCAGGGCAGTGGTCACAGTTCCAGACCTCACAGAGCTCAAGGAATGTTTGGATAATGCTCTCAGACACTGGGTGGGATCTTTGGGGTGTTCTGTGCAGGGCCAGGACTTGGACTCAATGATGCTTGTGGGTCCCTCCCAAATCAGAATATTCCACAATTCTGTGATTCTCGGTCCTGCCATGCTGGCAGCAAAGTGATGCCTCAGACCCCACGGGGTATAGGGGTACACACCCCTGTCATGATCACCACAGGTATTTGATAAGGTGTCAGGGTGAATCCAGATCAAACAATCAGCTGCAAGGGCTGAGAAGGATTTAAACCATCCCATTTCATGTACAGCCTGGCTGTCAGCATCACACAGAGCTGGAAGCAGCCCCATTCCCTGCTGAGCTCACAGCAGCCCCAGTGGGGCATTGCCACTGCACCCAGTGCATTGGTGGCTGAGCACCTCGTCAGAGATGGCAGCAAATCCCAAAAGTGTCTCAGCATCACCACCCGACCTAGGGCTGCCCAAAGACAGCGCTGCCGCTCACTGTGCAGATATTTTTCACGGCCACTAGAGGCCAGAGCTTGCTGCCAGATGGGAAAAGCTTCCAAGAGCAGCTCAAGCACCCCATCCTAGAGAAGTAACAGCTCCCAAGAGGAGCACATCACCACGGGGACAAGAGACCAAGGCCCCTTCACACACCAACATCCCAAGGTCAGGAAACAGGACCATGTCCTACCTACTCTGATCTTGTCTTCTGCAATACTGAATGGGGAAATCAAATTGCTCAGGAACTCCTTAATGAGCTTGAAATTGTTGCGCCCGATGCTCCAGGAGCCATCCACAAGCAGGACAATGTCAGTCATGGCAGGAGTGTCACACTGAAACTGGGAGCCTGCAGGGGAAAGGTTGGATACTGAGAGGAGCAGTTGTGAGGAGGAAAACCTGCTTCAGCTTCAAGATAAAAATCAAATCTGCTGTGCAAGGCCTTGTCTGGATGGTAGAATGGACCATCTGCCAGTCTGGCACATGTCAGCATCCTGTGAAAACCATGGAGCCAAGGATAACCCATCCCAGCACCTCGAAATGGAGTGATGTGCAGCTGCACCTCTGCAAAGAAGGGGTTAAAGCTGCCAGGAAGCATGTGCTAACCCAAGCACTGCTCTCTGCAAGCTGTCAGCTCCATTCCATCTCTGCCCCAGCCCAGTGCTTCCTTTTATCTAGCTTAAGTCTCCAAGAATTGCAGGTGATTGCTTAATTCCATTCCATCACGAGATCCCCTGTGGGCTACAATTATTTCATGGCTTTATATTAAATCCAATCTCTCAGCAAAAACCTGCTGGCACCATGGATACTCCAGCTCTGCCTTCCTCCCCACGCCAGGCCTTCAGCTCAGCAGAGGATAAGATAAGGCATTTTGCTAATTGGATGCATCTTCCTTGAGTATTTCTCAGATGGGGAATTTTCCATCTTTGGTGGAGGGGAAACAGATGATCCCACTAAGATTTATCAGGCTCCAAGGAGGTGTGTCTCCTCTCACAGACAAGGATTTCTACTGGGCCAAAGGGGATGCTCTGGCCCATCCCATTCCCACCATTTCAGCAGAGCTGGGAGCCATCACAATCTCAACTGACTCTGGAGGATCCTCATGGATCAGATATCTGTGAAACACGAAGAACAAGCCCAGAAGGAGGAGCAGGCTGGGTAACAAACACCCCTGGTGCTTGGAAAGGAAACTCCTTGGAAAGGTCCATGCCTGGGGGTGCTCTGCTGAAGAACACAAATGCTTACATGAATCTGCCAGAAGCAGGGGGAGATGACAACGTGAAGAGAGAATGGTGCCAAATCAATTAAAATCAATAAATTAAATCATCTGGAAGGAATTTATGGCCCAACTCCAGCTTTCCTGAGAATTCATGTTCTTCTACAGGACTCCAAATTTCTCCAGTGAGCTCTGACAGCTCCCAAAGCATGAGCTGGGGATTGGAAGCACAACCAGCAGCTCTGTACTCTGGGGGTCCTAGGGTGGGCTGGACAGCTGGAATTCAGTGAGCATTAGGGAAAACAGCAGGGGAGAAGGAGCAAGACATGTTTGAACCCCCTCTCACCTCGTCTCAGTGAATCCTTTGGGGGTTTTTCTTTTCCTGGAGTCTCTCGCTCTGCGTCGGCAGGAGTGTGCTGGGATGATTTTGGGGTTGTTGATGCTGTTTCTGTCATGCTGGCCTCCACACTGGGCTGGTTTCTTGTCATTTCTCCTGAGCTCTTTGGCTGAATCCCCTTCTGCCTTTTCCTTTCAGCTCTGTCCTTTGCTGTGCTCCAAAGAGAAAAGTCCCATTGTCCCTAACTGTGTTATCCCCATGCAACCCCACTCCTCAGCTGATTTAAGCCACATTTGGCACAGGTGTAGGGGGCTCAGAGAGGGTAAATTTCTACAATTTTATGGAAATAGGTGGATAGACTGTCACCACCTTCATTCACCTCTTTGAGAGGGCTGCATGTGAGCTCAGGAGCTAATGTTAAAAATGGGTCACATCAACAAGTGTGTCCTTCCCATTATCATCAACGATGAAAAACAATGAATGGTTATAAAATATAAATCAGGGAAAACATCCCGTGCCCCCTCATACCCAGTTGCTCTCCAGAACTCAGCAATCTGTGACTTCCAAACACCCTGAGCTAGTGCAAGACTTTTTGGATAATGGCCCTGGTGGATCTTTCTTCCATCAACAGGTGGAATTCCCTTTTGAGCCCATGGAAACATGAGAATCTGTAGTTACATACAGTCCTCAGCCAGGGAGGTTGAGGAAATCCTTCTCATAGAGCACCTGCAACCAGCCCTGGGACACAGAGCTTAGGAAAAAAGCACCATCAGCTGCTCAGGGAGCAGCTTGCTCTCAAAGGATCCACATTCAGTCAAAGGATGAGTTTGCATCTACTGAATTTGGATACCTGGATGTGCATTTTCAGCTTGGCTGGAATGAGGGGAAAATATTTTTAGGTGGTTTACTGTGTTTCTGTAGCTAAGAATTCTATGCAGAGGATGAAACCAGGCTAGCAAGACTCACTCAAGAATATCTCTGATGAGTGGAGATTGTGGTGAGAAAATGGGGATGGTTTTAGGGACAGCTGAATGCCATGGTAGCATGGCACAGACTGCGGCTCAAAATCAACCCCCTGTGACCCCAGGATGGTGAGAGCACCCACCTGAGTGTGACAGGGCAGTGTTCAGGGGTGGTGGGGTGGTCTCTGCCACCCCACTGTGCTCAGCTGCAGAGGAGGTGAGATTCTTTCCTGCCACAGCTCCTGCGTTCCTGCGGTTGTTTCTAGTCTGGGATGCATTTCTGAGCTCCTCTACTGTAAGAACACCAAAAATAGAGAAATTGCCCATCTAGAGAGGCCTGTGAGCCACAGGCCCTCCCTCATCCCCTGTGTCTTCCCCGTCTCCCTTCTTCCAACCCAAACAGTACCAGGCTCTGGGATTGCCAAGCACTCTGCAGGGCGCGTGCCAGAGCAGCCACATCCCCAAGAGCCTCAGGAGCTCTGAGGGGTAAAATTTAGCCCTCTCCACTTACTCACAAATTTCCTCTTGGCAAACAGGGCTTCCTGGGAGCCGTTGAGCACGTAGACCTGCAGGGTGTATTCCTTGGTGGGGCTCAGCCCTCCCACTGTGGCTTTGGGAGTCTTGGTTTTCAGCATGACTTCTTGCTCCGAGTCCCCTGAGGTGGGATGAAGCCACAGTTCAGAGCCTCTCAGAGCTTAAATTTAAGCTGACAGTAGCAAAAGCAGCACTGAAATGCAGGGAATGTCTGCCTAGGGACTGCAGTCAGCTCCTATTCATGCTTTAAATTTTGAGGAGCTCTGATTTTTTACTCTTTTTCTTCAACATAGAGCTGGGAAGATTGAGGTGGGTTTTTTAAATCCCTGGTACGTGCCCAAATTAGAGAATTACTTCCTACGCAGTATTACTGCAACTTTTACCAGCTTCCCAAGGAGTTGTTGAGTGAAAAGCTGATGTTGAGAGGGTAAAGACTGGCAAGTGCTTATGAAAACACCCAGCTGGTTGAGGTCATGTGTGACACAATGAGGAAGTGACTCAGAGTCTCTGGAGGTCACCGCTGGCACTTGGACTCATCTTACCCCAGCTGTGCTGCCTCTGCCCCATCTGTCTGCGAGGGCAGCTGCTGCCTGCAGGGCACAGCTCATTTCTGGGGCTGGCACTGCCTCCAGACCCTTCCACTGAGCTGTTGGACCCTGTCCTGGGACTGGGATGCCTTGAGCAGCCGAGAGCTGGGGCGTTTCTGTGCTGGCAGAGGGAGCAAGGCAGTGACTGCTGCCCAGCACAGAGGGGCACAGCAGCTCCCTAAACCCCTCTGATAGAAAGGTCTGAAGCTTTGAATGATGGAGATGGATGTGTTCCTGACCCAGCCATCCCTGTGCTCCTGCCTGGGGCTGGAAACTCCCCAGCCTGAGAGGGAAAGCCTCAGGCATGTGCTGTGGGGATTCCCTGCATTCCCGGGATGCTCATCAATCTCTGCTGAGCTGAGGCTCTGGGGAGGAGCAGGGCAGGCAAGGAATGAGAAACCTGCTGCTCCAGCCCGGGAAACAGGTGGGGGCTGAGCTAAAATCGGGTGGATGATCACAGGAGCTGCCGCCCTGCGCTCCTGCTCCCTTTTCCGGCTCACTGGGAAAGCGACTGGGAACCGAGTGCCAGCCACGATTGAGGATGGCTCAGCCCCTCTTCCCCGCTGTGGGACATCGTGTCCTTCCAACAGCACCAGGTTCAACGTCTGAAATCAGGGAGTAGGGGTAGGGAGCTATAGGGATGAGCCTACCCACACAAATAGGGTCAGAGGCTTTCCATGCCATGTCCCTGCAGTGGTGGCAGAGCTGGGAGCTCCACAGAAGAGCCAGGCAAGGAACCTGCTTCATTTTTGTCTCACAGAGTCCCAAAGAACAGTGTTTCTGGCTAAACCTTTCCCCTAGGATGAAGAGGGCTGAAGTGCCTCTCTTTCCTGTGAAGGAGTGAAACAGGGACAGTGCCTGCATTGGGTGGCACTACAGACTGCTCCCACGGTGGCCACAGAGGCTCCTTGTCACTGCTGCACGTGCAGCCCAGTGAAACCAGCCCTCGGAACCAGAGCAGGCTGTGGGTAACTCCCTCTGCCTTGTCTCTGTTCCCTTAAGGTCTCAATAATGCTCATTTCTCATTTTTAGGCGCTGTTGTGCTCCAGGTGGAGCTGAGTCCTGCTGAGCTCTGCTGGGACCCAAGCCCAGGGTGTCAGCACGTACCTGCCATGGGCTTTACCCGAACTTTGTAGCCACTGATGTTCCCCTCAGTCTCTTTCCACTTCATCTGGAGCCTGTCTTCTGAAAGGACAGTGAGTTTCAGCCGGCCCGACCCTGGGGAGAGGAGACGTGGCCGTGCTGTTGTGGCTGCAATTCCTGCAACAAACCCCACTGTGCTGCCTCCCCCAAGGACATGGCAGTGGTTGTGGTACAAAGGGAACCTTCCCCAGGCCAGGCAAGTCCACAGCATCCCCTGGGGCTGTGTGGCAGCCCCTGCAGTCCCCTTGCACTTCTGCAGGCCTGGAGCCTCCTGTGCAAGGAGGAGTTTCTCATTTACACCCCTGCAGAAGGGTAAAGCAGCCTCCCCACAGGTGGGGGCTTTCTCTGAACCCTTCCTGCCCTGAAGGGCTCTCCCAGGAGCTTTCAGGCTGAGTGGTTTTTTACAGCAAGGGTGTTCAGTGCAAACACGTGAAATGGGAGGGCAGCAAATGGGCTCAAGCAAGGCTCTTCAGTAGGCTTGGGATGCTGAGAAATACAGGAATTCCCCAGGTGATGGATGCCACACTTCTGCAGAATGATCATTTCAGAGGCAGCTCCAAGGACCAGCTGGTTTAGAAAGAAGGAAAGAAAAAAAAAAAAAAAAAGAAAGAAAAGCTGATAAAGTGTAAATAACAGCTCCTGGCAGGACCATAACTCACGGGCACCAGCTTGTATCAGTTTGCTGCAGGGAGCTGCAAGCTAAATGACAAATCCTGAGGGAAAAAATAGTATCAGACAAGGAGGTAAAGAGAAGAAAGAGCACATTCCTTTATCACCTCCAGATTTCACAGCTATCTGTTAACCCAGCTAGATGGCTGAGCCCATGTGTCACTCCTTGAATCCGTGATTCCTGTCACACAAATGTCACCATATGAAACTTCTTCACTCAGCTGGATGCAGGATGGCAACTCAGCAGATTTCTCTCCCCTCCCTCTGACACTGTGCCCAGAGCTGCCTTTCCAGCAGGATGCCCTAATTTGCAGTGAGTGAGCAGACCATAAACATCAGCACCCAAGTGCTCCCCCTCATCTGCAGCTGTTACCAACCTTTTTCCCTTTACAATTACAGAAAAATAAATCTCAGAGTGACCTGGAGTTTCTGCTCCATGCTGCCAAACTGTCACCCAGGGCTCCTCAGCTCCCTAATCTGGTCTTGCACGATGCCCTGACACCTCCTGACATCCCTGCCATGATGTCACCCCCCAGGAAAGCAGTGAGAGCTGGCACTGAGGTTCCTGCTTGTCTCAGCCCAACATCTGTGCCTTAACCTTTCCCTGCAGAGACTTCCTGCAGGCTGCCCAACAAGCAGATAACTATTTTGGGGAAACAAAGCTCAGATTCACATCTCACCCCAGGCAAATCTGAAGAGGAAGAAAGAAAACAGGGGAAAGAGGGGTGAAGGGCAAAAAGCAAATCCTAAAATCATGCCTAAGAGAAATGGTAAAAGATCACGGAACAATGAGGGGAATTCATAGTTAGATTAAACATGGAGCTGACTTCTTTTGGCCAAGTGTGGTCCAGCTCCTTGGGCATCACTCTAGGAGCTCAGAAGCTAAAAAGACAAGAATGTCCCCAGACAGACCAGAAAGGACATCATCCTCTAAAGCACCATTATGTGCTGGATGCAAATGGTCCCCAGTGCCATGAAAGCTCCACTGTTTCCTTGCCCTGTGTTAGATGTGCACTGTTTGATGCTGTAACCTTGCTCTCCAGCTCACAGGGAGTTAAGCCCAGGCTTAACTGCAGAAGTCTGGAACATACACAGCCAGGAGACACATCTGTCCCAGCCCTGCAGGGCCACCACCTCTCTAGAAACCTTTGTGCTCTTCAGACATAACCTAAAGGTGGCTCTTCCCCATCAGAAAGGCTGTGCTGAGGTGCTGGAGGAATTTTCTGGTCACTCAGGGGAGCAGGATGGTACAGGAGGAATCACCTCATGCTTTCTCACCCAGATGTAGCACCACATCTCGCCACAAACTCCCAGAGCAGGAAGCTGCAGTGCACAGGCTGAAATGCATCCCTGAGGGGCTGCACTGCTGCCAGGGATGAGGACAGGTCAGGCAGGGTGGGGAGGGATGGAGGGGCTCTCCCAGCTGGGGCCCCTGACCCCACATTGCTCTTCATGCTTGGGAAAGGCTGTTTGGAGCTTCGCCAGCAGACAGCAGAGCACAGCACCCCCTGGAATGCTGCCTGGCTCTGGGAATGCCCCTGACAATGCTGTCACTGCCAGCAGGGAGGGCTGGGCTGTCCCAGGGCAGACAAACCTCGGGGAACAGCCCCAGCAGGGCAGGCAGGCTCCTTACCTTGGCCCACTCGTCCCCAGACATGGCTCACCACAGGCAGGCAGGCAAGAAAGAACCAAGTGTGAATCAGCATTGTGAGCAGGACCTACAAAAGGGCAAATGTCAAGAAGGGGAAGTAAAAATTGTATTTCACCACATCAAAATCCAGGTTTTTGTCCGTCCTGATTTAAAGCACCACAAGATCTGGGCATCACTGACGGCACTGGAAGGATGGTGAAGAACACACAGATTTTCCTGCAATCCCTACACATTATTTTATCTTTTTAGTCCCTCTGATATTGCTGTTCAGTGCCTTGGACTAAACTGTGTTTATAAACCTGGTGGGGAACACTCCTCTCCAGCCCTGCCTGGGCTGGGCACTGCTCTCTGGGCAGGACAGTCCCAGCACTGGAGCTCCCAGTGATGGGCTCTGCTCTGACCATGGAAATCAACAACCCTGGCACATGACTGGACACAGAAATTCCAGGATAACTTCTGGTTTAAACTGTACAGAAGTAATTCATTGTGGTTATCATGACCACAATCATGCCAGGTATACAGACAGCACGTTTCTCATGTCCCTGGCACACACACACCAATCACAAGGGGGAAAGCACAGAGAGAAGCACTCTGTAGCAGCCAGGCTCCTCAAACCACAGATTTAATGACATCACTTGCTGTGATAAAGCAATTTTGCAGCAGGAGGGATCCACAGACCCAGAGGAGTTTGTATGTGAACAGCTTACAAAGAAGGGGTTTATTTCTTATTTCATTCCCAAGAAGTTATATCCAGGATTTGTTGGGATAGTTTTGCTTTAATTTGTTCACCTGAACAGACTGAAAGCAGACAGGACAGACTTACCCATGGCAGTTTGATTCAGAAATAGCCTCAGCAGAGTGGCCAGAGCTGACTGCCAGCCTCAGCCCATGGACCCTGAGCACCCAGAGCTGGCTTTCCAGCCTGGATTTCAGTGCTGTTCACTTTGGGTCAGGAATTTTGGGTCAGCAGAAAACCACCCTGGTGGAAGCAGTGCCACCCCCTCCTCTGGCTCGCAGCAAGCCAGGTTTTAAGCACCTGTTGTTGGCCTTTTGTCATCTCTGGGCTCCACATTTCAGCCTCACTGCTTCTGGCAGAACCAGCCCTGCACTCGCTCCTGCAGTGACATTTCCCTTCCCTTCACCTTGATGGACAGGTATGCAGAGGCTCCTGGCAAGTGCCTGATTCCCCTCAAACACAGCAGCTTGGTAGCAATTTCAAGGAAAAATAAATATGCACATGAGTGAGTGAGTGACCCAGGCACGATCTGTTTAAATCAGATCAAAATTGCTGGAAGAATGAATGGAAAAATGTGCAAGTTGTAACAGGGAGTTGTTAACCACCCTTCTCTGCCTGTGATTTTTTTTTTTAATTGAAGATGAATGGAACAACTGCAGTGTAACCGAAGCCTTTAGCCATGGGAGACACTTGCTTTATTTTTCCAGCTAATAAAATGAGGTCATTGTTTATAAAAAACAGCAAACATTTGATAGGTGGGTTTCAGAACCCTGACTGTCACCTCCAGGAAAGCAGAGCCTGCCCTGGCTGCAGAGGTGTGTGTGCCAAACAGCAGCAAAAAGTCAGCATTTTTCAAATTCCTTGAACTAAAACGTCATTTTTGCCATTTTGCAATGCCACCAAACTGCTCTTGATTTCATTGAAACTTCTGTGCAGCTGCTGACAAACAGGATGCCAATCTCTGGCAAAAGCACTGGACTGTGTGGGATCTTTTCACGTTAACCGGGGTTATATGGGATCCAAAGTCCAGAATAATAAACTCCTCCAGCCTGCACTGATCTGGGCTTACTGCAGGCTCTGTTTCAGGCAGGAGCTTCCACCCTGTTGTGTCAGTAAGGATGAGTTCAATGTTATCAAAGAATCACAGAATGGTTTGGGCTGGAAGGGACTTTACAGCTCATTTTATCCCCCCCCTGCCATGGGCAGGGACACCTTCCACTGTCCCAGGCTGATCCAAGCCCCATCCAGCCTGGCCTTGGACTCTTCCAGGGATGGGGCAGCCACAGCTGCTCTGGGCACCCTGTGCCAGGGCCCCAGCACCCTCACAGTAATCCTGGCTTTAACCCAGATTGGGCACAGTTAGATCCCAGGGTGTGGATCTTTTCTATTTCTCAAAAAAAGAGACTTCGTCTCTTCTGCCATCTCAGAGGCAAACCCATCACCATTCTGCCTCTTCTCCAACATTCATTTTCCTACCTGTAAATCAGGAATAAGAAATGCTCCTGTCTGAAGTGGTGGAAGTCACACATCTGGAGGAGCTCCCTCTCCACAGCTCCCCTGCCACATCCCAAGCCCCAACTCCAGGATCCTGTGGTCCTTCCCCATCCACTTCTGCCATCAGCGGTGCCAGCCAGGCTGAGCGTGGCCCCTGGGGCTGAGGGGATCACAGGGACAGCAGCCTGGCAGGCAGGGAGCCCTCAGCACTCTGGTGCCTCTCTCCTGTTACTCACCCCAGGGAAGGAATGTGGAGACAGCAGCACATGGAGCAAGTGGTGAGTATTTCCAGAGCCTGGAAAATAGGGGTGTGTGGGGAGCACACCACTTTCCACTTGCTCCAGCTGTGTGCTCAGAGGAGATTTGGAGGTTAAGGCAGTCAAAGAAGCCTTTTTTTTGTACAAGAAATTTTAGAAGTAGTCACTTTAGTTAAGGAAAAAAATGCCAGCCACATATTTAAATCATCAGGACTAAAGGTGGGGATTTGCGGGCACTGTGAATTATTTCCATCCCCCACGGTCACAGTTTGGGGACATTTCCTCATGCCAGAGGTCATCCCTGTCTCTGCACGGGAGTGCTGGCAGAAGAAATGTCACCTCATGTCCCACTCACTGCTGGGCACACGAGCAGTGCCAGGGACAGCCCTGCAGGAGACACGGGGACTGCCCGAGGCAGGGAATAAACCTGTCCCACATTCCCCGAGTGCTTTGCTGGTTAAAGGACCTAAAACAGACTAAAAACCACAAATTCATCAACCCCTTTCCAGCTTCTCTTGGAAACTTCCTCTATTTCAGTTCCACTATTGAACAAAAGTGGAAGCAGCACCAGACTAAAAAGAAAAGGTCAGGAAAAAGTTCCATTGTAGGCTGAGCTTTTGCAGCTCCCCCAGCCCATCAGGCTGAACCCACCCACACCTCCAGGTGGGAAAAACCCACACAGGTCACAAACCCTTCCAAGCACTCTCTGGCTGCAGTATCCTAGAGGATAGTACAGTTTTTAGAGGATATCCTAAAGAGTAGAGTATTTTAGATAGACACTACAGTATTTTAGAGGATATCCTACAGGATAGTACAGTTTTTAGAGGATATCCTAAATAGTAGAGTATTTTAGATAGATAACACAATATTTTAGAGGATATCCTCGAGGACAGTACAGTTTTTAGACGATATCCTAAATAGTAGAGTATTTTAAACAGACAGTACAGTATTTTAGAGGATATCCTACAATATCCTAGAGGATAGTACAGTTTTGTACTATCAACCACAAAACAGAAGGAAAGAAGAGATCAAACCAGCAAACAACGTGCATTTCTCACAGCCCCAGCCCCTGAAGAGCCCCAGATCCTGGCAGTGTTTAGGCTGATGTCAGGGAATGTGCCTTGAAGCCACTTCACCCTAAAGGATGGGACCTGTCCCCCCTGCCTGGCACCAAGCACTGCACCAGCTCCAAGCTGCCCAGAGAGCAAAACCCTGCAGAAATTCCCTTCTTGCCGTACCTACACATGCCCCAAAAGAGCAAACCCCTCCTGGGCATCCCTGCCAACCCAGCCCCGAGGGGAAGGAGGGAGGCACAGACCTGTCGG
The DNA here is from genome assembly GCF_000277835.1 of Geospiza fortis. NCBI lineage: Eukaryota > Metazoa > Chordata > Aves > Passeriformes > Thraupidae > Geospiza > Geospiza fortis. The sequence goes on along the minus strand of NW_005054337.1, from coordinate 1,106,649 downwards.
AGTCTCCGGCTCCAGCTACATCCTGGGACAGGGGCAGGAGCTGCCCTGGCGCCTCATCCGCTCCTCGGAGCGATCCAAGATCGCAATTCCAGCAGTCGGGAGGGATCAGGGAGGGGAGGGAGAACCGGGGGAGAGGGATGGGATTCCCCCACCTCCCTCTCCGCACGCACGGCTTGGCCCCTTCCCGCCGCCAAAAACAAGCGTGGAAAGCAGGAGGCTGCTCCTATGGGCAGGAGCACACGGATTTTAGGGGATTTGCTAATGAAATAAAATGAAATCTCTGTCCGGGAGGCTGCAGGCTGATTTCCTAGAAGGCAGCAACAAGTGGCGGCTCCTTCCCACCCTGAGAGCGGCCGGGTGAAGTCAGCCCAGCCCCGCTCACTCCCATTGACAGCTGTGTGTGCACGGAGGGGGCTGCGCTCCCTTTGCTTTCGGAAATGAAGCACTTCTGCGAGTTCTGCACGGCCAGAGGCTGAATCGTGAGCTGGAGCTCCTCAGCTGTGAGATCCAGCCCTGCGAGAGGGATCCTCAGCGCCAGGAGCGCCTGGGAGGGACCCCCAGCGTGCCAAAACTTCTGCTGGGTGGATTTTGTCCTCGTCCCAGGAGGGAATGACTGACAGTGACATTTCTTGTTTCAGAGGGGCTGTCAGCATCAGTCTCCCATCACAACTGAGGTTTAAGACACTTGCATTGCCATTCAGCAGGGAACACGGATACCTTTGGAAGTGTCAAGTTAAATGGGAAAAAAAAATTCATAACTTAGAAAATATTTTGCCCGTTAAACAAACCTTTGTTAGCTCTTTGCAGCTTTGTTTTATAATCTTGTAAGTACTTAAAGCATCACAATGTACAGACCAAAGGATAACGCCAAAAGGAAGCACTTAAGTAATAGAATTACAGAAGGATTTGGGTTGTAAGGGACATAACAGAGCATGTTATTCCAACCCCTGCAGGGACAGGAATTCCTTCCACTATCCCAGGTTGCTCCAAGCCCCATCCAACACTTCCAGGAATGGAGCAGCCACCATTTCCCTGGGCAGAAAGTGGGCCACAAATCTTCATAAAACCAAGCACAGAACATTTTGTACCCCATGGAGAGAGAGTTGTCACTGCCCTTTGTGTGAATACCACGAATTACCTCTTC
>NW_005054337.1:1086899-1105495 GCF_000277835.1 Geospiza fortis | reverse complement strand
AGGTTGTTCAGAGCTGCTACAGTTTTCTCTAAAAGCAGGAGAAAGATATGAGCACTTATCTCCTGTGCTTCCAAGGAATTCAGGTCCAGAATTAAAAATTCCTGCATTGACACAGAAAATGCTGGAGCTGTTTTCAGTGCTTGTGTTCAGGGTGTTGTTTCCTGACCAGCCTTTCCCAAGGTGCCCACACCATGCCTAAACCTTCTGGATTTGACCTTAGTGCAAGCCAAGCACCCTGGATTAAACCTTTGGGACATCACAGACATCCAAACTCTCCCTAAAGAGAATTTTAAAAGCAAAAAGGCAGATGGAGGTTGCTGAACTTGTGCACTGAATGCTGCAAATAACAACTGCGAGTTTGTTGAGGAGATGGTCTGGTTCCACTTAGGGGCTGGAAGGACCCCAGTTATCAATGCAAACATCTTGCCTGGACCCTGTTCCAGGAATTCTGTGCTCCAAGTTGTCCCATTACCTCAGCACCAGCTCTGGGGGAGCAGAAATCCCTTTATACCAAGGGAATAAAAGGCAGCCAGCAGTAGGGCAATACCTGATGCACAGCTGACACCAGATTCTCCAAGAAAGCCAACCCCATTTCTACACAAATCAAAATTACTATCTTTGGCCTTTTTGGGGTGTTTTTAAGGCTTGGTTTGTGGCCAAAGGAGCTGCACTGAGGACCCTGCCCTAAGCAGCAGTGCTGGCAATCATCCTGTCCATGCACAGCACAGCAGGCTAATCACAAACAGGATGCTCTGTGAACTGGAAAGAAGGAAACCTCCCTAATTTCTTGTTATTACCTGTTTTTCTATATTTAGTTCACTTTCAGGGTAGTTTGCAAGGAATATTTTGCACTGGCTGCAAATACAGCCATCCTGCAAGCAGCAGGGGACAGGGGGCTGGATTTTGGTGGCTTTTACTCATTTTTGTTCCTCCCCAGAGCCAGATTCAGACCAGGACTCTTTTCCTTTCGGCCACACTCTGGTTTTGGTCCCTCCTTTACCCAGTGCTCCCCATTAGATTGGTAGCAGCCTATGATGTTGGGGATCTCTGCCTGCCTCCCTGCTGAGGTGAAGCTGATTAATGAAATTAAGCATTATTAAAGGGTGAGGGCACAAAAAGCACAATCATGGAAGTGTCCCCTTTTCAAGAAACAGCTGGGAACAGCAACCAGCCCTGGCTGTGAGCATGGCTAAGCCAAGAGAGTAGCAGGAGCCTTAGACTTTACAAGGAGCCCACATTCCTGTATCCATTTCCTTATTTTCTTGACAGAGCCGGTGGCACAGCTTATGGGGCCATCTGGAGAGCACATTGTGTTCTTGGGAGAGTGCACAGACAGCTCAGGGCAGCTCAGACAGACTCTCTTGGTATAAACTTCTTGCTGCTTACCAGCTTTGCCACCTGCCTCACAGCTTGGCTGGTGGAGGGCTTGCTCTAAGGTGGGCTCCATTAAGTGCTGAATTCTCACACTGGCACTGAAAAGGAGCTGCAGGAGCTCAGACACTCGAAGAGCAGGTAGAGACAAATATTTCAAGATAAAAGTCCAAGATTTGTCCATTTGAATGCATTTATTTGAAAATACATCAAAATGCCTGGGTAACACATCACAGTGAGTGGTCAAGCTTGGTCCCTCCCCACAGTCCATCCCTGCCTTTCCAAGCAGCAGTGGCAAGAAACTCCTTGGCTCATTCAATGGCTTCCATGACTTCCATCACCAGAGTCCTTGGTCCTGTCATGATGAGGCTGCTGATGGTCTGATAGTCCAGGTGCAGCACATACACCCCATTCACTGAGAACACAAACTGGCACACCTGCAAGACAGGAGGGACAGCTCACCTCCAGCCCCACAGCACCTCCTGCCCTGGATTAGCTGGGAATGCTGGCTGAGGTGCAAATAACTCATGTCAAAATCCTGGAAAGCCTCAAGCATCACCAGCCTGTAGCTGCACCAATAATCACAGTGCTGCAATCACCGTGTCATAAAAATGAGACCAAGGGGATTTAGGCTGTGAGCTAACAGAGGGGAAAAAAGACTCATTTATGAGCAGGGGATCATTTCACAGATGGAAATGAAACACAATATTAACATCCAGCAATTTGGTAGCAAATGAGATTAGGTAAGTAGAAATTAACTGGGCTCTTGAGTAAATGAAACAAATTCATCCATCCCCTTCCAATCCTGCCTGAAGCAAACAGGGAGTCATACTCTGCCTCTGAAAAATTCCATTGTTTCAAATATTCATTTGACTTTAGACTTATATCAGCTTTTAGAAATTATTCCCTTGCTGCTGGGGTTTCTGTAGTGATACAACACTTCTTTCATTCATGCCTAAGACTGCACACCAAACTCACAGCCTGGGTCTAAAGTGAGTTTCAAGCTCCAAGTTCATTTCTCCTGAGCTGTAAATACTGGAAGTTACTTGATGAATCAAATCAAGGCATCAATTTGATATTATTAAAGTTTTGGGTGCATGGAAAACAGCTCAATGGAGAAGTCCATTGCTAATAGCAGGGAAACAAAATGCTCAGGAGCTGAGCATCCCAGAACTGTGATTCAGGACAAAGCTCTGCTCCTTCCCTGCCTCCCTGGGGTTATATAAAATCACTGGAACTGAACTGGGAATTCTCTGCTTTGTCTTTAGTAGCTCAAACCATTTTGACAGTTCCAAGGTCTGGCACAGGGATGGTTTATTTTTGACAGAGTTTTTTGAGTTTCAGCTGCCCACAGCCCCTGTGCTGCCTTGGAAAAGGCAAATCCTCCACTCTGCCTGCAGACAGCATCCCTCCCTCCATCCCTCCCTCCATCCCCCCCAGAGCTCCATGTGCCCATTCCACCAGTCTGATCCCCAGGGCAGGAGGCAGGACTATCATGGAGGATGTGCTCAGCCCAAAAAGCTCAAACAGGACACAGATCCTGTCTCCTGTTTATCCTCCATGAGTAGGAGGTACCTTCATCCCTGCAGCAGCAGCAGGTCCTCCTGGGTCCACTGCCTGGATGTGGCAAGGTCTTCCTCCTCGAACCACAAACCCCCAGCCCACTGCATCCCCCACAATCTGCAAGGAAAACAAAATTTCCCTTAAAAACCAAGGAATGGGCTGCAGAGAGGAGATGCAACAATTCCCAGAGAGACAGAGAGCTCATGATCCTAATCTGTTCTGGGCAGGAGAGACAAGGCTGAGCACCAAGTGAGATGCAGAACTGATTAATTGCTCCCTGCAAAGCTGCTTTCTATTTTTTATTAATTAATTCATTAATTTTTTAATTAATTCCCTGCCAGCCTGTGCAGGAAGGAGAACCACAGGCAGCACCAAGCTGAAGTGCAAGGCATGCACGTCGAGCATGCTTGAGAACATTCCCAGGGCACACACATACACCTGCTGTGCCTTTTCCTTGGCACAGCAGAGCATTTCCTGGGTGGCAGGGGCTGCTCTTGCCTGGGCACTCTGGTGTCAGCCTGCCAGAGCAGTTTGCTGTGGCACTGCAGCCCTCTGAAGCGCCCAAAAGAGAAAAGGAATTCCCAAGGGGCTTTGCACATGGCCCATATAAATAAATAACAGCAACTGCAGAGCTAAGCAGGAGGAAATGAGCCATGAGAGGCCCAGGCTGGCAGAGTTGAAGGGCAGGGCAAGAGCGTTCAGGAGGAGAATGAACAGCACTTCCTCAGACATGCCATGCCAATCACCAGCTTGATTTTTCTTGCTCCTTCCCACCCCTTTGTACAGCACACTTAATTTGGGAACCTGATCCACATTTCCTGGTGCCAAACCAGCATGGCAAGGCAGCTCTCATGCTTCCTACACTGCTCTCTGTGAGACTGCCCCTTTCAGAGGTGGGCAGTGAAGGGGTGAGACACAAAATTAGCCAAGTGCAATAGGATCCACAGGGCAGGAGCTGCCTTGCAATATTTCCACCCACCAGTCCTACAGTTTTAACAATAATTTAAAAAGCAAAGCCCCAAACTCAAGTTGCCTGCAGCATCCTGGAGATTTGTCCATGTAAAAAGCCCAACATGAGGAAGGCAAGAGTGGCCCTTGGCTGCTCCCCCCAGCCAGTGCAGCTCCATCGGATGCTGATGGATCAAATCAACACCCCTGATGTGCAGAGGGACCTGAAAGATGCACAAAGCTGTGCATAAAGGGTGGGACAGAGGGTGGGTGTCACAGCCCCAAACATCACAAGACTTACTGATCCTACAGCTTGCATGGAGCTAGATGGAGTGGAAATCACAGAATATTAGAATGGGTTGGATTGGAAAGGACCTTAAAGATCACTGTGTTCCTGCCATGAGCAGCGACCCCTTCCACTATCCCAAGTTGCTCTAAACCCCATCCAACCTGGCCTTGGACACTTCCAGGGATGGGGCAGCCACAGCTGCTCTGGGCAACCTGTGCCAGGGCCTGACCAAAGGCAGAAAAATCCCAAAATGGGAGATTTTTTTCCAGGCCAGAAAACATTTTTTTTTTCCTGATCTACCTCATGGATAGACATCAAGCTCTCAGAAGGGCTGAGCACATTTCCACCCACAAGAACGTGTGGAGACATTGACCCCTAGAGAGTCACCAACAAAAAGCCACGATGATGTGACAAGCAGTCAAAGCTTTAGCACAGAGAGGTCAGAGCAGCCAACAGAAAACCACCAAAGAGCAGGCAGGGAGCTGGGTACTGCTGGATTAGCAGCGCCACTCCCAATGGTCACTCACAGTCAGTGTTTTCTTGACATAGGGGGCCCCAGGGGACAGCAGCTCCTCAGTGGTGACAGGTCTCTTTAACACTAGAGCAGAAGGTGACAGATTCCATCAGAATCAAGGGGTTTGTACAGGAAAGTGCATAACAAGGCAGCCTGGGCATCACCCTGGGCTGGAAAACAGATGTCAGAACCACAGTTCCTGCCCACAGAAACCTCTGAGTTCATCTCAGTGGTTTTCCAAACACACACACAACTTTTCAAATCAAGGTGCAGAGGTGAGGCTGAGGGGCTTGATGGGTTTGGGCCTGGGCTTGAGCCCATGCCCTGAAGGAACAGATGTCTCCCAAACAACAACAGGCAATGCAGAAGCCCAGACCTGATTTGGGGTTGCACTCAGCCACAGGAGGGAATACCAAGGTAGGAGGAGCACTGAAGTAGGTGTTGGAGTTTCCAGAGAGGGAAGTGATGCTGCTCCTTCGAACTGCTGAGACAACTTTGATCTCCTTGTTGGTCTGGACTGAAAGAGGCACATAAAAAATTTTCTGTGTAAAACCAGACTAGTTTAAAATAACAAACTTCCCCCCAAGCCTGACCTGCATTTGAAAGGTGCATTGAAGAAGGTATTTGAGCTTAGAAAGAGTAGAACCAGCTTCAAAGAAAGATCAAGAGCTGATCTGATGCTAAGCTGAGTTATTTTCCTGGGACAGGGGGCCATGATAGAGACTGCCAGTGCATTGTGACATCCACCACAAACCACTGGGATGGGTGTTCACTTTATGGGGTGCCCAGAGGAACCTCTCAAACTCTGCTGGAGCAACACCCACATCCCTGGGGTACTCTGGTAATGTAATCCTTGCTTTCACACCCACGGTTACCAGAGAGGAAGCTGGTGTTGCCAGGCTCTGGGTTGAGCTTTCGGAGGCAGAAGGGGCTGTCAGGGCTCTCGGAGAGGGCACGGGCAGAGTTCTCATTGAGCAGCTCCGTCAGACGCCGCCGCCGGCGGAAGTTGATCCAGAAGTGGTAGAGGATGTCACTGTCAAAGAAGTGATGCCTGTTGGAGACTAGGAGAGAACAGGGGAGGAGGGAGAGGCTGAGGGGGTAGAAAAATAAATAACAAATATCCTGAGGGTGTCGTCCTGATTTTTTAAGTTTTTCTAAGCCTTCTGAGGCTTACATTCTTGTAATGAACTTCCTCACACACATTATGTAAATAACTTATTGTTTTGCACTCCTATATGGAAGAAGAGAAATTTGATAAACTGTTGGTTTGTCCAGTGTCATTGGAGAGGTGGCACTGTCACTCTTAGAAATCTATAAATGTTAGAATCAGAAATTAAAAGTGCTTTTTTTACCTTAAAAAAGCTGTGTATGCCCGTTGCATTATTTTGTGTCCTAGAGTGACACTGAGAGTCCGTCATTAGTTGTTTTTAATGCACCTGTGCTCTACTGCAGCTTTCCTGCCTGCAGGGAGGGAGGAACAGCGGGGCCACCCCCCTGGAGGTGCCATCTCCCAGGGGTGCACTCAGTGGCACAGCCCTCCACCTGCCCCTGTCCCAAGACACTCAGAGGACTCCCTGCCTTCCGAATTATAGTTTAATTATAGCAGATGGATAGGATCTCCAGCCAAGAGGAGCTAAACATGACATCCTCACGCCCCAGCCCTCCAAACCCAGGGGTGCAGCCCAGCCCTGTGGCCGGCGGCTTTGAAGAACTGAAGAGCAAGAGCTCAGATTTCATCTCAAAGCCTTTGTGGATGGTAAAGATTGCTCCAGTTTCAAAGGTCACCAGCTCCAAACATAGAACTCAAAGGCTCCATTGCCATCTCCAAGTGGGCACTTGACCAGCACTTGTTGCATGGCATGAATGGGGATTTGTTCCTGCAGAGCCACACTCGTCCCTCGCTTCCCAGGCTGGCTCACCATGCTGAATGATCCCGTGCTCCAGCAGGGCCCGGCCCAGCTCCACTGCCTCCTGCCTGTTCTCCACCTCTCCCTCCTGCATGAGCCAGTCGATCATCTCAGAGCCCAGGAAAGTCCTCTGGTACTTCACCGAGTTCTCCTCCCTCACCTTCAGGATTGACTGCTCCACGCTCACCAGCCTGGCACAGAGGTGGGACAAGGCTCCCGTGATGCCAAACATCCCTGCCAGCCCCCAGGGCAGCTGCAGCCGGGTGAAGCAAGGCCGAGGGGAGCGGGCAAAGCATTGCAGCCAGAACATTCCTGCCGGGGAGCAGCGGGAAGGGAGGGAGGAACCCGGAGCTGCAGTCGGGCACCTTTGTAAATCGTCAGCACAGCGAGGCAGCAGCTCCAGCAGAACCGGGCGGGCTGTGAGCTCAGCTAAAGACCGCAGGGAAAGCCAAGGAAGCGACTGAGTGTGGGTAACAGACGGCAGAGTCCAAATGCAAGGACAAGGTGGGTTTCAGCCAGCAGGGGCTCCCTGGCAGCGTGAGGGAGCTGAATGCGCTGTCTCCACGAGAGGGGGCAGCCGGCTCAGCCATCAGAGCGCAGGGATGCGCTCCCATCCCAGGGCGCTGCTGCGGACCAAGAGCGAAGCACAAGGGATGCGCATCTGGCAAAGGGGCAGGGAAACACCCAAAATCACCACCCGGCCGGATGGAGGACCCTCCTTCAGGGCCGGCTTGTGACTCTCGCTGCCAGAGTGGGGAGGATGTGAAGCTGCGAGAGGCTGTTAAAGGAAACGGGTCCAGAGAGTGGGCTGGGGTTAAACTCTGGAAAGATGGCTTAGAACCAGAAGCAAGTGACACAACGAAAATTAAACACTTGGAGTTGGAAGGAGTTTCCTCTGCTCTCTGGGAATAACCTTTTCCATTATAAATTTTGCAAATTAGGCTAAGAAATAGCCTAATAGCCTAAATAGGCTAATAGGCTAAGAAAGGGGAAGGAACCCAGGCCCGCAAGGGTCCTGAAAGTCCCATACCTTGCTGATTTTGGTGGGACATAAGTCCTAACACAGCTAGTGGAAGCAGCTCACACCAGGAGGCTGGAAGAGCGCTGGGAATGGCCCCTGGATGTGCCCATCCCATGAGCACTCAGACTGCGCTTCCTTGCAGCAGATCCCAGATCCTGCACGTGGGCTGGAGCCCTTGGAAGCATCCATGAGTTCATAGCAAAACTCCAGTCCCATGCCCTGGTTGTCCTGCAGCTGTGGCAAGGCTCAAGAAATGCAGCGTTTCCCAGCAGGACAGCAGGGAGTGCAGAGAAGGAAAAGCAGAGCCAGGCGCTCCCAGCTGCAGGGCAGCAGCAGCCAGCACAGCCAGCAGGGCACAGCCCCAGTGCCCCAGGGCCAGGGGGGACTCACGTACTTCTCATAAAGGCTCTGCCCCCTCAGGAACACCTTCACGTCCTTGCTGAGGGGGAAGGTCCCGTCGTCCTTGCGGAAGCGGTAGAGCAGCTTGGCATCCTTGTAATCCGAGTGCTCGTCACAGACTGCAGGAACACAGGGCAGGGGTGTCAGGGACACACAGGGAGTTGTTTCCTGGCTAAAAGCTGTGAGGGTTTCATGCCACGTCCTTCCCTGTGCCCCTCGTCCCATGGAACAATCGGCATCCAAGCCCTCAGTCCCCAAAAATTACCGGCCCGTGAGCACCTGAAGCTCATGCTGCTGGGAGAGGTCAATCCTTGGCAAAGCTGGAGTTGGGAGTCTGCATTTTGTCCCAAACATTAAAATATTCATTAGAAAAAAACAGGACTTTTTTTTTAAATTTAAGTATTAATGTTTCAGTTTAGACTAAAAGAGGATGAACAGAAATACTTCAATCAACTTTTTTTAAAAAGCTACAGCCACACATAAGCAGACTTAGAGGACAGAGGAAACAAAACCACACTGCACTCAAACCCCATAAAATCACCTCTGTCTATCAAAAATACTCATAAACTAAAAAAAAATGGCACAAACCTTTCCACATAATTTTGTGCCAACCTTTCCCAATTCATTTGCATGGCAAACTGACCTCAAGAGTAACTTTCCTTCAAAGCCAGCTGCAATACAACTGGAATCATTAAATCTGTATGAAAAACCTGGGATTCATCTTGGGGATGGGCACACAGTCTGTAAATGCATGGATTTATAGTTCATGTAACCTCTAGCAAGTAAATATTTGGGATACCAAATATTTAAATATGTGAGATAAACCTGCCTGAAACAGACTCCTAGACTGCAAGTAAAAAAAACAACAACAACAAAACTAAAACAAAGACCAAAAAAACCTAACCCAAAAGTCATAGTTCAGCTCTTCAAAGTCAGCCTGCCTTCAGCTGCACACACCTGAAGCAAGAAGAAGAAATTTAAGTGGTAAAAAAAAACAAAAACAAAAACAAAAACCAACCAAGAAAAACCAACAAAAACCAGAATAAAGAATATACCTGGAAAGCAAAGAAAATTAGTCAAAGGGAAAAAGAAAAACCACAAATGTTTCCTCACTAAAGTAACACCATCCACTAGAGTGAAATTCAAAAGATTCAAGATACTTCTTGTGAAAATTTTAACTCTTTTTCATCCTTCTGAGCAGACTGGCAAAACCACATTCCCCTTCAGGTGAGCAGCAAAATGCCAAAACTTGTCAGATTATCTTGGGCTCATCATTCCTGCAGAGCAGCTGTCTGAGATGCAATCAGGACTCTAAAGCCTGTGACTCACCAAGCACGAGGGCACAATGAGAAAGTTGTTTTAACAACCTTTGTTTTAAGTGAAAGTTTGCAGCCTTTTAATCCCAAGGAGCATCTATTCCAAAGCCACTGCAACCAGGAATAGAACAAAAAATCCTACAGCACTGTGCCCATAGAAAACCAAAGCAGTTTTTTCTATTTAAAGACCAATTTCATTGTGCTTCCAGTGTGTAACAGAACCAAAGCTCAAAGCACACCAGACAATTAAGAGGCAGCATGATGATCTTCATGAGATAATTATCTGGATGCCAGGGGAGAAGAGGGCAAACAGTTCAGGCAGACAATTGCCAAGCACCCAGCACTGTGCTGGCAGCCCTCTTTCCACAGAGCTAACAAAATTAATGGACACAAAGCAAGTTGGAAAGTCAGCTTCTGTGTGCTGCCAGGAATTGTCACAGGAGCAGGAGGGACATGTCTTAATATGCAATCAAAACAGTGCTGGCACCCAGTGCTGCACAGGTTTAAATAACTAATGGATTTACTTGAAACTGTCAGCTGCAGAGATGGAAAAATAATCAGATGTAAGTGTTAATGGTTAACTGAGAACTCCCTGCTTCAGTTTTTTTGTGATAAAGCCCAGCAGCAGTTTATTTTTATTCTAGGCAGTTTAATGTAAAGGGCATTACCCTCAGCAAGGAGCAGATGGTAACAGGGAGTGTTTGCATTGCAGTGGTCAAAGGCAGCTATTTTTGGACCCCAGAGAAGAGGGGGGAGGAGAGAGTTTGGTTTGGTGTGGTCATCATCTGCTTCTGTCTCCTCAGCTATATCCTCGTGTGGCAAACCATCACCCAGCTCCTGTCCCAAAGCTCTGGGAGCAGGAGAGCCACAGCCCTTCCCACCCATGGCAGAGGTGTTGCAGGGCTGTTTGACAGTCTGGGGGTTTTGTTCATGGCTGGGCCTGAAAACCACATGGACAGGAACTGCTTTTTGCCCATCTGAAGCACAGCTTGTTTTCTGTTGTTATGTCAGGACCAAGGGCTGGACCTTGCTCTGCAGCACAGAGCTCAGTATGTGACCTGAGTTAATTCAAAACTCCTGAAAGTTCCAAAGAAATGTTAAAAAGAAAAAAAACCTGAGTACTGCTAAGAGCTGGGCTTGAGCATCAAGCTGCTTTTTCTTCACAGTTCCTTTTTTTTAATTCTTCCTTTTAAAATTCCTTTTTAATTAGGTTCTACAGACAAGGCTTTGTAATGGCAGCACACACTTAAATCCCAAGAGAGGCTTTCCTACAGGATTGCTTCACCTTCAAGTTCACAGGCGTCAGATTAAATTTTCCTTGGAGTGATGTGGACTCCAGAACCCTCTTTGTCTCAGCATGAGGAAACTGAGGAGTACTGGGATCTTATGGTGCAGAGGTGAAATGTGCTATAATTCAGCTTCCACTTCTGCGTGACACAGACATGAGCCAGACCAGCTGCTGTACAAACACCCACCTGCCTGGGTACAGGAATACAGGTCAGGCGTTACTGAGCTTGCTTTCAAAGAGGAGACACTTTAGATGGCATTTTACCAGTGCACAGCCCAAGCCCCTTCTCTGGTGTGCAGGGAACTCACAGGATCACAGAATGACTGGGTTGGAAGAGACCTTTAAGATCAGCAAGTCCAACCTAGCCCCAACACTGCAACTAAACCCTGGCACCCAGTGCCACATCCAGGCTTTGTTAAACACACCCAGGGATGTGGACTCCACCACCTCCCTGGGCAGCCATTCCAGGATTTTATCACTCTTTCAGTGAAAAACTTTTTCCTAATATCCAACCTATATTGCCCTTGATGCAGCTTGAGGCTGTGACCTCTGCTTCTGTCAGTGCTGCTTGGAGAAGGAGCCTAACCCCACCTGAGCACAGCCACCTTTCAGGAGTTGTAGAGGGTGATAAGGTCACCCCCGAGTCTCCTTTTCTCCAGGGTAACCAACCCCAGCTCCCTCAGTGATTCCTCACAGGGTTTGTGTTCCAAGCCCCTCTCCAGCCTCACTGCTCTCCTCTGGACATGCTCCAGCATCTCAACATCCTTCCCAAACTGAGGGGCCAGAACTGGACACAGCACTCAAGGTATGACCTCACCAGTGCCAAGTATCTGGCACATCGCCCGAAGCAACGCAGCTTCCCACCAACCCAGCCCCATCCAGCCTTCCCCAGCCTCTCCAGGAGCCCTCACCCACAGCAGGGCGGCACACAGGGACATGGCCATGTGACACACGGGGTGAGCAGCCACACAGCCCTCCCTGGGGGTGGCAGGAGCCCCACACACCGTGGTGGATGATGTAGTGGTCCATCAGTTTCTGCATGAGGCGGATGGCGGTCTCGCGGTCGGGCGCCTCCTTGTGCTCCACCAGCCAGTCTGTCAGCTCCTTGGCCACAAAGCAGTTGGGGTATGTGCGCAGGTGGAACCTCCTGTCCTTGATCAGCTTCCCATCGTGGAGACGGAGCCTGGGGGGAACAGCAGCCACTGAGCACAGCTGGGCTCTCAGGGGAGCTTGGGTCTGATGGCCAGATCTGTCCAGCCTGGAGAGACCACCCTGGATGTGCTGGGGCTGGTGCCAAGCAGCCAGGGACTGATCAATTCAACCAAACCCCTTGGCACTGCCAGACTGCGTCAGCTAATCCCAGGGAGTCTCTCCACCATCCCCTCCCTTCTCCCCTCCTGCCACCACTCAGGTTGCCTGAGCAGATACAGTATTGTAAATTAAAGGCGACTCTGATGAAGGGGAGAGAGAATGATGCATCTGACTCCATCATTAGAAGGCTAATGAATTACTTTATTATACTGTACTATGTACATTTCATCTAAACTGAATCTGCCATGCACTCTCTTGCTCAGAACTGTTCACCCTGCACTCATCTCTGACTCTCCCGTGACAGTCCCACACACACACACACACACCTGGCCCTGACAGGCCAAGGGAACAAAACATCCTCACTTTGGGTAAACAATCTCCATCTTGCATTTTACTTTAGCACAACGCAGGCACAGCAAGCGAGATAAGAATGGTGTTTTCCTTCTTCTCTGCTTGTCTCACAGCTCCTCTCGGTTCACAGGCCATGTGAATAGCACAATACAGACTGACCCATACATGTATTTGCATTCTAAACAAGCCTCTAAAATGCACAGCAGCCAAGCAAAGAGGGTGAAGGGGGGACAAAACTCAGAAAATAAAAAGTACATGTATTTGTATGTACAAATAGCACATTTGTATTTGTATATGTCTCTTGGCATGGTTCTGTGTCTACTTCTCCTTCCCCATGGCCACGAAGGCAGGAGTAAAGCTGCCCCCAGGACAGAGCCTTACTCATAACTGCAGGTGGGAGCAGTAACAGGAGCTCTCCTTTCTCCTGTCCAAGCAAAGAGGGCCGGGTGGATCCCAGCACTACCTGATCCCTGTGCCCACTAACCCACAGCAGCAGTGGAGAACAATCCTGGCATTTTCTGGTTCCAGTTGGGACTGATTTGGACAGAGTTTACCCAAAAACAACCCTCTTCTCCCAACGACCCCGATGTTATGGCTGGTCTGCAGCTCTGATGGAAAGGTAGATGGGGGAAGGTTCCTCAGGTGAGCACAGCTTTGACTTTCAAAAAGACCTTAAGAACCGAGTGAGCCACAAGGCACAGAGTTCCTCTGTGCTCCAGCCAAAGCCAGCCCACTTTGGCAGCAGATCTGTCCAGGGGCCAAACGTTGCCCTGTAGCCATGACTGTTCCCAAAACACCAGCGCTGGAAAATGCCCAGTGTGTGCAGCAGGCTCTGAGGAAACATGTTAATTAAACATCTCTGTAACTGCAGGATGGTTTTTGTTTCAAATTATTCATCGCAATTCCCAGTTTTGCCCCAGGCCAGCGAATTTTACGAGGGCATTAAACACTGCAGCCTTTTGTTATTTCATGCCTCAAGTTCTTTTGCTATTTTTGCCTTTTGCACAAAACTTTTAGGTACCTCACAAGAAGTTTGAATGCCCTAAAAGACTCTCAGATAATGGATCATCCTATATTGTAGGATTTATAAATACTAAGTTCCTAAAAGTTTTACCACAAAATGTTTTGTTAGAAGAATAATTAGTAATTGATTGTTGCAATTAATGCTGAGAAGCTGACTGAAGTTTTCAGACCTTCCTGGTAATTAAAATACTAAACTAAAGATTCATGCAGAACCAGCTCCTGGCCTTGCCTTGCACAGACCACCCTCAGATCCTGAGGTCCATATCCAGCCTTTCACTCTTTACCTGGAAGGCTGATTCCCACATGTGACCAACACTGGTTCTGCAGATGGATTTTACCCAGAAAGAACACTCCACAGACAGCTGCCTGGCTATTTATAGAGTTTTTGTCTTTTTTCTTCCTTTATTTCATGGTCCACTGTCAAAATGCAACCAGACACAGTCAGCAGTGACTGCAAACAGAGGATCCCCACCCATGGAGGGAGACACAGCCAATTTTATATTTTCTCTCCTTCACAATCACAAAGTGGGAAGGCATTTTAAAGGAGTATTTGGTAAAGATAAGAAATGTTGCAAGAGTGCTCTATTGCCACCAAGAGTCTACAGGAGTCTTTATATAGAATATATATAGTCTATATATGTAGCAGTCTGTATATATAGTATAGTCTATATATATGGTAAACTCTGTCTTATATATAGACTATATATATATATATGTATATACTCACACACACCCCCTATACATACAATAATACATAGACCTCATAACACAAAGTCTGAATAGAAACTGGTTAGGAGAACACTATTTTCACTATTTTATTCCTTTTATTTGAACATGTTTCAGAATATATTAAAAAATGCTGAGATTTTGAAGGAGATAAATAAAATTTAAAAAGAAAATATTTTTAGGAAGCAATGCTGCTAAGGCCTAAGATTTAAAAATTAAAAAATACATTTATTCTGAAAATATTTGACTGGGAGCAACTTCCAGGGCAGGAATTAAGTGGTATTTCAGCACCTCTGGAGCAGCATCTTGGACCTTTAAGGGCTGTTTTAAACTTGTGACGAGTTTTCCCTCTGTCCTGCAGACTCAGGGCAGCAGAAGAGACTTGACTGGAATGTCCTTGCAGACTTTTCACTTTCCTCTTGTTTACTGTATCCTGTCAACCCTGAAGAGACAAACTTTGTCCTTCAGGCACAGGATGTAACAGCTCTTGTGTGATGTTACAAAAACAAAGCTAGTGAAACCATGAGCGGGTTCTAATCATGCTTCCAGATAAATAAGATTAAGGAAACATATAATAATATGCAATATTATGAGTTTTCTAGATGGCAAAATCCACCCTGTGGACATATTACTTCTTCAAAAGGAAAAAAAAAAAAAAAAAAAACAACAAAAACCAAACCAGACTAAGGTCAGGATGAAACACTTGCTGGAACATGAGAATGGGCTCTTATGAAACACTCCTGGCTTGGCAGGCAGAGCCTCCACGTGCGTTTGCTTTGGGAAGGTTGTGTTGGGTAAGCAAATTGTTTCTTTGTCAAGGTCACTACAAAGCCATCATTATTCATCCTGGGTAACCTTGTGGAAAGGGACATCCAAACAGAAAAGGAATAAACTCTCCCTCACCTCCCATGTAAACAAACCTTGAGCATCTCAAATGACAAGGTGGATCTTTCAAGGATATTAATTCCAGTTCACAGCGCCGCAGCAGCTAAGCACAAATGAGTGGCCTTGGAAAGATGCATCATCCAAAAGATCTTTTCTGTTCCTATCTTCACAGGAACAAACAAACAAAAAAACCCCAAAAACAAAACCACCAAAACAACAACTAAGCACTCACTAAAAGGCAGCAACAGACACAGGAGCATTTCTGCAAAGCAGCTGCTGCTGGAGAGGCACATTCAGGAAAAAGAGCTGCTGCAAACACTGCACATTTTGCTGAAAATGGGCTCAGCAAAGCCCACTTTGCATCACCCCCACTCTGAAAAAGCACCAGTACATCTGGGGACACAGGCTTTGCACACCTGTGACAGCCCAAAGTGGTACTGAGATGTTTCATTTTCCTTTTATTTAAATATAAGTATAGGAAGATTAAAATCTCAAAAAGAAATCCCAGCAAGCACAAGTCCTCTTCCCAGTCCTCCCTTTTACCAGTGCTAGAAATTTAATAATTAGCTTTTAAAGGTTGTTCTGACCTTGAAGACTCATCTTTGAATAATGTTCACTGTTACATCAAGCAGTGCCCCATGATTCCTCAAGGAAGTCATGCTTTCCACAAGAGATCCATGTCCAACAGAGAACCACCAAACCTCCTCCAGACAAATGACTTTTGGGCAAGAATACAAATTTTGGCACATTCAGCCACACACCTTTAGTGAGCCCAATTTCCAGAGCATCAAAGAATGAGCACTTTATTTAACAGCATTTCAGTTTCAGTATCCAAGTAAAACATGCCAGCTCTGAAAGTTTTGGACAATGACAGAAATTGCAATTTCATTCTTTGTAGGGGAAAAAGCTTCCTTCTCCTCTCACTTTTCCTGTGTAAGATATAAATTTACTGTGTATATTTTATGTTTAGGAGTGATTAATGCAGCTGAACAGAGCTATTAGAGCACAGCTGCTTCTCTTGACCATGGGAATACCCAGATGAGAGTGCACCAGGGCTTGTCCATACTTGAGGAACTCTGATTACAGCAGGGTGTGAATGCAAAGCAAGGAAGCTGCTCCAGAACCTCTCTGTGCAGATAAGCCATTTGTTGCAATTAGAAGTGACTAATTGGGCCTCCCTTACAGAATGCCACCCAGGAATACACAACGCCCAGTAAAACCAATGTGATTTTCATGCAAGTTTTTATGTCTGACCCAAGAGGAATGACAGCAGACATGAGGAACGAGCCTGAGCCAGCAGCTCTGTCAGACTCAAGGCCAAAATATCAGTGAAAATTTTATTTTTGTCTTTCTGGTGAAAAGAGACTCAAAATACAAATTTTTTCCCCCTCCCTGGACCAGGCAGCTGTTGAATTAGAGGGACCCTGGCAGATAAACCCAAACCCCCCTGGCCAATCTCCCACTGATTCCTTCAGGATCCACTTCATTCCCAGCCATCCACACAGAGCATTCCTCCAGTCCTCGCTGTGCAGCTATTCCTGGCTGGGAAACACATCCTGACACTGAACAGACTCACCCCTCTGGCCAAACCAAACTCTGAGGCATTTGCAAACTTGCTGGGAAGCCAAAGAACTGTAAAGATGGAGCAAAGGTTTGTTTGATTTAATGTAATGGTGGGGAGGCAGGGCAGGAAGCGGGGAGCAGGGAAAAACAAATGTTTGATGTTTCGTGTGGATACAGCAGCGTTATTTGCTGATGGAGGTTTACTCAGTCAGGGCAGGCTCCTTTCCATGCCTCTGTATTCCACATCTGGGGAAAAGCAGGGGAGGACAATGTGGACATTTATCCCTGTCCATCTGCTGTTGTCTGACACATCACCCAGCCTCTCTGCCTCAGTTTCCCCGTTGCTCTCCAGCAGCTATCCAGGGAGATCCATACCACTCACTCCTGACCTGCCCAAAACACAAGGGAGAAATTCAAACTCTGTGTGTTCTGCCTCACTCAATTCTCCTTCCAGCCAGAGGTTCAGTGTAGGAGCAGCCCAGCTCCAGGCTGGTGTCCATCTCCTCATTTTCCTCCCCAGGTTTTACACCAACAGCTCCTTCCCATCCTTGTGCACCAGGAGCAGGCTCCTGCCCAGACCAAAGCAGAAGGATGCAACTGCTGCATGCCCAGCCCCAGCAAAGGACCCTCCTCTCCCTCACTGGCAACTCTCAGATTTTGGGAGCTCCCCAAACCAGGAAACTTCAAGGCACTGCAGCTATGGGGAAAAAAATAAAGAAGAAGAAAAAAAAAGATGGATGTCCCCAAAACTACATAAACTTTGGGGTTTCTATTCACCTTTAGTCCAGTGTGCAGTGCACTGGAAGAGTTCTGTTCACAAACAAATTTACTCTATCCCCTTCTCATGCTTACAGTCACAATCACCAAATGGTCCAGGGTCTGATCTGCTCCTGTCCTGCAACAGGCATGGGGAAGTCACATCACCCCCCACATATGCAACACAGCTTTAATACATAGATGGAGTATTTTATTTTCTCTCTCAATGCCTGACCCCTTCCTTTGGCCTGGGCTATGCAGCTCAACATAAAGCTCAGTCACTCCAGATAAGTTACTGGAAATACAAATACGAATAAACCTGCTCTGTCCCTTGGCTGTATGTTCAAGATGGGGCCCAGTCCTTAGGTGGAAATTATCAATCCTTGATACAATACAAATAACAAAGCTAACAGTGCTCACTGAAAATGGACAACAAACCCACACCAAGCTAATTTTAGGGCTCTGATGATAGCACAGTCAGGCTCTGGACTATTTACATTATCAAGGATATATTTCCTATTTTCCACCCACATTTCATAACAAACTAGAGCAGCTCCAGATACAAATAAGCAAACTCCTCTAGAGCTAGGAAAGCCCACAGTCAGATGCTCAGAAGCAAGGAGGGCGTTCTGACCCCACATAGACAAGGAACACATTTTCTCAGCCACACATTGATAAGAGGATGGATTTCTGTCTTCTTAAGAAGAAAATCCTCAGAAACTGCTGAAGGCCTGGGACTACAGAAGCTCCCAAAAGAGACTTTCAGGAAAGGGAAGATCCAGTTCAGGCACGTGGAATGCCCTTCCAAGTCACCCTGAAAGCATCCCCAGAAGTGCTGCTGTCCTTGTCCAGGCAGGGTCAGGGGGTTGCTCAGTGCCACCGCACCACTCTCCGTGCTTCGGGGAAGGTGGAAAGGGACAAAAGAACATCTGTGGCCATCTAAACTCACCCATCAGTGCCCTGGTACTGGGGGTGAGGGGTGGGAGACGCCAGAGAGGAGCAGCAGGACAAGGTATAAGAGAAGAGGAGCTGGCTCAGCACCCTGGTGGATGAAGGAAGGATCAGCAGGCACCGGAGAGGGGGAAAGAGCTCGCTCAAGGATGAAGCTCTGAGCCTGCTGCTAACGGGACACAGCCCAGATCCCCGTGGGCAGGAGGACCCCGGGACCTCCTACCTCAGCTGCTCTCCAGCAATCATCACCTCGGCCCTGTAGTGCTGCTCCGTGGCTTTCTTCTTGAGGCTGCTGCTCAGGCTCTCCATGCCGGGCCGGCGATGCTCCCCATGGGCAGGCTGGGAAGATGCTGCTCCCCGCGCCGCTGGCCCCGGGCAGGTGAGGCAGCCCGGAGCGGCTGACTCCGGGCCCAC
>NW_005054337.1:1084804-1086861 GCF_000277835.1 Geospiza fortis | reverse complement strand
TGCTCCCTGCGCTGCCGGGGATGGCTCTGGCAGGCTCCGGGCACTCACCGCCTGCAGGATGAGCCAAAGATGGACAAAGCGGTTCCTTCCTTACGCTGTAACCTTCCTGTGGGGGTTAAAAATGTGCTGTTCCCCAAGGCAAGCCCTGTGCCTTGCTCCCATCTTCCTCCCCGAGGGCTCTCTGCCTCGCCGCAGGTTGGGATGCATCCAACACCGCGGGCAGCACTTGCTAAAGGGGGATCAGAGCAGCTCGAGCCTCCCTCTGTGCAGGTTGGATGGAGAAGCACAGGCTGTGAGTATCCAGATCCGGCACTGGGGAGGCTGGAGCTCTGCCGGTGCCAAGCTGACACTGATGCCACCTCTAAAATGTGCCTCTACCACTCATCATTCCCAATATCTGAGGAACTTTCTGCAAGGCCAGAGCTGACCTGAAAGTGATGGTGACCAGCAAAGAAAAAGGCAGAGGAACTGGGATGTGGAGAGGGTTAATTACATCCATCACTACTGTCAGGTTCCTGTAAAATCATGCTTCCATCAGTTCAATCAGGAGTGAAAAATACTGCCTGGCACGGGGGACTAAACTTCAGAAACACAAAACCTGCCAAAAGAGAGTGTGGAGAAGATGAGTGTGAGGGCAGGGAAGGAAATTTTATCAGCTAAGGAGGTTCTGCTTCAATTTAAGTCTAATAAAGCATCAATAAACTAAGCACTGTCTTAATTAGCTCCTCTGTAGCAGTAATTCATCAGCTGGCAGTGAGTTTGTCGTTGTCTCCATCAGCACAGACTTCCAGGCTTACATTCCCCCATCCCATAAATGCTCCCAAATCCACCCACCTGGGCTGGGGGCTCGGGAAGAGCAGCATAAGGAGCAGGAGACACGGGGTAAAGGCACTTTGGTTTTCTTGTGGCTCCCTGCTGGTGGAGGAGCAGCAGAGGGAACGAGCGGGGCTGCGCAGAGCTCGGCGCTGCCGTCCAAGGCAAACAGCGGAGCAGCGGGACGGGCTGTGCCCACAAGGCTCCTCTGTCCGGGCTCTGCCGGGGCAGCTCTGCCCGTGTTCCCTGTCCAGAAAGGCAGAACAGGCTCCCCTTGTGCGCCCTGCCCCGGGATGGCTCCTGGAGCCCCCTCCGGGCTGGCCGAGCCGGGCTCAGCTCAAGGGGGCTCCCCGGGCAGGCTGGGCTGTTCCCTGCCCTGCTGCTCATCCTTCATTCCCAACGGGAACACAGTGGGGAGAGCCCCCCAAACCTGCCCATCCCATCGCTCACTGCGCTGCTTCAGCTATGGAGAAACTGCGGCTGTTTTAATCATCATAGCTATCTTCAATCATTGGAGAGTAACTATCTTCCTTAAAAAAAATATATATACATATAGTAACTATCTTCCTTAAAAAAAATACATATAATAACTATCTTCCTTAAAAAAATATATATATAGTAACAATCTTCCTTAAAAATATATATATAGCAACTACCTCCCTTAAAAAAAATATATATAGTAACTATCTTCCTTAAAAATATATATATAGTAACTATCTCCCTTAAAAAATATATATATAGTAACTATCTTCCTTAAAAAAAAATATATATATAGTAACTATCTTCCTTAATATATATAGTAACTATCTCCCTTAAAAAAATACATATAGTAACTATCTTCCTTAAAATATATACATATAGTAACTATCTCCCTTAAATATATATATATAGTAATTATCTTCCTTAAAATATATATATAGTAACTATCTCCCTTAAAAAATATATATATAGTAACTATCTTCCTTAAAAAAAAATATATATATAGTAACTATCTTCCTTAATATATATAGTAACTATCTTCCTTAAAAAAAATATATATAAAATAACTATCTTCCTTAAAATATATATATTATCAATACCGGATGTTATGCCTAAAATCTAAATTTATTTTAAAAAGAATTAGGTAAATTCATGAAGGACGGGTCTTGGTATTGAACATGGAAATCCATGTGATTACTTCTGTTTTCAGTGATGGAAGTTACAAGAATTCTTTAGTGGAGAGCTCACTTATAATTTCTTCTCCT
>NW_005054337.1:1066216-1084794 GCF_000277835.1 Geospiza fortis | reverse complement strand
ACTGGTCCATACCAGAGCAAGGATCCAGGCCTGGAGGAACTTCTGCTCTCCTTCAGCTGAACACTCTGAATGTCACAACCCCAGGGCTTTTTACACTGACATTTAATGGGAAGAGCACCTCACCAATTCAGGACAAAAGGGATGTTCAAGCAAAACCCTGTGCTCACAGCACCGAGCTCTTATTTAACCTCAGCAGTGTCCTTTGCAGATCTGAGCTTTCCCCAAAGCATTTCGTTCCCTTTTTTGAAGGGAATGTAGGGAATACACCCAGCAAGCTGCTGTTAACTCCATCCTGGAGATGACAGAATTTCAGAAAAACAATCCCTAAATATGTCTCCCATCCATGGAGGGATTAATTAGATTGAATTAGTTATCAGCTCAATCTGCAGATGAAAAGTACTTTCCCCAGCATGGCTTTGGAGTCCAACCTACAATGGATGTGCAGAGTCCCTTCACCTAGGTCTCCCCTCCAGAGGAACTGCAGTGTCTGAACTTTCTGTTTCAATAGATTAAGAAGTAGTTTGACTCATTAAGTGTTCAGAAAAGATAGAGACACCTCTGGGTACAGACAAATATCTTTGTTTTCAGCTCCCAACTTTGTTACGTCAAATAAAAGTTGCAGTACTCTTTGATTTTTTGTTTGTTTGTTTCCTTTTTTCCATAGCAGGGCTGAGGAAAAGACAGGAAGAAATCAGATGAGTTTGTTTTAAAAAGCTGTAAAAAGATAAAAAAGCTGCTTATAAATCTTGCCAGGAGTGAGCACAGAGGACACTGGGAGCTGTCACAGCCATCCTTGTCACTGGCAGCAAAACTTTCCTTAGTGCTTTGCCTAAATTTTGTCCTCTCAGTGGCAGTCAGGCCTGCATTTCAAGCAGAGAGCTGGAGAAATCTCCCGTGCAGGGGAGCAGAGTCTGGCAAGATCAGGTGCAGATTTTTCCTGCTCTGAGCTGCACATCTGATGGCAGCAGGCTGCAGCCAGCCAGCGCTGCTCGCCCCACACACCAAATTTGATTTCGCTTAAACAAACAAAAAAAAAAACTAAAAAAACTTTAAAAGGATTTCACTGCCAACATCAACACAATAAAACCCCTGACTTGATTTGATAAAATCCCTTCCCCAGGCCAGCTGTCCTTGCCAGAGAGCATTTCCCTGGGGGCAAGTCCTTGTCCCCAGCAAGGTGTGCTCACCTGGGCTGGAGCCCAGAGCTGGGCTGGCAGCAGATGCCCAGCATTGTTTGGGAGCCAGGCCCTCCCTGCTGCTTTGGGAAAAGCTGTTTCTATTCCAGTAAAGGTCACAGGCCACTCCCAGGGCTATGTGTGCTTAACTCATTGGTGCCTGTGCCACAGCGAACACCGGAGGGCACCTGGCATGAACACTTGGAGCAGCACATCAGCAATTCTGGGGGCATCTTGCACAGAGATCCTTCATCCACAGCAGCCAGGGAATGCTCCTGCAGCCAGTAAAGCCAGCCTGGAGGTTGCTGTGCACCAGGAAAGCACATTGCACCCCAGAGAATCCTGCACTCCTGGGCTGGAGTGGACAGCAGTGCTCTCAGAGAAAAGTGGAAGATTTATTTCCATCTAGTGGCAGAAAACGAACATGGTATTCAGCAATTTCTCATTACTCAGTTATAAATCTGAGCTGGAGCTCTCCTGTCATTGAGTGTCCTTCATTTTGTTCCAGAAAAAAAAAAATGGGATGTTTGAGCAATATGTTGCATATTTCCACAGAAAACAGAGGCTGCTAACCCGAAGCAATTAAATGGAAGCCAAAATAATTTGGTTGGCTTCAAAGTAACAAATAGGGGGATCTTTGTTGTCCTTAAAATGGTAAACAAATATAGCTCAGTCCTGGTTCTCCAGAACAGAACTACAAGGAATAGAACTTCAGCTTGGAAAACAAACAAGAAAACAAACAAACAAAGAAAGAAAGAAACAACACTGAAAAATTAAATTCTCCCTTGATTGCATTGCTTCAGGACCTGCAGCTTCAATGAAAACACCACCAAGTACTCACCTTCTTTATGAACTAATAAAAGTTTTCATTGGGAAAAAAGAAAACCAACAAAGAAAAAATGACAACAAAAGAAATGCTCTTACACAACAAGACATGGAACTTTGTCACCTCCACTTCCCCATTCCTCAACAAATTTCTCTCTGGTATGCTTTGTGCTCCCTCCCAAGGTCTGGGACCAGCTTAGAGACACACCTTGGTGTGGGCAAGAAGCTTAAGGGAGTTGCAGCAGCCTCAGCTCCAGATTCTATCTCTTCTTGCCAGGCCTGTAGTAACACTGGGCAGCTTGACCTGAGTGGTGGAGCCCTGTCTGGGCAGACTAGGTTTGTAATTCGAGTCCAGTGCATTGAGCTGCTCCCCAAAGGTGACAGCTGATCGCTGGAGTCAATAGGCAATTTGTGAACACAGAATTAAAACAGCAATTCCCTCTTGAACGGTATCAAGCTTCAATGAAACAACAACACACAGAAGACGTTCTGTAAGGAGGAAAATCCCTAGTTTGACCTTGATCACAACAGCCTTTATATAGGCTGGCACATCAATTTACATATATTAACCATCCATGTTAGCAGCATAGGGGAAAAAACGTATACACAAGTGGTTTTTGCCTTAGGTAGTAAAACACCATTCCGCTGAAGGCAAGATGGGCAATCCAGTGCAGAACTGCTGATACCAATCTCAATTAGAAGTGGTGAATTTTTTTCATAAAAGACACACTCCAGGCTTTCTGCCTTTCCTGGCAGAAGCTGATTTATCTATTGCAAAATTCACCAGCCTCAGCAACGCTGAGCAGCCTCTCTGAGGGAGCACACTTTGGCAGGGCTTAGAGGGACAAACAAGAACTGGTTTCCAAAGTGTGCAGAGCTGATAGCACTGGATTTTCCTGCTGGAGCAGCAGTCATCATCCTGGTGAGGTACAATATGACTGTTCTTGGCAGTCCTTGCAGCCAGCCCTGCCAGAGACTCGGTCTCTCCCACTCAATTTCAGCAACTGCAAGTACAAGGAGGCTTCTCCTAGGAGATCTTTTCAGTATTTTTTTCATCTCTTCTGTTTTTAGCCACTTTAAACGTTGCCATCAGGGCAGTGGTGGTGAAATTCACATTGCAGACAAAGCAGCACTTAAGGATAAATCCAGGGTGGTTTCATCTCACCTAAAGCAAACGTCAGTGCCTTGCTCAGAGGAGGAGCTGCCCCTTCTTTTCCTGCCTTCCTGAGGAGATGCAGCTTCTTGCTGACAGAGAACAAATGGCTGGAGCTGACACAGCCAGGCAGCCTCTCTTGGCCTCCTGCAAATCAGTGACTGACCAGCCAGGAATGATCACACTGCAGGTCTGTCAGAGCTGCAGGCTTTACAGCTTCCCCACAGGACAACACAGCTCATGGGATGTCCAGTTTTCACCCCATGGCTGCATCCTGCAAACCTCTGCCAAAGCACTGGGCAGGTGCAGAGCCTCAGGGGGGGTCCCCGTGGAGTTTGGGGGGTGATGGTGAAGCTGCTGAGCCCAAAGCCTGCTGCAGATGGCTGCTGTGGACAAACACTCTGGAACAGGAGGAGAGCATGGGGAGGGAAAGCAGGACATCCCCAGTGCCTGCCTGCACACCTCAGAGGGCACCAGTGTTTGGTTGTGTGGAGTGAGCGAGCCCAGAGTCACCTCCTGAGCCTGCATCTGCCTTGGAGGGCACCTACACAGATCAACAATGGCAGGAAGCTCCAGCTGGACTTGCTGCTGCTCTGGGATCAGAGCACAGAGTGGGACATGGCAATGCAGCAGTGACCTGTCCTGCCTCAAGGTCAAGCCTTGTGTCTTTGGTCTCAGTGACTGTGCTCAGTCTGAAATCCAGAACACACACCACTGCTTCCTTGGTGTTTTGGTTTTAGGTTATTAACTCTGGATGTTGTCAGAATAAAGGGCCCAATTCCTCTTTCCAGAACCAGCATGTGCTGTTTACTTCCAGTAATCCCATGTGAAAACTTTGCACCCCACATAGCAGCCCTTACAGGAAGAATGGACACAGCCTGTCTGTGGAATAATAGCAGTGATGTTATCAAACACAAATGTCCATTTTCTTGGGTGTAAAAATCAGTAAAATTACCTCCACACAGCAAACAGGATTCAGTCCTGCTGACCAAGAACATAACAGAAGATATTTTAAATTTGCACAAAGCCAAGTGCAGTCATCTGCAATACTCACATGGCTGTTTGGCTCATGGAGGAAACTGGAATCTGAATGTGGAACACCACCACAGCTGAAGGATTTGTCAGCTAACTCTTGCTTCTCGCAGGAAAACTGCTTTAAAATTTACCTTTCTCTGCTGTAATAAGTGCCTCTGTAGACAGCTAATAAAAATTTCAGAGTACATAAATTTATCTGCACTTTAATTTCTATTTATAGTTCTCCTTAAATAAGGAGGCAAACAATGTCTCCAAACTGCTCCTAAGTAAGAGTCTGAAGTTAGACTGTGAAACTCCAATGAAATACAAAGAAGTTTTTGGCTCTATTAATGTTGGCAGCTTCCCTTCTCCTTTGTTACTGCCAGGGAAGAATATGCCTGACAGCAGCACCTGGGTTGAAAATTAACTGAAGTCTCCTGAAAAAGGGCTGACCACCATTCTGCTCCAGATCTCTTTGCTTTATTAGAATACTCTTTAAAAGATGACACTGCAGTTCAAGTCCAGAACCACTCTACAGAACAATGAATAGTGTTCACTGAAATTGCCGTTCCTGTGAACTTCACAAAAAAACACAGCAGGAAAATTAAAGATACAGTACTCCAGACTGACCAAGTTTCTGCTGGCATGGAAATGAAAGAGGGTTCTGCAGCTAGAGGCCACTCAGCCATTAGGATCAAACTCTTAATAATGGCCATGAAAATGTTTCCTGATTTCTGTTTAAATCACTGATTGCTCAAACTTTTACCTGGGTCACTGAAATTTAGTATTTCAGCCAGAATAAGCTAAGAACTGAAATACTTGTGTGGACTGCTACTCTCCAAAAGGACCACTGTATCTTTAAATGTATCCTGGATTAAACAAAGGTTTTATCTACACTTGTTAAATTATTGCACAGACCATTACACTGACAAGTACATTATGAACCCATGGAATGTTACAGTCTGGCCTGGAAAATAAAAGCAGCAGCATTATCCTTGAGGTCTCAACCATGAGGGAGAGCTGGCCAAGCACTTCTTGAATTGTACTAATTATTAATAGGTTTCAATACACAAATAAAACATTTAAAAATAATCCCTAACTCCCAGGATTATGTTTGGGAGCACTCTCCGACTTTCACTGTTTTGCAAGTGGCACTTAGTTTGATTTGACATTTTTCTTGTATCAGACCACCTGCAGGAATCCAGCTGCTCTGTATTTTCCAAAGCTGAAGCCATACAAAGAAATAAAAGCTGGGTCCCCAGGGGATTTGAACCAGCCATTGCAATGTCCAATTGGTGCAGCAATTTCACCTCCTGCACATCTCCTGGCAGTTTGTATGACCTAAACCTGAGACTCATGGAGTGAGATGAGAGGGAGCAGAGCCCACGGTGCCCTGGCCCTGGCCCTGCCACCCCACACGCTCAGATTCATGGCTGGATCCTCCCTCAGCCAGGCAGCCTCAGCTCCAGCAGCCTGCACTCACTGCCTCTGCTCCCCATCAGGCCAAAAGGGGAGGATCTGGGGAGAGGAGGAGGAATTAAAAAATAAAAAAGTCTGATTCATAAACACTTGCTCCACACATGCAACTTGATGGGATTTTCTTCACAGCGCAGAAACCTCCCAGCCACCTAGTCTGAAAATAAGTAAAATTCAATAAAACAGTTGGTGTGCAAAAAAAGAAAATGCCTTTGTTTTGTCCTCTCCTCTGGAAGGCATGATGACACATTCAGGCTCAAACAAGTCATTAAAAAATGCCCATTTGCCCATCAAACTGACCAGCTGGCACACTGATTTTGTGTCTGCAGTTACAACTTCTGCCATTGTATCGGTTTATTTGGATCTTCCAGTAACATCTTTCTGCCAGTTGTAGCATTTTGTTGCTTCCCTACAACACTGCAGAAAGAGAGATGGCAACTGTTCTGTCCTTGCCTCCTCAACTGGAGGAAAAATCCTTACCCAAAGCTTCTGCTTGAGCAGGGCTCTGGCTGTTTGATTTAGAACACAGAAGTTTCAAAAGCTACAAAAATCAAATCAGAAGAACAAACAAATGGCTCATGCCAATTGTGGCTGCAAGTGATACATAAATAAACCACTTTTGTCCCAGGCAAAGCTCACAGCTGAGGAGAACATGCACACACACATCACAATACCACTGAGTGAGTGGACTGAAATAAAGATTCTCCTGGCACAAGCCATTTCAGGAGGTTTATGAAAGAGAAACTGTAATAAACTTGTACAGAAGAAGCTGAACCAGCTTCAGACTGGGGAGCAGACACATTGACAAGGAGGCAACAGAGGTGTAAGCATAAAAAACCAAAGTTATGTCTGACATGCAGCTAAGCTATGACAAAGTTATACTTGGAACTGGAGAAAAAGTAGAAAAAAAATCCTTGTTTTAGTCAGGATGTGAACTGCTGCCAATGGTACCATGAGCAGCATTGCAAACCAAGAGCTCTTGTGCCTTTGGCACTTCCACAGGGTCTGTGGCAGCAGGGACACCTTGGGAATGGCTGAGCCTGGAGCAGCACTTGGGTCTGAGCAGCTCTGGATGCTGCAGAGGCTCAGAGACCATGAGCTTCAGACCACGCTCTCAGGAGAGGCAAGGGGGGAAAAAAGAAATCCCAACTCTCACAGAACAGGGTGAGAGAAGACTGGAAAAATGTTCTGTTCACCATCTGAAAGATCCTAGGAATAGAAATACCAACTCAGGCTGTAAACAGAGCTACTTTAGTCAGACTTAAGCCTTTAAAATCTGCTACTTATGAGGAAATTAATTTTCTTTCCTTTTTAAACTGCTGATATTACTATCTGCTCAAAAACCTCTGTGAGGAGTAAAAGAAGTGGAGTGTTATTTATGGTAACTTTGACAACTTCAGTTGGTTGTTGAACAAATTAACCAGTTTTTAAAAGAAAAGGCTTTTTAGGTAAGTAATAGGATCTACAGGGTTCACAGAAAGAACCCCATGCTGGAAAAGCAGACCACAGAGAACATCATGATTCGAGTTTTCAAGTGAGCTGATTGTTTTTGTGCTGAGGGTACATTCACAACCCATCCCCCATAATAAAATGGGATACCTATGACACCTCTGATGTTAAAAGTCACAGCTCTTCTCTAGAAGTTATGGTTTGTGTCATGCAAAGAGATTTGTTGGGTCAAAACTGACACATAACTGAATCTCCTGTTCCAGTCCTTAATGCTGACAAAGAGTTTCTCATGTTTCCAAAATAGTGTTCCTTAACAAGATCCAGGAAAAAATGTGGAGAAATATATGACAGAAACAGAGATACAGCTTGACACACTAAAGAACCGTTCGGAAAACATCTGCTTAAATTAAATTTTACTATTAAATCCAGACATCTACTCATCTTGAAAGGGCCTAGCTGCCAGGCTTTTTCCTCAATGTTCTTGTATTTTCCACCCATTTCTTTCTTGTTGGAATCTTCTTTATAATTATTTTTTTCACTGCCAGGTTGCCAAACAGATGTCCAGAAGGACATAAGCAGCAGAAAGACTTAATTTTTTAACAGCATTTATAAAATACTACACAGGTAGAAGGAAGAAAGAGAAAAAAGAGAGTATATAAAACACTCAAACTGCAGCAAGGGCACAGGTGAGGAAGGAAAACACCACAGCTTTGCTTTTCTGTGTATCAGAAACTACAGTTGAGTGCAAACTCAATCCATTGAGTAAGGTGGGCAAATAAAGTCATTCTGGATATCCCTTGAGAGCTCAGGTCAATCCTTTAAGTTTACACAAATTATTATCTAGCTCTAGATTCCTTCTGAATTCTAAAGGAGAAAAATAAGTTTCCAACTACTAAAAAAAAAATAATGTCACAATGTTTAAAAACAAAGCTTCAATAAAAAATATGTTAAAGACCATCTAGAATTGCCAGACCTCCTGTAGTCAGAGCAATCCATAAGGCATTGGAACTCAATGTATCCAACTGCAGCTTGCCCAGTCAATGGCTGTCTTTCCAAGTCACACCCTGTCCTTTGTTTGCATTAAACACCCCAAATCTCAAATTAGATGAGGACTGGATGAACACCTATGAACCTACACATGCAAGGTTGTGCCATGGAAGTGTCCTTGCACTGATTTCTCTCCATTAACATTTGTGTTAAGAAAGTTGCTGTAGCCAGCTCCAATAGTGCAAGGAGAATATACTTATCACTATCCTTAAAAAGGGAGAGCCACCTTTATGAAAGAAAAGATTCAGATGCTACTTTTTTTTTCCCTATACCGGGGCAGAAGGAAGGAGAATGAATGGGAAGCACAAACAGATCAGAAAGGTCAGCCATGATACTCCAGGTGTGTGTAAAACTTCCTCCCCTCCATCAACCAGCACAGCCTCCCTTTCCCAGCTGTGCAGAGCAGGGGTAACAGAGTTCTAAAAGTCATCCCATGCATTTTTTGTTGCCTTAGGAGGTTTTCTGGTCTTGCTCTCCCCTCCTGTGTTCTCCCAGTTGGTCTCCCAGTTTTCCCAGCTGTCGCTGTTACTGTTCTTGTTGGAGACCGTTCCTGAGCCCCACACGTCCCAGCTATCCGAGCTCTTCTTCTCTGTGGAATTGTCCACATAGGTCCAGCTCTCACTGCTTGGAGATTTATGAGCTTTTGGTGCATCTGAGTTGCCAAAGGTATCCCAGAAGCTTTGATCTACAGCATTGTTCTGGTAGCCCTCCCCTCCACTGTTCTGGTAGCTGTCTCCCTCAGCTGGTCTACTGGGGGATGGGGGGGGAAAGGAAGGTAGAAATAAATTAGTTATGTCAAACATAACAGTAAAAATAAATGACCCCAAAGAAAACTGTATTTCTACTGCTCTTTGCTTTAAAAAAACCCTTGATGATAAAGGAAGAACTAAATAAGCTAAATATGACATAAGCTTGTTGTCTAATTCACAGATTTTGTTAAGAGATTTAACAAGCCCAGGGAAAGGGAATGTGCATTTGGAGTAAATTTTAAACCAAAATATGTGCACTGCTTTGTTCTCAGTTTAAAAACAGTTATAAACAAAATTATATTGAATTCCTCCCTATTACATAGAGGAGGACTATCAGCAAAGACAGAATAAGTTCTTAATATTGAAAAATTACCTTTCACTACTATACTACAGTGAATGTACAGGAGATAAAATTATGTGTTCAAAGAGATAGAAAGCAAGAACAAAATATTACCTGTCAGAATTATCATCTGCTTTGCCTGAAAAGAAAGTGGTGACATCTCTCCATCCCTTACTCCCAACTCCCTGAACCTAGAGAAAAAAAAACACACTCCATTCATTTGGACTGAACCAACACCCCTGCCAAGTCCAAGAGCAAAAGCCAGACAAATTCCTCCACTTGTTCCCACAAATTAAACACGTTTAACTCAGAGCTCATTAATGTTTCTGATGGGCAGTTACATGGTGGATGTAAAGAACATCCATTTGACAGCACTGTGCTGCTGGAAGAGGTGGGAATTGTAACATCTTTTGAATCTTCTCCTAGACTTCCTTGACAAAAGTACTGGAATTAGTTCTTACATAAAATGAAACCTAATGAAAGCAATGATGTTCTATGATTAATGCAACTTGCATTTATATTTCTACTGTTCTACACAGCTACTTTCACTCTGTTTCAGCATTATTTCACTACCCACATAAAACAGGCCTAAAGTTGAGTCCTAGAACTGGATCAGAAATACAACTTCAGAAGTGACATCATGGAAGGTACCATTCTGAGACAGGGAGGATGAATCCCAGAATTCAGCCTGAAAGTTTCCAGGTTCTAAACAGAACACGTAACATAATTTATTTTATTCAAACAGTACCAAAACCTAAGACACTGAGTTGGTCTATGGAAGAGTTTCCAGTGCTGACTTTCCCAGTGCTAGAAGAGACACACTCCTGGGTAAAACCATGCAAGTTACCCCAGCAGCTGTTAGTTTGTGCAGGATTTCTGTGCTTGGCAGCCTCAGGCACACTTACCACATCACCGAGAGCAGCGGAAGGCAAAGGAGAAAGGTGAAGAGAATTAGCAGCTTTTACTGTACCAGTGGAAGACAAGCTGTCTCCATATTCCCTCACACATTTTCTTTGCTGTTTATAATCACCCCATGTCCTCATTCAAATTATTAAGAGGACACCATCATGCCTGTGCAGCTTTAAACACCCCAACAGAAGTGCTGACTACTGAAAATTCCACTTTCTCTATTCAACACAAGCACAGACCAAAGCTACACTGGGGTTTTGTATTATTTTTATGAGAATATGGAGACTGGCTTGACTTGTTTGGCCTCCTTAAAGCCAGGCAGGCCACCTCATACCTTGCTGGCCAACTGTGATACCCCCGTGGTGACCTCCTCAAATATTTTCCCCTCTTTCACCTATGTGGACCAAAGTATTGGTAATTAGTCATAAAACAAAGTATTACTGAAACCTTCAGACAGCCTCATTTGTGCTTAACAGCTAAAATGTCAAAAAAACCAACCCCAAACTGAATCAAAATAGGTTTAAGTCAAAACTAAGTTAAGAAAATTATATATGAAGCCTGTTGATCTACAGTGGAGTGAAGCTCAGTCCTTTGAGTTTGTGGGAATTTTCTGTGGCTAAAAACCCAGTTTGAGGAAGGTATCACACCCAGTTTGAGAAAGGTATCATTTAAACACAGTTCAGGTATCATTACACTACTGCTGAGCAATAAAACACAAGTACAAAAAACATCTGCAAACATGAAGCTTTATCAATATATTCCACTGCATATAAAGACTGTGTTTCGAATGTAGCAGATCCCTTTTATTCTCTATCTTTTATAGATGCTTACTTAAATATTAAAAGGGCTTTGAATTTTGGTGGAACACAATACAACAGGTACCTTTCACCACTTAATAAATGGCAGTTGTTCCAAAGCAAGTGATTTTGTATAACCATACAGAGAATAATTATTTTAGAAAGTAACACTTATTTAGAACTAACAGCACAACATCCTAAGGGAAATGGATCTCTTTTTTTTTAACACAAAATGCATAATTTCTCATTAAATTGTCCTACAAAATAAAAAGCAGCTCAAGGAAATGCACCCTAAAATATAACCCTGAAAATAATGCATCTAAGCCTTCTGAAATAAGCTGTGGATAATTCTAGGGAATAGAAAACCAATTAGAGTCTTCTCCTGTGATTTGAAATGCCATGTAAAGAACGGTAAATTAATAAAGGTAATAGAAGAGGAATCAATTTGCAATATGATTAAAACATTCTCTTCAAATGGCTTAAAGATGTTTGACTGAATTAAAATAAAGCTGGCAGGTAGGTAAAACACTAGGAACTTAACACTCCAAGATACAACTACTAATAGATAGGAATATATATATTTAAACAACTGATTTTATATCCATTTAGGGTGCATTTTCCCCTTGTTCCATCTTCCATTATTGAAAGCATGAAATCCATAAAATGGTACCTAACAAGAGAGAATGTGACAGATGCTGGCGGACATGAGAGAGGCAGGTGCAGGGAGTTTCCCCTCATTAACATTTCTCTTATAGGAGCCTAACTTGGGAGTTGTTTGATGTCTCCCCTTCACAAAAAGAGCAGCAGGAATGAACCATTCCTTGAGTGAGCACAAGCATTTTTCTGCAAGCCATGTACTAGATCCAAAGTTACCTTTTCCTGTGCAGGTTTGAGAACATTTTCATTTAATGTCTGACCTAACTCTGAAGCCTATTTAAAAGCAAAACAAAAACAAAGTCAGTTATAATTTCTTTAAAAGAAAAACCAATAAAAACCCACAGCCACCAACTTCTGCAGGCTCATTTCTCAGCAGTATCTCCAAAAACACAGGAAGCCTTTAGCTTCGATTCATACAAGCAGAATGAAAAGCTGAAAAGCACACACAAAGTGCTGCAGAAGACATTAAAAGACAAGAAATTAAAATCAGATACACATGGCAATAGATGCCCAGAGCCCAAGCAAAGTCTGAACTTGCACTGGAAGCAGAAGCAATGGTGCAACCAGCAACAGTTTTGAGGATGGGCCCCTTGCTAATGCCTGCAGCTGAATATTTGGAAGAACTGTCCTCATCCCCCCTTATTTTTCCATACTAATTAAATTACTCCTAGAAATAGATCTTTTTGGCTGATTTTCCCTCAGTGTCTCTTTCTTGTAGTGCTCCAATTATCATCTGTTAGTAGTTCTGAGCAATACACAAGAGCCAAAGCTGTGACAGAAGATTTTTGTTATTTTCTTTAAAGCTCCAGGTTTGCAGGGAGAAAAAACAATGAACTGCAGAAATCTGTTGCAATCCAGAACAAGATGCACAAGGATATTGTACTTCAGAGGCAGCTTACAAAAATGTAAGCCCACAGTCCAAGTCACAAAATTACTTTCATAAGGCAAAGCTGACAAGGACAGCAAGTTTAGAAGAGTTTGAAATAATTCCTTGCCCTACTACTATGATAAGCCTTTAAAGATTTAAACTTTCTTCAGAAGTGCCATATCATACTGAGTGCCTCCAGAATTCTCCTGGTTAATCCAAAAGGGCCAATATGCCAAGAATTAAGTTTGATTTCCTAAGGGTCCATATTTGACTACCATTGCTCAGGGCTTGAGTCTTCACTCATGTTCTTCCTGGGAATGGAGCACCTCCAACATCTTTCCTCCTCAGACTCCCAGGTGTGTAAGAAGCCCTTCCCTAAGACACAGCATTCCCTGGATCTCCCCTTTTCTCAGCCATTAGCTCCAGTACTTCTACTCTTTACAGGATAAAAATTCTTTGAGAAGCAAAGGAAAAAGGAAATCCCACTTCCACCTAGTGAGAAACATGAATGCAAATCACAAAGGGATTGTTACCTTTGGAAGTGAGGCTACAAAGTGTTTAAGAAAAACAAGAAGGGGGTGTTCTCACCTTTGAAAAACCCTCTGGAGTCTACTGAACCCAGCAAAGTGTTTATGTTTGGTAATAAGGAGTGTAACACACCCAGACTAACAGTTTGGGTGTCCAAGTGGAGTCACTGGTAGAATTAGGAAGAATTCTTATCTGATCTCTTACTCAGCCACATAATTTTGTAGATGTGGAAATGAAAGATTTGGGTATAACTGTATTTTCATCTAAATCCCTTCATCCTTCCTTCCTATTGCTGAATTTAAGACAGCACTTTAACCACCATAACAAACACCTCATTCAAGTGTCTGCCTTCCAGCAACACCCAGCTCTTGGCACATTCCTGGGGCAGACATGCAAACAGAAATCCTGAAATCATCAGAGTGTGGACAGCAGCACAGTCAACTTTCAGACAGTGCACAGCTTAGGTATCTCTATCCAACTTCACAAATTTTAAGTAGGTTTGAAGAAATGTTACCATACAAAACACACAACATTATTCTAAACAGGTTTGATGTAAGGCAGAGAAAGAAAAGACAGCTCAGGAGCAAATGCACATATTCAGCACGAACAGACAAGGAGTCCATGCACAAGAACAGATGTGAGGGTGTTACCGGCTCTGGCTGCTGCTTGTAGCCCCAAAACTTTACCCAGAGAGCAAAAGAGAAAAGAGCAAGGAAGGTAGAAGCAGCTTTTAGCAAAAAATTGGCAGCATTTTTTCAGGCAAGTTAAGTATCATGAACCTTTTTCAACTTTTAACATCTACTGACAAGAGAAACAGTGAAATGTGTTTGGTCACTGGGTCCCATATAAACTTTTAACCAATGTAGTGCATCAAAAATGTGTTAAATCTGTTCTGCAAAGGGTCAGAAGTTTCAGGAACAAAATTTAACCTTTAGTAACACAGCTTAGATTGCAGAGTATCATGTTGCTGTAGTCCTTGTCAGTAGATGTGATGAGCTTTTAAACTTAATATTATAGTTATTAATAATACTAAAGAAAGAGCAGCTTTTATTACAAAAGGAGAACTGCCAGAGGGAGTGAAGAGGAAGACCTGTAGAAAACTTAGTTTTTCTTAAGCCAAGCAATTTCAAAGCTTTGAAGTAGGAAGTTTGGGTGCTTTAACAAGACATTTTTGTTGCAAACATGCCCAAGTCTGGCCATTTGAAGGATTAATATCCCAGTGCATAGACCTCTCTGAACACCTATATATATCTGCATCTCACTCAGAACTGGACAAATTAAGAACCACATTCTTTTATCACTTTTACATTTGAATTTAAAACTTGTCCTTGCAGACAGATGTTGCATATCTCAGAGCTCTGTGTAATCAGGTCTGACTATCTCTGTTTTAACCCCAGTTTGATAAATGAAATCCTTTTGTCATTGCTACTTTTTAAAACACACACAAGCAAGTAGATTTATTAATAATATTGAGCAGTTCACACTTGTAACATCTTATTAGGCTTTAGCCATGGGAAGCTGGCTTGCATTGTATTGCATCACTAAAGAAAACCGCTTCAATCTGGACCACATTTAAGATTCACAGAAGTAAACCAGGAGTATGTTAAGTTTGCAAGCTCTGCAGCCTCTCCAACACATCAAACAAGAACAAAGAGTGGAGTATCCCTGTTTATCTCTTGCTTAATTTGATCACTGCAGCTGATTGCAATTCCCATGGAATTAAAAGCTAGAACTAAACACTACTGTGCACTAAGAAGGAAAAGCACACTGGTCTGCTGATGATCAAATCTAAGTCAATTGGTGCAGGCACACACATGGCACTTAAAGACAATTAGATGGAGTAAGAGCTAAATCTATAATCACCTTTTGACTTGCTTGAGATCCAAATCTGGTAGCCTGTGAAGAGAAGCAAATACAAGCAGGTTTACCTGGAATAAACCCTTTGATTTTTAAAGACATGCATTTAGAAATGCTGCATGATCCTCTCCAAGGTAATGGAGCTTTGGCAGAATTTCACAGTGAAAAGAGAATACCCCTAATACCACCTCTGGCATTCCACTGCTAACTAAACCACATTTTATTTACTTACACCCTCTTTAGCAGCTGAGGCAATTTTGCTTGCTCCAGTTGTAAAACTGCTCCATCCCTTTAGAGAAAGCAAGAAAGTCATGAGTTACATTGAATAATAACAGCAAATAACTTAATTTGCATTAAAACAAATTAGCTGAAGTCAAAATGGTCTAATACAGCTTGTCCTGCTACTGAGAGAAAAATTAGAGCCTCTCATTTAACTGAAATATAGTGATGAACTTCCAGTATTTGTGTGAATTTGAACAAGCCAGTGTTTCAGATGCTACTCTGCTAAAAATGGCTACAAGTGTGGGGAAAAATCATCCCATGCAGTGGAAGACAAATTGTTTTCCTCTCCAGGATGAACACTCATGCAAGGAACTCAGCCTCCCAGAAATACAGAGCTTCAGGACACACTGCAATGTGTGTCTGTGCTCACACGAGGGCATTCCAGCCAGAACATTCAGGGAGATCCTGCACTCAAAGAACGGCTCCCAGGAACAGGAACAGTGCTGCCTCTCCTTGGCTGTCTTAGCTCACCTGCAGTACACTGCAGATGTGATTTCTAATCTGAACTCTCTGGCCTAGAAGTGTGAGATACCTAGAAAATATTTAGCTGATCTATACTAAGCAGCCTGTGGGATCACCTGGAATATGGTGACCAATCTGTTCAAAGGCTCAGGCATTACCTTTCTCTAGTAAGTTCTAGTGAAATTATTCATTTATTTATTTTTAAATAAACCGTGGAACTTGGTGTGAGTATTTAGGTAGTAAGGCTTTACAGAGGGCTGTTGGCCACTAACCTTGGTAGAACACCTTACTGTATTTCTAAATGATTCCAAACTCCAAACAATGTTCAGCACTGTGACTTTGAGCCTATCAAAGCAGCAGTATGGCCCTGACTGCCTCTGACTTTATTCCCATTTTATTTCAACAATGCATCTTTCACTATCTCTACTTGAATCACGACAACTGTTCAGCCATATGCTGTTATCTCTTCACACCCTGTCATAAGTATTTCAAATGTTTTCATCACTGCTCAGGGCTTCTGGCACCCACATAAACACACATTTCAGTTGTTTTCCTCTGAACATCCCTAAGATGGTTAACAGATTTAGAGATATTCTTTACAGGTAATTACATTTTTTACCTTCAGCCCCCTTGATTATTATTTCTTAATCCATTGCTATATCCTCACTTATTTCTATGAACTGATACCAGACATAATTCTTAGTTCTGCTCAAGTTTCTCCATTTTGCCTGTTAAAGTCCACCAGTATCATCTTCACTCTTTGAGAATACAACCAATACTCTGCATCTCTCCATATCCACCTGCAGTCTTTAGTTTCTCCTCTCCATTCATATTCTCCCATACCAGGGGCTAAACCAGAAGAGAACAGTAATTCAGAAAGTTCCAAGCAATTCCTTACCGAGTACAATGAGGACATGGCATTATTCAGGAAGTCATCCTCTTTTTTTGGAGGGTTTACTGTGTTCCCAAAGCCCACATAGCGATTCTCCTGGCCACTGCCACAGGGAAAAGGAATAAACAGTTCTTGTATCAGCATGCAGCCATTAAAAACATTAAACAAGAACTGAAAAGCATGGAAGGATGACAATTGTTTTTGCACCTGGAAAAGAAAGTCCTGTAGCACCCAGCACCCAAAATACAAAACTACTCACTTCATAAAAACACCAAGGATCCACTGAGGAATCCTAGGACAATATAATTTCCTCTGTGCAAGCTAATGTGGTCTTAATGATTCTCCAGGTTTAACAAATCAGTGACATCAGAAAGTTGAGTAAATCCTAATAAAGTGACACATGAAAATAAGAAAAGGAATGAAAGAAGCTTTATAAATGCCTCTGTTTAACTCAAATCACTGTAAGGTACAACATACAATCAGAATTCCCTGGTTTGGGACCCACCACAATAACATTTGGAGTTACAAACTTTTTCTTCAATGCTTCAAATATTTTGTTACGCTAAAGGGAGAGGCACTCAGAAAGTCAGTAAATATTGCATTACCCTTGGTAAGAGCTGACATCATCATTTAACCAGTCTTCAAAAGCCTTGTCAGAAGAGGCAGTTGCAGTCTGAGATTGTCCAGCAGAACTGAAATAAAACATTGAAGAATCACAGCCATGTTAAGCAAAACCCACCAGCTCAGCAGTACAGCTTGATGTATATCACCATAATACAGGTTAGAAATTGATTATTTATTTCATCTATCAAGAAGAGAACTCTAATGCAACCACTAAAAG
Organism: Geospiza fortis; assembly: GCF_000277835.1. Classification (NCBI taxonomy): domain Eukaryota; kingdom Metazoa; phylum Chordata; class Aves; order Passeriformes; family Thraupidae; genus Geospiza; species Geospiza fortis. The sequence goes on along the minus strand of NW_005054337.1, from coordinate 1,067,473 downwards.
GCATGAAGCTCTTGTTCCTTTGATTTACAACTGCTTTTGCAGTTAACTAGGATCTTTAGTGCCCACAATAACAAACACTACATGCAAAAGCAGAACAACAGAATTGCTGTGGTACAGATGCTCCCCTGGTAATTAGCAGCAGAAGGGAAAAGTCTGTTTCTTTTTCCCTGGCATCCAATCCCAAACTGGCACAGCACCACAGTTAAGGTGTGTCACTACCTGTGAGTGACACAAATGTCTAATTTCAGGTGCACTGCAAGTCAGGATAAAACAAGCACGGCTTCTTCCCTGCTCTCAATTCTCTCTGCCATGGTTTAGGTGCAGGGGGTGAGAATTATTACACAAACAAAGTCCTGTTACCTCATACTCCATAACTTCAGCTTGTTCAGATACCAGCAGCAACAGGGTAAACCCAGCAGATATGAAACCATCAGGTTTTGATGCTGTGTCTGTATCTGATGCTGTACCTGTACCAACAGTAGCAGGGTAAGCAGGGCACGTACCGGTGAGCAGAAGACAGAGACATTTTAGGCTGAGGTGGGGTCCAGTTCCTGGCAGGAGAAGTTTCAATGGACCACTCCTTGCCTTCAGCCAATGTAGCTACCTACAAGAGGCAGAATAGTCAAGAATGCCAAGTCAGAGATTTCATACAAATTATAAACTGCTTCTGTAACACAAGGACAGGTCATTTTTCCAATTTGCTGCTGGATCACTTAACTTTTTTTCACAAGAAACCGATTTTTTTTTCTGACTCCCAGGTTGTGATGTTGAATAGAACACTGGTTTTATTTCAGGCAACTGAAATAGAAAATTAGACAATTTCCTCAAAGAGGCAGGTTTGGTTTGAAGAGGAAAGATTGGATTAATGTAGAGATGTAAGCACTAATCACAGAGTAATGGAGGAACAGAACTGCATTATTGTTGTATGTTACTACATACGCTAAAGATTTATCAAATCACTTTGCATAGAACTGTACAGCTGAGGTAGTGAACTGAGAACTGAGACAGCTCCACTGACTAAACAGCTGCAACAAACTGCAGCACTGAAAATCAGAGCTATCTCAGCTAAAAGCAGAAATGAAAATTTCAATAGAAAACTCTTACAAGACTTTGGAAGAAGCACTCTAAGACCTTTAGGGTCCCAAGAGGACAGTCCTGGACTGCCAGCTCTGAGGTACCAGACCCTTGGGATAACCTTGGGCTAAATTAGAGAGAGTTACTCAAAATAAGGAAGTTAGTCCAGAAAAGCTCCTGCCT
>NW_005054337.1:1059872-1066186 GCF_000277835.1 Geospiza fortis | reverse complement strand
CCTGGCAGGACAACATTCCTTTTCTCTTCTGACGAATACTTGAGCCATGAACTCATTCAGGTTTACATTAACTCTCCCAGGATTTCACATCTCTCACATTTACCTTTTCAGGAACCACTGCAGAGGTTCAAAAAATTGCAATTTCCCTCCTTTCAAAAGCAAGTGCTTACAAAACACATTGATATTTTCAGATCACGGGGGTGAGAAAACACTTAAAACTGAGCCTACCTGGTCTCTAAACAGAGCTGCAGCTTTGCTGTTGTATTTCTCTTGCATTGTCCAGCATGGATCATAATCATCTTGAGACTCCAAGAACTGTCGGAATTTGCTGTTACCTCCAGCTTTCATTTTCTCCAGCTCAATATCCTTCCACTTGTCCATGGTCACAGAACGCACAAAACTGAAAAGCAGGTTTAAAAAAAATAAAATTTAGATCACAGCTTGTTATAATTTCATGCTGTATCAACAGTGACAGAAAAAAATCTTATTACAACCTATCTCAAAAGTTGAGAGTATAAACATCTTCGAGAACACTCTCGCAGTACAGAAAGACAGATCATCATAAGAAGGTGGGCAGACCCTTACTGAAATAAGCCAAAATCATGTCATTTATTGGCATTTAAAGGAGACAGTCAACAGAAGGCAAGTGACTGAAAAAGCAACTTCCTTCAAAGTCCAGAAATTAATCTAGCCCACTATGTAACAGAAACTTTTCCCATACTTCACTCTGCAATTTTCTTTTTCTGTCTGTTATCATGTATTTTGATGGTTGGACTTGATGATCTTAGACGTCTTTTCCAACCTTGGAAATTCTACGATTCTATGTCCTCATCTCAGAAATTTCATGTTTTCTTCCATGCCACATACAGAACAGTTCAAAGGCTCTTTTCCTATGCAACTTCTACTCACTAATGAGCTTCAAATCACCCCTGGAAAAGCAAAGAATGTACTTCTGAATGGCCTCCTTGCTTTGGTGATTTCCCTCCTGGACTTCCTCTCCTTTCCTCATGTGAGTAACTGTTCCCTGCTCTGACCCTATGGGCTCTCCAGAACCCCAAATAGTTCTTATTCCATAGATCCCCATGTCAGCTGAGCACAGTTCTTGGAAAACAACGAAAACTATCATTTATATTACAAAAAAAAAAAAAAGAAACCTGAACAGAATAAAGCTGTTTTTTAGACTAGTTTTATAAGCAACTAATTACAGACAAGGGACAGAGAGCAAAGCTGACTTTGGAGAGGAGCATGAAGCAAAACTGCCAGTGAAATGCTGGATTCGAGACATCCTATACATTCCAAACCAACACATGCTGTTCAGAGCCATAATGAACCCTGAGGTAATGCAACTCAGTCCATGGTGTGTTGGAAAGGCTGACCTGAGGTGAACTCCCAAGCCTCGGTGTTTTCCTGAGCACTCCAGACAGATCCAAATTCCATAGGTCACACTCACCCACTGGGGGTTAAATGCACCACATTCAAAACAGACCTGTGACAGAAAAACAGTTACTTCCGCAATCTGTCATCACTGTCCACGAGAAGTTTTCACAGCTCAAAAAGGCAAATCATGAGAACATCACACACCAAAAATAATTTCAGAAGGAAGGGTTCTTAGTGTTTGGAAACACCTTTCCTGCTATCATAAACTTCTTTCAGATATTTATTTCTGCTGCTTAGATTATAAAAATTACTGCACCAACTACCAAAAACCAGGGAGGAAATACAGACAAGCAAATGGAAATTACCATGCAAAGAATTAATTTTGATTTCATTTCCATTGCCTTGAAAGAAAGTAACCAAACTGAATTCTTGAGGTTTCCTTGGTAAAATAAAAATGCAATATTTAAAGTTTGGAACATTTTTTCAGTCACACTTCAGTTTGGCAGTAAACGGTAGCAGATCTAAACAGAATTTTTCCTTTAGAAATAGCTTTATTGCTCATACAGTGCAACAACTTCAGTTTTATGATCAGATTCACCACTCAAGATTTAATGTATTGGTATAAATAAAAGTGAATCTTTCTGTGGACTATCATATTTAAGGTATAATCAAGCTACTTGAAATGGACTATTTTAATTTAAGTTGTGCCCCAGACACCACTTGTTGAAAAGACCCCAGGGGTTCCAGCATTACTAGAACTTCTGAAATACTTGTGCCAAATATGCAACAATGCATTGTAATGCATACATGAGATATCCAAATTCCTATGTTAGCATTAGCGAGCCACAGCACAAAGACAACAGCAGCTGTAGCAGACCTCAGTGCACATCTGGAGTAGGTAAAAAGCAAATGCAATTCTACAAAACTGATCTAAAGATCATAATTTCCTCACATTGTTCTCATCTTGTGCTCTGACTTCCTTGAGGACTTTCCTTGTTCTTGGACTTGCCATGATTCTGCAAAGGGAGAAAAAGAAACGAAGTCATGATTAGGGATTTGATGTTGGTAGGATGCTCGGTACCTCACAAGCACAGCCCTGTGACAAAGAGCCTGGAATCTAAACCACTGACTCACAACCAGCTGCAGAGGAAAAACAGACAAACCAAACCACCATAAACCCCATAATCTTTTTTTTTCCATTTACTTTGCACTTTTAGGGTGATTTATCCATCTTAATTTCATCAGTGGAAGGGTGTAATTCAGTCATGGTTGAAAAGTGGTCAGGGGGTGATAAACACAGGAATTCTTCTGTGACACAAGTGGTATCAAAACAAACTCTACTGGCTGCTGCTCCCAGGCCCATCCACTACCCTTCCTGAAAGCACTTCCTAACATCCATGATTTCACTAGATCACATGCACACAGCTCATCAGACCTATGCAAAAAATAGCAGAAACTCTTACACTTCAGAGTGCAGAACATGTTGCTAAAAGAGCCCTTTACTAGATGATACTTGTAATTTTCCAGAAATATTGAGTTTGTTTGTCAACTGAATTCTAAGAAATTAAGGAATTTATTGGGACCTTTTACACAAAATAATATTGTAATTCAACAGGCATGTTTCGCTGGCAGACCACATAATCTCACTCAAATTTTTATGATGCAGAAAACAGGAGGGAGTAGTGTCAAGCTATGGATAAAATACACATTAAGACAAAAAATTTGATTCACACACAGTAAACAGCCTGGAAAAACTCAAAGTACAAAAAGCACTCATGATGTGAAAAACTATAGTGTAGGGTGCAGCATAAGGCTGCAATTTAGAAAAAAAATTAATTCCTATTATCAACTAATAGCATCATATTTAAATTAACTTTAAATAAACAACATCTGTTCTCCCTTTTTATTTCCTCTCTATCTTCTCATTGCTACTCCAGAAAACAAACTTCTAAGGTGTAATAAAAGACAGAAGTCACCAAGCTGACTAGAAACAGCACCAACTACTAAATGTCAAGCTTATTGGCCAGTCAGATACAAAGCATAAAACAGCAGGTTGATATTTTCACCAAACAGTGGTGTGAGAGGCAAAAATGCCTTTATGCAACTGGTTCTCTGTGCTATTTGAATAAATAATCAGAAGTCCTTAGAACATCAAGAAAATTAACAAGCTGACAATAATATTAAAAGGAAAATGATTATTACATACAACAGCCCTAGGGGATGGAGGAAGGATGTATCTTTAATAGATAAAGGAAGGGTGGTTAAAAAGGTAAAATGCTCCAGGTAAGGAAAAATTGCATTTGTATGACTGACATCAAGTTCAACCCCTAAACCAAAGCAGTACAATAAATAGTTCTGTGCATCACCCACTAAGATACCATGACTCAGAAAAGAAAAAGCTCCGTGTTGAACCTACGTATTGCCACTGCTAAAAGCAGAGGGTGTTCGTAGCAGAAGTCACTGCTTTTTATCCAAAGCACTTATTCCTCTGTAAACATCTTGCTGACAAATGCTTAATTCTGTGGAATTTAAGGTGAAGTGTTTCCGCTGATGTTTAGAATGTGCCACTTTTTCAGCCTTAATTACTTTTTATTGGGCAAAACCAGGTAATTGTGATAGAAGTTACTACAAATAGTGGTGAATAAAATCTTCCTGCATCCTGCATTAAAATAAAACTGAGCACAGTTATTTTTATCAATAATCTAATAAAATTGTGTAACTTTAAAAACAGGAGAATGAAAGTGTGTCAAGTGACTCCTCATATAATGAAACACACTTTTTCCAACAGCATTCCAATAACATTTAGCCTTCCTTGACTTACTCATGTGCATGTGAGCAGGGAGGGAGATAGCACTATATGCATTTTCTCATGTTCTAAATAACAATCATAAACACATTTATATGACTCCCAGTCTCTGTCTTCAATTCCACTATCTGTCCCTGGTGAGATAATAGAATTCTTCCTCTGCAGCAGAAAAATTAAGTAAATAACTCTGCAGGAATAGCCAGACAGACAACAGTGTACCCTCTGGGCCCTCCTCTCTGCCATTATTGCTGCTTGCTCTTTGCATGTCAACATCTCTTCCTCAGGAATGAATTTCCCCAGCATCTTCCTGTACGTTACTGACAGCTTCCAAAGCTCCTCTCTTAGGCTGGATGTTCAATCCTCTTACCCCTACCCTTCCTTTATCACTTTTCCTCCCTTTTCACGGGTTTTCAATCAGAATAACCAACAGAGGCAGTCTACATGCAGAGGCCTTCCAGCCACAATGGCAGATGAGCACTGCTGGAGCTGAACAGGAAAACCTCTTCCCACTCCAACTCTGCACATGCCAGGAATTGTCTACAAAGCAGAAAGTTACATCCATCCTCCAACAGCCAATATCCAGCCCCCTTCAGGGCTTATACACAAGTTTCAGATCTCCAGCTCCAAGGTGACAGAGGAAGTGATTGCTTTTGGTTCTGCCATAACTACCTTTTTTTAAACAAAAACTGAAAGACTTTGGCCAACTGCAGTCTGAATACACACCCACCCCACATGCACCAAGTCCCCTGCCCAAATCATGTCTGTCTGGTGGGAAGGCAGAGCTTCACCCACACCACGACAACCAAGAAAAGGAGGAGGTAACTAAAGGCACCAGCTTTTCATCTTGTCCTCCTCCACCAAAACATTTGGAAATAAAGGACAAAATAAAAATGTCCTGTTCTAAGCTTTCTAATAGGTAATATCTTTAGAGATGCCTAGCTTACTTTTAATGATTTTTCTACAAAGCTTTAAGGGTTCAAATTATCATTGATTACCACCAAAAAACTGAGGCCTGGTAACTGACTGGACATATAACCACTGTGCTGGTTAAGTTTCATGACTAAATACCCAAGAAAGAAGCCACCTTAAAGAAATATACACAGTTTTGATCTAGTAGAAATGGACATAAGCAGTGAAGCAAATGTTTAGTTTCCAGAGTAAGTTTCCATTGAAAAATATAAATATTCTTGACTAGGGTTCCAAAGTGGAAAGAGACAGCTTCACACAGATCAATCTCACACTCTTATTTCCCAAGCAATCAGCTCCCAGAGCAAAAACTAGACGTACACCATATGAGTTTTCTGGTTATGAAACTAACCAGAAACTTGCTAAACAATCAAAAAGGCAGAAGTGGACTGGAAGTGGAAATAACACCTAACAGGACTTTGCTCCTCTGATACAGCATCAAATTCAGAGCCAACCTGCAAAGAGCTTTGCAATTCAGCACACGGAGAGTCAGCAGGTGACGTGGCCTGGTGACTTCATGGTCCTGAAGGCTCCCTGCGAGTCCCACCAGTGCGAAAAGGCCACAGAGGCTGAAGAAACCTTTGCAATCTCACACTGCGCCCATCTCCGTGGAGCTGGCACGGTTCTCCTTCGCAAATACATCAAAGACCGGTGCATACTTTTAAAGCCGAGAGGTTTTACACTCACCCGCCTCACCCAGAGCCTCGCAGGGCCGAGAGAAGGGCGATTCCTTCGGGCACACCTGCGCTACCCGGATCCCAGCGGCGTCCTGCAGCCTCTCTCAGAACATGGCCGGGTTCCGCCGAGCCCTCCGGCCTCTGCTTTCTAGGCAAGAAAATAACGCAGAAATAGCTGAAATAGCAGGCAGGGTGATGCCTCCTGCCCGTCACGCCAGCCTGGCACCCGCACCTCGCCCGCCCTCGGCACCGTCCTGTGTGACAGTGCGGGGGCCGGGCCTGAGCGCCGCCACCTCAGCGCTGCGCTGGGGAACACGGGCGGCCCCGGCACGGCGAGCCCCGGCGCGGGGAGCCACGGGGACGCACCACGATCCTGAGCAATACTGTTGCCCCTGTCTCGGTCCCGGTCCTGATCCCGGTGCCAGTCCTGATCCCGGTGCCAGTCCTGAACCCGCTGCCGATCCCAAACCCGGCCGCGGCCCGGTCCC
>NW_005054337.1:1058118-1059690 GCF_000277835.1 Geospiza fortis | reverse complement strand
GGCGCGCGGCTTAACCCGCTGCGGGCCGGGCCGGGCCGGGCCAGGAGCGCCCAAAACATTCGGTTCTATCCAACTCCGCGTGCCCCAGAGGGAAGTTTAAGGGATTTTTTTCAACCTGGCAAAGCTGAAATAAAGCTTTAAAGCGAGCCTTGCAGGCGCGCTGCTCTCCGTGCGCATAAACGACCCCCGGGGTTTATCGCTGAGGGGAGGCTGCCTTTGGGGGGTGAATTATGTGGAGTTACGTGGTTTTTCCTCACACACCTATGGATGTGAGCAAAGCAGGGTTTTCATGTTGCTCCCACGCTGGGAATAGCAGATGGAGATGGGCTGGTTGGACCCCCACGCTTCCCCCAGCTTCACATCCAGCTCTGCCTGCGCTGCTGCGGTCACAGCTGGGGCACTGGGAGGGTTTGGGGTACCCCGATCAATATATGGAGGAGCTAAAGCTACTAGGGAGCATCCAAAGGAGGCCACAAGGATGAGGAAGGGTCTAGGGAAAGCAATTAGAGGAGTGGCTGAGGGTCCTCGGGTTGTTCAGCCTGAAGGAAACTGAGGGGAGACATCACTGAGGTCTGTGCTTCCTCATGAGAGGAACTGGAGGAGCATCTCTGCTCTCTGGCGACCAGCGATAAGATACAAGAGAATGGCTGAAACTGTGTCAGAGGAGGTTTAGGTTGGATATTATGAAAGGTTCTTCCGCCAGAGGGTGGTTGGGTGCTGAACAGGCTCCCCAGGGCATGATCATGGCCCCAAGGCTGCCAGAGCTCAAGGAACTTGTGGACAATGCTCTCAGGGATGCATGGAGAGGGATTTTGAGGTTTCCTCTGTTCCTGGGTTGGACTCAATGATCCTCGTGTGTCCCTTCCAGCTAGAACTTTGTCTCCAGAGATCCTCCCAAAGATGAGGGTGGATCAAAAGGAAAGAGCACCCAGAGTTGCTTTGTGGTGCTTGGAAGCACGGGCCAGGCGAGCACAATTATGCTACTGGTAACTTCTTTTTAATCATCAGCTGTAGGCACAGGGCAATGATTTAGTGTTTACATCTGAATCCCACAGAGACAATACGCTGCTCATTTCAGTGCAACTCCTAGTCTGGCCTCTGTACTTAATAAGTAGGCTATTATCTGACTATCAGCGCACGGGAGATTAACAGGAGCCATTTTCATTACCATTAATGGTGGCTGCACACATAATGCCCTCACATCAATGAGAAGATAATGGGCCCTTAAGTGTGCGTGTGTAAGGCCGACAGAGGAAGGGGTATGAAATATAAAGCAAACTCGGCTTAAATAACTTGCTTTTCCAGTTAAGAAGAAAGTAATCTCTTCTCATAAGCACCATCATTTTCTGGTAAACGTGAACCAACAGGTAATGAGGTTCCCATTACACAAATGCTGTGTTACAGGGTCTAATGAGCATATTAATCTTTGTTTTTCCATATAATTGGGAGATAATCCAGGGATTTGTGTTGGCGTTGGCTCTGCAGTGGTTCTGGGTGAATGTGTGTGCTCACAGCCTGAACCAGGAGTCATCCTCAACCCCAGACACACAGTGAGCAGAAAAGACTCTACGT
>NW_005054337.1:1049644-1058091 GCF_000277835.1 Geospiza fortis | reverse complement strand
AGCCAAAAACATTTGTCTTTCTCAGCAAGCAAATAAATGTGTGCCATTGCCTGGCAAGTCAGGTTTGCACCGTTCCTGGAATTTGGGATGGGTGCATAGCTCTCTCCCCATCTCTGCAATGTGTGGCAAATGTCTATTCTGAGATAATAGATAATGCCAAGAAAAAACATTTGCAAAGGCAGCCAGCCCTGCCTTCCCTACTTGTTCCCTTTATCTGCTTATGAGCTGTTTCTAGCTTGAAACTAAATGACAAATATTTTTAGCACAATTGCCATTGTTATAATTGTTATGCCCAATGTCAAGAACATATGAAACATGATGATAAGGAACAAATTACAGCATAAAATAATACAAGGCAGGCACAGTATCCTTGAGCTGTTTTCCATGTTGAGATTTTCCAGATAGAAATCATTTTGCTTGGCTTCAAAAGGACAATATGCAAACATGTAAAGGTCAGTCTGATTTGAGAGCACAGAAAAAGCACAGAAAACAGCTAGAGCCAAATTCTGCAGAGATTTCATGAATAAGTTCACCATAATTGCAGTGAAGACGACTAACAGCAAGTGGAAACTTACTAAGATAAGCTACCTAGTGTGCAATTTTGCTTGTAAATTAATGATTTTGTGTGATGGCTTTGAAACTTCTTAGGGGAAAAAGAATCTCTGGAATAGGATTTAAACCAAAGAGCATGCATTTTCACTTTTTCCTGTTTTACAGATTTACTAAACCCTTTCTAATCTATTAATAAGACTAGATTTTTGTTATTAAATATTGAAATCCTTGACATTAATGAAGTGGCATTATCTCTCATTTTAAATCACACAAAAATACCTGAAAAATTCTCTTCTAGAATAGCTGACAGCCTGAGCTTCAAATATTAAAGGCAAAAGCCTTTTTGGACATGTTTACTGATGCCTATGTGGGCTGAATTACAACCCTCACTAGAAGCAGCACTTGTCATGGACTGAGAAACTGTGATTTTTTATTGCCTTTTTCCCTCCCAACCCACCCGAGATGAGCCACTATATCAGGATGTCACAACACTTAAATTGAGGGGGAACAAGAAGAAATGCAGATCCCTTCTTAGATAAATCTGCTTAATAAATCTGAGGAGCAAGGAGCGAGGAATGGGCCTGTTTGCATGATAAATGTCACCACAGGAGTTCTGCATTGTCACTGTGTGTGACTTATGGAACTGTGTGAATAAAGTACAACTGTGAATGTAACACAGAAGTGGGTCTGTAACGCAGAGCTGTGTCTGTAACTGTGTGAATAATAATGCCACCCCAAACTCAGCCCTTCTAGCACCAGGAGAGGTCTGGTTAATTGATGGAACTGTGCTAACGCCCTTTTCCTGTGGGGTTTTTTGGTACTTCTGTGTGTTGCCTGCTCTGAGTAGCACCCTGAGAACTGCAGGTTGAGCCACCAAAGGCTTCACTTCATTTTCAACTTCACTGGCTTGAGAGTTTAGAATGACTTTGGGGAGCGTAAATCTCAACAGAAGATTCCTACAAACCTTATGTCACATAAAAAATACTAGAAAAATTGTATGTGACATATTTTCTGCCTCAGGATGAAACACCAGTTGTTATTAAATGTTTGTTTTTATATTATTATTTATTATGCTGAATGAATAAGGTTTATTTTTATTAATCATAGCACTCAGGGCTATTGATACTCATTGTATTTGGCAGCCACAGTCTAGCAAACCTAGCCAGCTACAATGAATATTGCCATTAAGCTACAGAAATGTCACATGCACTTAATAAAACAGTCTCTTCCCTTTCCTTGTACAAGGGGACATGAATTTTTTCCTTCCTTTTCAGCTGAGAAATCCGTGTTTTCTGATACATTTCCTCAGTTAACTTGACACTGACACAAATCAGTAACTCCATCTAATGACCAGCACAGCCCTGCTCGTGGCCAGGCACCAGAAGCCAGAGTTTAGGCAGGGCTTTAGTCCTCCAGCTAAATCACAGTCCTGCCTATGCCATGACCACACACCACAGGCTCCAGCACTGAATTTCATGTCCAGCTCTTCAAAGCACAAACAAGATCAGGACAGCAATCAGCCCCCATCCTTCCTCTGCATATTTATGGGGAATTCACTTCTGATTGAGCTCCCTGTGCCCACTCCCCCACACAGCTGGGAGGGCATTTTAATGTCTGTATTTCTGCTACCCATCAGGTCACTCAGACATCCTTTCATTATATTTTTCCACCTCAGAGCTAGAGCCGAAACAAAACTTAAGCAAATGCTTGTATTTATAAGCCCCCATCAGTCCTTCTCCCTGTGCACATTTCTTTCATTTCAAAAATTGAACAAAACTTGGAAAGCTTTTACATGAGACCACAGGAAGCTTTACTCTGATATTAGAACAGCAAACAGAAAAGCAAAACCTTTTCTTTTAAAAGCAGCTGTTACTCCATGCAGCTTTAACTTTGTGTTTATGTCACATCCATGTGTGTCACATCACAGTTTGTAGCACTGTCAATCAAAGCTGTCAAAGTGGCCAGTTTGGTCCAGGAGAGGGAAAAAGCCTGGAAGTGCTGCTTGAATCTGCTCTGTGGATATTCAGAATGAACTCTGGGAGGCTGGTTCAAGTGGCTTATTTCCAAGGCAATTAAGTCTTTCTTAAGTAAATGTGTGTAAAAAATGCTCCCTCAGCCTGGTGGCACCTGACACTGCTGACTTCTTAATACGCATTAGCTCTCCCTGGTTGGGATTGGAGAGAATATCACTGAAAACATAGCAGAAAAATAGCTGGGTTTGTGTGTGTATGTGTTGGAATATCTTTGGCTGCATGTTCCATCCCTCCTCAGGGCAGGACTCACAAACGCCTGCTCCTGACACTGCACACCCACACTGCTGCAGATGTCCTCCAAGAGACACTCTAAAAGAAACTTGTTATTGATTTCTTCTCCATCACATCACTTGAGACTTGTTAAATTGGCTGGGGGAAGTTTGTAATCATTTGAGAGGAAGAAATGATTCCTAAGTAAGTGGGGAAGCAGCTATTCTAAATGAGAGTGCCCTAAGCCAGTGCCCGAAACCGGAGACTGCTCTCACCCTTCAGGCTCTCTTTTTTGTCATATCATTTGAGAAATGCAACTGTTGCATGGAAACCTTGAATAATCACTTGGTATCAATACCCAGGGACCTTGGCAGCTGCACTGAATTACTCCTTGGTCACAGTGCCTAGTGAAACTGCGGCTGGAAATGTGGCTGCAGTCATGCCAGCTACTCGGATTGCATGGCTGAGGTGCTGGGGTGTCAGCTGTGCTTCTCCTGCAGGGTTTAACCCTTTGGGCACTGCCTCCTCTCTGCTCCAGGCTGTGCCTGTTTTGTCAGGAATGCTGACATAGAATCACAGAATATCCTAGGTGGGAAGGTACAAGGATCCATCAAGCTCCTGGCCCTGCACAGAACAATTCCTTCATGTGCCTGAGAGCATTGTCCAAACACTCTGTGAGCTCTGTCAGTCTGAAAGGCAAGACCACTTCCCTGGGGAGCTGTTCCAATGCCCAGCCACCCTCTGGAGGCAGAACCTGCTCCAAATATCCAACCTAAACCTCTCCTAACACAACTCCATGCTGTTCCCTGGGTCCTATCCCTGCACATGCCATTCCCAGAGCTACTGCAGCACTAGTTTGAGCAGCCTTTCTCAAGTTCAGTAGTTGTTACATGTTTTTGGTCTCCAGACCAATAAGACAGGTGGGGAATTTCAGTGGATGAGGGAGGATTTTCAGTGCTGCTGCTTGGGTGAGGTGGTCTGTGGCACAAGACACCAGCTGGCAGCTTCCAGGGTGTGTCTGTCTCAATGTTTTTCCTTTATAGCCATGGACAAGTAGAGCAAAGAGGGTTGTGAGAGGCTGTTTGTGAGATGTTATGGCAGAATTACCATATTAGCAAATCTGTAAAAGTGTGAATTTGAACCTTGACTCCAGCGTAGAGGTAAATGGGTGCTGCTGATGTGTTTGATCCAGGGGAGGAAGGATGCCAGTCAGGTTTCCTTCATACAGGCCTTGATCTCACAAACAGGGCAGCTGCATCGGCCAGATATGGACAAATTGTTCCCCTTGCTGTTACTCTGATGTACCAGAGAACTTGGTGAATCTGCCTTCTACCTCTGCCATCCTCCACCTGCTCATCAAAGAGTGATGAGAATTTGTTGTGCAGCTCAGCAAGTTAATATTAGAGAATTACAAATGTGAAATGCAGATGATGGTGGTGTAAAAATGCCGAAAAGCCCTGATTAGGAGCTGCCTCCCCCCAACATTGGAGACGTCACAGGGATCAGAGAGAAAATGACAGATTTCACACACCAGTTCTGATGAATTTTACAGATCGCCCTGGGCTGCAGGGAAACCATTTCAAAGTGTAAAAGTCATTGAGAATTTTTCCTTTCTTGTGCAGCGATGAGGACAATTTCCGAAACATTGTGCTTTGCTGTCACCAGGCTGTTTTCCTCAGCAATTAATTTGCCAGGCTGCAGAAGGAAGGGAAGATCAGTGTGCCATGGCCTGCTGAGGGTGTGCCACTGTGGTGCTGCTCAGTTTGGGCTTCTCTGCCTCTCTGGTCCCTCTGGAGAGAAGAAGGACATGTCTGGGCTATTGTCACCTCTCTTGGGTCTTCCACTGTGATAGTCTTGGTTTCAGCCGGCTCCAGTCCCAGAGCAGCAGTTATTAGCCAGGGTAACGGCAGGTTTGAAAAATTACAAGTTTAAAATTAGAAGGTCAAGAGTTTTTGTCTTTTTTTTCATACTCTCTTTCTAGTTGGTTCAGTAATCTTTCTCTATGTTGAAAGTCTTCAGTAAGACACATGGGAAACACCACAGAGTCCAGTTTTTACAGCCAGAGCTGGCTGCCCAAGGTGACTGGAGGCAACCCTGAGTCACCAGCAGTAAGATCCTCTCCCTGCATCCAACATTAGTCTTGAGGAGATAGGAGAGAGCCCTTTCCTTCTCCCATGCAGGAAGATGATTTATCCTAATTGAACTGTACATTTTAAACTTCCACTGTGTCCTGTGGCAGGAAACTTCACAGCTCACCCACCTTGCATGTCCAGACTTGCCAGTGATCATTTTGGATATGTCTGCAGGAAATCCTGCTTTTTGCAGTGCTGAGCTGCCATCCCTCAGGCCATCGGCAGTAGGGCTTACTTCTACTTGTGACACAGAAACAGGATGTGACATGCCACCTTGGGAAGGCTGCTGTGTGCCCTGGAGCAGGGGAGTGGGCTGGCTGATTAGCTCTGGGACAGGCAGGCTTTGCCTTTGGGGTGTGGATGGAAAGGTTGGAACACTCTGACACCTCTGTGTTTGATCAGACATCTGCAAAGGCACCGTGACCCAGCTGACGTTATTAAAATGGAGAGGAGGAGGATGGAAATAAACTGAGTGGAATAATGCACCCCATGGTACTGTGGGATGTAAGAGCACCTCCAGCCTTCAGCAGCTGTGACAATTACAGGCTTTGGCTGTGAAGAGACACGTTCCCCAGCTAATACTTTTAGCCTCTACTGCTCTTCTTGAGCTGTCAGAGCGAGGAGGCTGCAGGTATTAGAGATAACAAGCTGTGGTAAGGTACTGCTGCTTTGTTTCAAGTGTGCTAACTTTGTTTATTCATCTCTTCTAAAGTAAATCTGTGACTTCTCCCAGAAATTTGGATGCAATCAGACAGGTGACAACAAGGTACCATTACCTAAGGTTAATCACCCCTGGCAATGCAGCTGGATCCATGCAACAATACACTTGGATGGGAAGAGGTTCCTGATTCAAACCCTGTCTAAAAGTAGGGACATTCAACCTTTGGAGCATCATTTGGACCTGAGGATGTTTCCCACCCCATGGAAGGATTCCATTCCCTCCATGAAGTCAGGATGTGCATCAGATTCTTAAAATACAGGCACATCCTCAGGAGTTAAAGGAGGGTAAAAGAAACAACCAGGATCTCTTAAACATCCCTGTGGCCTGGCATTTGGAGAGGGCTGCAGTAATGACTGCTTGACCAGTTCTTTGGCCTCGGTCCTCTCCAGATGATGAGGGATGCAGCTGCCTGTGATTGCCCTGCTCTGTGTACACATATCCCTGTACACCAATATCCCTGCTAAGAATCACTCACACCCCATCCAGAACCTCTTAATCAGGAAAAATCCTTCTTAACATTCAGACTGGACTCCTGAAAGCAACATTTCATCCATTGAAAGCTGAGGGTGAGTTTATACTTCAGGACATAAAATATTCAGGATACTGAGAAATTTTGATTTTTTTTTTCTTTTTTTGCTAAATTAAATTTGTAGTTGGTTTTATGAATTAAACTTTCAAGGTAGATCTGTGGTCCTGCAGCACTTGTGCAGGAATTCAGATGGTCAGATACACAGGTAAGAAATCATATGAATGAAGATTATAACATCAGGCTCTGGGAGTTTTAAGTCCCTCTTTGAAATACATTTTGGGTTATTCCTGTGGCTTCACCCTTATTAAAAAGCTCAGGAAAGTCTGTGTTTTCCTTCACATGCATGTGGAGTCCTAGCCAAGCCATGCTTGCTTTCTGCACAGCTTATCAAGATAAAAATGCAGGTGGAAAAAATCCTATTTCTGTCAAGCTTAGCCCTTCAGCAGCAATACCTTTTGCTGTTTCACACTGTGTCTCCTTTGCAGTACAACTGAGCTGGAAAATAGCAATGCCTACAGGAGGTTTTTAGAAGCAGGAGGTGGAACAAGAGATGCAGAAAACCTTAAGAATTGGCACAAAAGCCAGGTTCTAACCTGCATGGCTGTATCCCAGCCTTCTCCTGCTGTTCCCAGCAGTTTCCAGAGAATGTAACAAGTCCAGCCTAACCCCAGGCTGCTTTTGGCCAACTTGAGCTCCTGTTCTAATTCTGATGTCAGTTGCCTGACCCTACAGTGCAGAGTGAGACCTCCCTGTGCAGTTTGTAAGGAATGTTTTATCTGCATTCATGAAAAAATAAACTGATCTTTGCTCCATTGCCTTCTCCATTCAAAATCTACCTTCTGGGGAATACTAATACTGCCAAAGCTTCCTCAGTCCACAGTTTTCTGGGTGAAATAAATTGGTTTCTTCTCTGGGTGTTTCTTCTCTGGGTGTTTTCCTTTCACCTATAATAAAATGTGTTTTATTGTACCTGACTGCATTAATTGATGCCTTGGTTATGCACAGTGCACAGGTCAGATAATCAATATATTTTACCATTTAAAACCAGAAGGATTTGTGATCAATTCAGAGTCTGCCTTCTAATCTCAGGTATTCAGACTTGGTTTGTTTGTTTGTTCTGTTTCTCTCTGTGGCTGATGTGAATAACAATAATGTTGTTAATAAAAGGTTTTAAACATTCCTAGCACTTGAGGACCAATCCTGCTTCCTTTGGATAGAGGCAGGCAGTGCTTTCCTCGAGTGAAATGACAGAGCTGCTACGATTTCAGCTGCCACCTCCTTCTCACCCCACTGCAAGGAGCAGCGGGCTGTGCTTATTTAAACTGAAAGTGAAGCTGATCACTGCAGGTGGGGAGTCACACCCTGCTTGGGAGGCAGAAATGAAACCCCGACTCGCTTCAGAGGGAGAATGGACAGCCAGAGGCGACAGAACAAACTGTTGTGCAGACGCTGGAGCCACCGGAGATTGCGAAGAGACGACCTTGTCACCAGATGAGGCTCTCCCAAAGCTTCTTATCGTGCTGAGCTTAGCAGCAAGTCTGTCCCAGTCACAGTGTGTGGTGTGTGACCTGCTCCCCAGGCCGGCCACAAGTGAAGTGTGTGCACAGGGTGGGCTGGATCCTGCTTCTTCTTCTTGGCTTCTGGATGCTGCTTCTCCTTCGGCAGGGGAGGCAGTGGGGAGGACTCAGGCACATAAAGGAGGTGGTTCTGTGCTTGTGACTTTGCTCTGCTGTTCACAATTAAAGTCGACTGACTTGTTTTTTTACAGCTGCAGGGTACAGTGAGTGGTGCATACAAGGTGCTCAGATAGAAGCACTTTTGGAAGTAGAGCGATGCTCTCCTACATCCCTCTGTCCCCAGTCCGCTGGGATTCTTTCTCAAGCCTAGGTATACTTTAAAATACCCATAAACGTGCACTTTAAAGAATCCCGTGTCTTATCACCCTTTAGGAGTTTATTTTCCATGTGCATCCTCTCTGACAAATTTGAAAACCATTGCCTTTTAGGTTAGTTTGGGGCTTCACAATGTTCAGGGTGAACATGCCAGCACCTGCATGGGGGAGCATATATGGAAAGAGGAGTGGAGCTCCACAGACCGTGCGTCCTGCACGCACACCTGGCCAGCACAGCCCTCTGCCCCAGTACGGACCGGTCACTCCCGCGTCCGGCCACGAGAAAAACGAGAGGCTGCCCTGTCCGGGGAATGGGAGCTGCCCCCGCCTCCCGGGGGAGGGCCGGGGCCGGGGCCGGAGCATCCCAGCGCGCCTGCGG
>NW_005054337.1:1039960-1049276 GCF_000277835.1 Geospiza fortis | reverse complement strand
ACTCAAAAAAAAAAAAAAAAAAGAAAAAAAAAGAGGGAGGAGAAAAGTAAATTTTAATTAATAAGTTTGTGCTTATAAAATACAACTGAAAAAATAAGTAAATTACTATTAGAGAGGAGTCCCGGCGGCTCGGTGGCGGTGTTGCAAACCAAAGCAAACTTGGTACGTGCACAAACCCACCGGTACCTTCAGCCTCTTTCATGGAGAGGTCCCCCCGCATCCCACCCTGGCCGCCCGCATCCCACCCTGCTGGGGTTTGTGCTGGCTCGGAAGGAATTATTTCAAACCTCCTCGAGCTGAAGTGGAGGTTTTAGATAGAACGTGTTTATGTAGGAATGAACTTCCCAGTGTGCGGAGAGTGCGGTCCCTGGTGGGCACGGGTCGGTCCTTGGCGGGTGCGGGTTCCTGGTCCTTATGACATCTGCATAGATGATAAACAAAGGTCTGGTTGTTCCCTGAGTATCTGCGCATCCAGCCTGGGTCTGGAGGGTCCCCTTCTTGTCAATAGCTAATGGGCTCCAGGGCTCCTCCAGCCTTAAAAAGGAAATGACAGCATCTAGGATTTTAATTTCATTGCTGTGTCCCAAATTTGCTTTATTTTGGAGCGTCAGCAGCGCGCAGGAAAGGGCAGGCTTCCTGCGAAGTTCTTTTGAATAGTTTGCTGGTGCCAAGGGGTGAGTTTAGCTCAAACTCTTTGTTTTGGAGTTGGGTGCTGTGACAACATTTCTTTTCCTGCAAAGAGTCAGGGAGCAGACACAGGACTGAAGGTGAGAGAGGAAAACTGGGAACCTGCTAGTTTTGAAATTATACCCAACCGGCTAAAATTGCAAGGAAAGAGGATGGGAATGCACCCCTGTGAACCCAGACTGGCACAATCCAAAGATGAGTGTGGAGGATTTGACTCATCATTAAACAAAATACAGAATAGAAGTGATGGGGTTTTCTTGCACAAAGCGTCTTGCTCAGCATATTTATGAGTGAGTTGAATGGCTGGGGAGTGTATTTAGTCTCCTGGATTATTTCTTTTGATTTTTCACCCGTGATGACACAAGGAAGAAGCTGCACCCTGTATTACGTTAGAAATTGGTGTCTCAGCGCTCACTGTCTCTTAAACCCATCACTATGTCATCCTGCTCTAAGCACACACACACTGGGGGGAAAAAAAGGGAGGGAAGGAGAAAAAGAAAAAGCCATGAACTGCTGGTGCTGTTCTGATTTCTGACAAGCGTGGGAGTTTTCTTGTATCCAAGATACGGGGACAAAGAACCCCCAGCATTTTATTTTCCTTAAGACCCTCCTCCTTGAAGAAAAGAATCAGTTTGGCTCATTCTTAAGCAAGTTTGGATGCCTCAAGCTGTAGCGATTTCCCATGGCACTTGCTGGGTGAATTGGTAGAGCTGGAAAAATGTGAACTATGGTGAGGGAATTTCTGGAGCTGGGCTCTGGTGGGGGTGAGGTCAGGAGATCCTGGCCAGTTCCCAGCAAGAGCTTGGGTGAGGGTGAGATCCAGCGTAGTGCTTTGTTATTTACTTTCTTATTTAATTGAGCAAACTTTGTCTGTAAATCATCACATCACTTCCACATCCGCGCGGCCAAGTGACGCGCAGGGCTCGCTGCTGCCCAGGGTGGGCTCTGCTAAGACAAAACACTGAAGCAATCAGGCCAAGATCATCAATAAATTACAATGACGTGAACTTCCTTTGTTCATCTCATGTCTCTGCTCAGCTTCATTTGATACTTTGAACCCTTCACAGCCTTCCCTGTTTGTTGCCAAGCTCAGGGTCTCCCACTGCTGGAGTCCCAGGGGTGAAATTCTGGCGCTTGTGTGGACCTTTTGCCTCTGAGTCAAGTGGGGAGAGGATTTCGGGGCTGGGATCTCCCACTTCAGTTCTGCAGCACGCCCCTGAGATGTGTTACATGTTCTGGTGTCTGCTCCCCAAAGCTTCACAGGGCTTTTTATATAAATGATGAATGGAAACATGAACAACCCCCCAAAAAACTCGCCTGAGGCACTCTGAGTTGGAATGCTTCATATAAATTGTTTTATTATTAGGTGCAAGTAGTTGAGTGAGCGTGCGGGGAAGTGTTTGCACACTGCAGTCTAAATGTTTCCCTGGGAAAAAAAAAAAAAAAGGCAGAAAACAAACAAATTCATCATTTGCAGTGTGTGCTCCCAAAGAAAAAGTTTGTGCTCCAGCCGGAGAGCAGAACAACGTGTGAATTGAAGGAGCTGCTACACAATGCGAATACCAACGAGCTCCTCAGCCCCCCACGGGCTGAGCCTCGTGGCACAGGGAGAGGAGGAGAGCGTTTGCATCTGTCTGAAGAAAATCAGGGCTGACTCCCCAGCGGTTTGCTAATCAAGGGGGGGAGGGAAGGCTGTAGTTTGAATAAATAATTTGCCGTGCTCCAATTTTAGATTATTGTTTCCGTGAAGCGTCCACGTTAAGCTCGGTGCTTTGCTGAGCGGTGCTGCAGGGAAGCTGCAAGAAGGTTCTGGCTCTCCCTCCCTCTGTCCTGGTGTGCGTCCCTGTCCCTAATCCTTCCCTTTTTCCCAGTCCAGCCCTACCTCCAGCAGCAGTTTGGGTGAAAGTTGGCCCAGGTCAGGGCTACCCTGCAAAACAGCTTCTCCTCAGCCATGGATGGCATGAAGGATGACCATCAGCAAAGTGTTGGGGTGTTTTTCCAGGGTTTGTGATTCTCAAAGAGGTTGCCCCCTCCCCATTCTCACTTTGCCCAAACACCTCTGTCATCCAGGAGCTGTTGTCACCTACAGCAAACCACCAGCCTTTCCTCATCCCTCCCAACCTTGGGGCAGATGCGTATTAAGAAACAAGAGCAAAGTTTAAATAAGCTGTAGGCCTCCCCAGGAAAAAATCATGAGGTTCTCTGTCAGGGAGCCTCTGTAATGGGTTAAGAAATGCCCCATGTTGGAATTAGAATTGAAAAGGGTTTGCCAAGGGCAGGATTTCCGAGCCCGAGTGGAATGAGGCTGTCACACCCACCAGTGGGCTGGGTGGGTCCTGGTGGGGAGCCACAGACCAGGGCTGGGTTTCAGGCAGGGAGATATTAAATAATCATTGATTTGTTGCTTTCCTCTCGGCCAGTGTGAGATTGCACCCAACTGGTGAATTTTCTGGAGCAGTAAGTGCCTGTGCACCGGAGGCACTATGTGAATTTATTTCCACTGAGCATGGAAAAATTCCCTGGCTCCCCGTGCCCTGTCCCTATAAATCAAACAACTGCAGTTTCTTTACATTCTGTCCATGGATTGAGAGCTCAGATGCCAAGCAAAGCCTGGAGACAATTTTACAGATACATTATAAATCCCCCTAGAATAACAGCTTCTAATGGAAAAAGTGACTAATACTTCAAATGAGCGCAGAACAAGGCGCCCTGGGACGGGACTGCACATCGAGACTAACCAAAAGTAACTATATACATTTATTTATTTATTTATTTATTTATTTATTTCCTCGTGCTCTCTTTCTGCCTCACTCCTTTCTTAGTGATTTCTTTTTAATCTCTTACAGAAGAGGGTGACCAGTTCTGGAAGCTGTTTGAAACCAGCACAGATCCTTCTCTAAGTGCTCTCTTGAAGTGGTTGTATTGGTTTGATTGAGGCATAAAATGACTCAGGGCACGTGAGGAGTGAGGGCAGAAGGGGAGTGTGGCAGACTGGCAGTGGGATGCCATGGAAAGGCCAAATCTGGGCACAAATGAAGTGTGAGTTAAAATAGTTGGAATAAAGGGATTTTTTACAAGGGCATGTGGTGATAGGACAAGGGGGAATAGCTTTAAATTGAATGAGAGTAGGTTTAGATTGGATTTTGGGAAGAAATTCTCCCTGTGAGGGTAGTGAGGTCCTGAGAATCTGTGGCTGCCCCACACCTGGAAGTGTCCAAGGCCAGGCTGGATGGAGCTTCGAGCAGCCTGGACAGTGGAAGGTGTCCCTGCCCTGGCAGGGGCTGGTATGAGATGATCTAAGGTCCCTTCCAGCCCAAACGTGGATTCTGTGATCCCAATTGTCTGATTCCATCCCTCAGCACATGGGGGCTGCAAGGGGAAGGGTGGCACAGCATGTCCCTCTCCAGGGTGAGGAGGAGACAGGATTGCAGTGTCTGGGGGCTGCAGAAATCACTTGCTTGGCTTTCTCCTTTCCACCCCAGGGATCATTTGGGCTGGAGGCTGGGAGAGGAGAGCAGGACTTGTTTCTGCCTCCTCTGCAGCTGCCTCTGGAGCCAGGGCAGAGTCGGGCTGCCCTGAGGGAGCTGTGAGCCTGCACAGCTGCCATGTGGCTGAACACAAAGCCTTGGGGGGAAGAGCAGGTGCAAGGGGAAGCACAGCATCCCTTGGCTCATCACGCTGCTCAGGACCCCTCCAAAATTACCTTGTGCTCTCCCCAGCTGCTTATCTTCTTCATGGCTTGTGCTTAAATCCTAACCCCTCCAGGGAAAGGGCCATCTTTGGTGGATGTGCACAGCACCCAGCTCTGTGATGGCTCGAACCCATCCTGAAGTCCTTAAACAATATTCCAGGCTAAATAATAACGTAAGACTAAAGACTGCGTTTGACAGATGCTGTCTTCTCCGTGTCTGTTCCAGACAAAGGAAAATTAAAGCTGTGCCAATAATAGAGCTCGTCAGCATTTTCCACTGAAGCTGACTTTCAGTAGAAACCTGGGGATTTGACTAAATGAATATTTTCATGAGAAGTATCTGCTTTCCATAGACAATCCTGACTTTTTCTCCCAAGTTTTGGCCAGAATATTTTGGCGAAAAGTCAAAAATGTGCTGGCAAATGTTTGCTGTGCTGGCAAACATTTTTAATTTTGGAGTGGTGGAGCTTTTCTTACAAAAAGTTGAATTTTTGCATGAGACTTTTCTTTTTTTCCCTGTTTTTCCTGAGCAGCTGGAGTCAGTACACTGCAGCCCAAGGGAAGAACAAGGGAGGAGCAGTTTGGGGTCTGTGTTTCAGACGTGCCCAGGTCTCCTGGTTCCCCACATCCTCCTTGCCTATAGTGGTGCTGGAGATTGCAGATGACTCACAGGAACTGTGTCCTCTAACCAAACGCACTCAGACCAGCAATGAAATTTGTCCAAAGCCAAGCCAAAAAAGCAGCTGAGGGCAGGGTGGTGTTGAAGTCAACTCTCCTTGGAGAACTGGGGTTTTATTTCGGCTGACACAGTGACTTTGTTGACCGCTCTGATTTTTGCCAGTCACTCTCTGCTCCTTTGGCTTCCCCTTTTCATTTCAGTAGAAGAAGAGAAGGATCTGGTTTTCCCTGATGGGGACCCTCTCCCTCTGGCTGGTGTGGGGTTAAGGGAGCTGACGTTGCTCCATTGTGTGCTAATAATATATGGAACTCGGATCATTTTGGCTGGGGTGCAAAGTGGAGCTCTTCCAAGAATCTGCTCCAGGGGCCCTCAAGTATGAACTCTTGGAGAACAAACTGGATAACAAAGGCCAGATTGTGATCTCTTTTCCTCCAGGAAAACCCTGGACTAGCCCATTGCTTTTTGAGCGCTTAAGAAAATGCAGATTATCCAGTGAGCAGCAAGTGCCCCTGCTGTAGCATTGCCTCTCCCATTAACAAAACGTTGGGTCTGAGGTCAGTAGAACTGAACCTTTCTTTCTTGTGAAAACACCCCCCAAAACCAGGGATAATTTGTGATTTAATGTTCCCTTTGTCCCCACTTCTCCCACAGTACATGTGATGAGCACAGCCAGCTGCACAGGTTGTGTCTTTGTATTTCAGTTTGGTAGAAAGAGAGTTTTTAACCAAGTGGAAACTTTTGTCTCAAAAGCAGCACATTCTTCACCTCTTCCCTGTCTAAAGAACACAAGGACGGAAAAAATGACATTTCTGGACAAAAAAGGAAGAAAATACCCTGGCATTTAGCAATGTTTGCTGAAAATGATGGGGGTGTTCATTGTGCCAAACCCCAAATATTTTGAACTTTTACAGAAGCTTGAAAACACTTCTGAAAACAGCTGAAAAGTCTCCCCAAAAAGAAGTTGGTTGTTTGTTGTTGGTTTTTTTTCATTGGGGTTGTGCACCCTGGATGTTTTCACTTTCAAATATCTGTGACATCATCATGTGTCCCCCAAACCCAGCTCATGGTGGGGTTTAAGGAGAAAAATCCTCAAAGGGAAAGCGCAGGTTTGGGTGTTGCTCAGGGTGGTGCTTTGCTGCAGTGATTCATCTGCTCACAGTGGTTTGGGGTATTTTTGTTGCAGAAGGAAACTCAATGAATAAACGCCCTGTGGAAATTGGAATCGGAGATATTTTGTAATCATTCCAGAGTCATAATATTACCTTAAAGTTCATGAGATTTCAGACTAAGAATAAGCAACTTCTGCTTCATTTGCTTATTGATCTTTGGTAAGAGTCAGAATTTCATTTCACCTTCTTCTTGCCAGGGATAATAATAGGGATTACAAAAGTATGGATTAACAGGAGTAAAAAGTCAGGAATCAGTAGTAGTAAAGTAATAATAGGAGAGTAGGTGGTAATAATAGGGAGGAGAAGAACTGAAATGAGTGAAATATTTGGCAGAAATCTCCGAGATGGTGCTTCAGCAGAGTTGCTGCTTCTCACCAGCTTGTCAGAATTGTGTCACCTTGAGCACAGAAAAGTCAATGGTGATGTTGCTCTGGCTCCTCCTGCCTTAGCCGAGCCCTGGCCCCACATCTGAGAGTCCTTGGAAGAACAAAAGTTTTATTTTGCTCTGTGTTCTGAGGCTTCACAGGCTATGGAGGAGCGAGCAGCAGATCTCTGCTGGGACAAGATCAATATCTCCTCCCTTGACTTTGCTGTAGCTCATTAACATCAAATGTCTTTTCCAAGGGGTGCTTTTTGGTCTATTTTCCACAAGGGCTTAATTGCCATTTTCCTGGTGTCTGTGGCTCGTTCTTAGCACAGCTGCTTTTGTGTCAGAACATTGGACACAAATATGTTGTTTATCAGGGAAGTGCACGTCCCAGATTTTCTCTCAAAGACGAGAATCATGGAAATCAGGAGCGCAGCTTTTCTGATCCCCTCTCCCCCATCATCCATCAGGTGCTGCTTGGGTGACTCCAGGTTTAGTAATTGAGATGTCAGATTCCCTGACACCTTTGGGCTGAAAGGATGATGGTGTGGAAGCAGTGACCTCAGCTGCCATCTGCCTGGGCCTAATGAAAATATACTGTGGGAATTGAGGCAGCAGCTTGTCTTCCTCATCTGCTCGAGGCGGGCACACGTCAGGACTTGCTGTGCCAGCTTCCTTTGCCATCTCTCAGCTCCTGGCCAGCCCTGCAGGCAGCTTCCCACCTGCTCCCCAGGCTCTCTCTGGCCAGCAAAATATCTGCTTTCTTCCCTCTTTCCTTTTTTTTTTTACCTTCCATTTTTTTTAGTCCAATGCTCAAAACTCAAGAAAACCAGGATCCTCACCATGTTCTTTTGAACCAATGGAGCAAGCACACAGATGTGTGCCCAGCCCTGATGTTCAGGGGTGTGGGAGCACAGGCTGCCCCTGTTTCAGCCACAGAGCCATCCCAGTGCCCAGAGCTGGGGCAGGAGGGCTGGATGTGCTGTGCTCTGTCATTGTGCCACCCCTGTGACCTGGGACATCACTGACCTGAGTGAGAATGATACAGGACACGCTCTGTCCTTCCTCGGTGAGCACTTGGCCAGCTAGTCACCTGGGCTAAGAGGAAAGAGCAAGAATTGAACAGTACTGAGGATAGTTCAGTTCCATTTCTCCTGAGGTCCTAAAACCTTACAAAAAATTGGTTCAGGTGCTCAGATGAATACACAGCTACAACAAATATACAAAACCTGGGAAGATGCCTCCTGTGACACTTCTCAGGGGACCAGGGACCTGTCTTGTATCTGTGGTGACCTCACAACTGCCTTGGACCCATTAAAGCATTTGGTGCTGATTTATATTTTCTAAATGCTGTTCCCTGGGGATAGTTCATCTGTGAGCACCATTTCATCTGAACAGGAAGGTGAGATAGAGGACATTAAAGAAGGGGATGGAGCATTTTATTACCCACACACAACTTATAAAATATTGAGTGTAGCCTTGCGTGGCATGCTCTGAATGCTCTGGTCATCCATCATGGATAAACAGGCTCCCCACAATTAACAGTTTGTCACTGTCTATCTTCAGCTCCACCTGAACATTGCCTCTGTAGTAACCAAAGCTCAAATCTCAGTACCAGCATGGTTGACCTACTTGGAGCTCAGGAGAAATCTTAAGTCCTGGCCTTACTCAGGTTTGTTCATATTTAGGAAGTTTGGATGTTATTGTAAAGTACTACAACAAGAGCATTGTCCTGCATGTTAAAAACTTCTTTGAGTTGAGAGTACACTGGGTTCTACTCCAAGGTCTCCAAGCAAAATTCTTCCCTACCTGAAGCTCAGCAGATACTGCTATGGTCCAGATACTTGGGAGAATGTAACTCTATGCTGTGAGACTTGGGAGCAACCTTTCCTTTTTTGAGAGATGCTGGATCATTGATGCTCCTTTAAGAACTCCCACTTTGATGGAAGCACCACATCTGAATGCTCCTTGAACCAGGATATATTCATGGGCACTTAAAAAAAAAAAAAACAAACAAAATTTTTCTCTTCCCTGAGAAGGGATTACTGAATGAAGCTGGCTAGAGGAAAATCTCCTCTTGAATCAAAGACCCACCTCAGCAGGACAAGAAAGAGCTGGCCTGGCCTGACTGTCTTGGACCTTCATTTAAGGTCATTCATTTCAGGAGACCTTGGAAGTGGCACAGACACAGATAAGTGGTTGCCAGCTCACAGGCTCACGGAGATAAGGACCAGGCCCATGGGCTGATGAACCTCGTGGAGAATGACCAAGACCTGAGTCCTGAGTGTTGGGCAGACTCCCAGAACCTCCCCAGAACCCAAAACACCTCAGAGGTTCTGGGCCAAGCACCTGCTGTTCAGCTGCAGCACAGAACACGTTGTGCAGCCAATCCCTGAGGATGGTGCAGGGAACATCAGATCTCTGGCCAGGTTTGAGGACTGTGCATTTAGATAACTTGCATGGATATCTGAACTACTGGTTGCTCAGCCAACACAAAGCCAGTTCCCAATTCCCCATGGCTGCTGGTAATCTGTTAGCAGATTCCATGTGGGAGATGGGGATGGCTCTGCCAGGCTGCTGGCACCCCTGGCTCTGGCACACAACACTCTTCTGTGATAGTATTGTGGGAAAGGCAACACACCTGCTTACATTGTGGATGTACAGAATTAGGGGAGAAATCTGATTATCCTAATTACTCAGAAATGCTAAATATGTGCAGAATA
>NW_005054337.1:1031663-1039901 GCF_000277835.1 Geospiza fortis | reverse complement strand
AGAAGTGTGATGGGAGCTCACAGGCTGTTTTGTGCCCTTTGCTGTCTGAGCATGTAGAGAAAAGTGAGCTTGGAGGCTTGGAGATGTGATTGCCAACCTTAAAACAACTTAAAAAGCTGGAAAAGTGCAATTTTTTTTTTCAGATGTCTGACACTTTAGGATTGTGGGTCTCCAAGTTTCCCATCTCATTGTTTTAAGCAGACACATCCAGGGGAAGGATGAATTTCTCTTAGTGCAAGCAGCTGGTGAGAGCCCCCACACAGCACCTTCTCAGAAGGTTCTACTCCTTGTCCTGCCTTGTGCTGACACAGGCACAGCCTCAAATGCTCCTGAAGCCTGAGGAGACCATGATGTAATTGGTCCTCTGAATGGTGCTGCTTTGTTTGCATTTAATAGTCTCATCTGCACCACTGAGGGGTCTTGTGGCCCCAAATCTGGCCTGCTTTTCCCAGAGGCACAAAGCAAGTCAGGCAGATGCTAAGCAAGATGGAGGGTGGTTCGTGCTTGGGTCCCAAGGTATTAATCCCCACCAGATCCAGAGAATGAGGCTGGCTCCTCCATCTGCATGCTGGACACAGATCCACCAAGGAAACCCTGAGGCTGTTTGGGAGGGCTGCAGGGAGGCTGGGGCAGGTGATGTGCACAGCTTGGTGTGTCCTACAGCCAGCACAGCTCTGCAATCAGCCAGGGCCAAACCCAGATATTGTGGGTGTAATCAGTGCCCAAAATTCACCTCCATCTATCTCTCCTTGTAGCTGTGCTTTCCCATGTCTTTAAATAACCCTGCCTGGCTTTTACTCCTGACCTAGCAGAGATAAGTGTCCACCCCAAGCTTTTCTGGAAAGCTTTCCCTTCCTGCTCCTACAAGCATGGGGTCAGTCCTGGGGTCAGTCCAACACAGCATTAACTGGGCACTTCTCTGGGAGAAGCTGCAAAACATTTGGGCCTCCAGGGCTGCCACTGAGACAGCTTAAAGCTGAATTGTGTGACAGTGAGAAAGAATAGATAGGGTGATAGAAGAACTCTGCCATGGCTTCAGACAATAAAGACTGTGTCTCCCTTGTGATGAATAATGGCTCTTTGTTTTATTCCTTAGATGACAGGGCTGTTAGAACTGCTGAGAACTATCCCAGTGCTAAATACATGGGTGTGCAATAAAGGCTCTGCAATCCATGAACTGAGACTGAATGGACACTTGAGTGAATCATTTCGAGTACGATGAATTTCTGGAGCGGCTCACAGTGACAGAGGTGGCAGGGCAGTGTCCTGTAGGATGCTTTTCTTGCATGAGATGTAGCCCAGGTTTCATGGCTGCCAGTTTTTTTTTCCTCATGAAGCCTCTCTTGGTCATGGAAAGTTCCTCACTCCCAGTTTTGGCCACTAATCTGTAAACAAAGGGCATTTCAGAGGGAGCTCCAGGGTTTGGTACTGAGACACTGTCCAGATTTTCTGTCAGAAATCCCAGAATCCCAATCCTGGCACACCCAGTGGGGATGAAGCAAGAAACCCCAGGTTCAGCTACAGGCCAGGGCTGAGAGCTCATCAGAACCCATCAGAAATTGGGTTCTGCTGCAATGAGGAGGAAAATGCTGCATCTTCCTGCTGGGGGAAGAGGCGATGCGCAGGTGGTGTTGTCACTGTCAGGAGTCACCTCTGAGTCCTGCCAAATTAAACCTCCTTGAAATTACTTAATGTAGCAGCAAGGATTTGAATTTCCATAATGGGGATTAGCACTTTTCTGTTTTAGCTAATCCTTGCAGTCAGGCCCACGAGCAAGAAGATCAGAGGACTTGGGGGAAAATTTGGGAAGTTTAGAGTAGGAGCAAACCAAGATGCCATTGTTCCAGGGATGAGGAATCATCTCACACCTCCAAGCGGAGGTGTGGATGAAGCTTTGGTGTCACAAATTAATAGAGGACAAGTCTTTGTCCCTTTCCATGGCTGAAGGAGACACAAGAGTCTGTGGGAGCCCCATGGGTGAGCTGCTGGTTGGGACTCAGCCCGCACAGGGTCACCAAACTCTTGCCCTGTGGAGACACAACCACAAAGATTTGCTGCAAGTGAACTTTGTTCTCCAGAGCTGCCAGAGTGGCATCTATTGACCAGCCTCTGTTTCCAAAAGGAGGGAAAAGTGGAGAAAGAGAAGGAAAAGAAAAATTCAGCTTTGCTGTTGAATAAATCATGAGCCATTGAGGAGCTGTGAGTCTGCAGCAGG
This sequence comes from Geospiza fortis, assembly GCF_000277835.1. NCBI lineage: Eukaryota > Metazoa > Chordata > Aves > Passeriformes > Thraupidae > Geospiza > Geospiza fortis. Next base: position 1,037,686 of record NW_005054337.1, on the reverse strand, counting down.
GGAGGGGCAGGGGCAGCGCAGAAATAAGGGGACAAAAATGTCATGCGAAAAATGAAGCACAGGAGGGGCCTGGCCATTGTGTGACACTCCTGGAAACTTGGAGAGTTGGTTGGTGGGAGGCCAAAAGATGTGTACAATGAAAGAGAGACACTCGAGTGGACTGAAAATGCAAACAAATTGGGTGGCACAACGGAGGAGATAAATTATGCGCATAAAATAAACAATGGCTGAGTGACACTGGATAAACAGTTACATATAATAACACCACTGTTTGTCCCAACCACCCTAATTGGGAGGCTGGGCAGCATCTGATGAAAACTCTGCGTTGCACATTTTCCCCTTCTAATGAGGAAGATTTCCCTCCCCCCTGGAAGCCTCCTCCCCCCAGTCCCATTTAGCAGCAAACTGAAAGGCCTGGTTTCATTCCACTTTCCCACAGCAAACTCCTCCTGGCAGGAACTGCATTAAGGAGGACAAGTAGAAAATGATAATAAATTGAGGACTTGCTCTTATTTCACCTTGTGACAAATCTATCCAGTGGGTGACTCAGGGATGGTGATAAGACCATGGACTGGGCTGCTGCTTTCCTTTTGGTGCTTGGTCATGTGGAAAATAACCCCATTCTAGCCCTCACTCAAAAGGGCTTTCCTTTAAAAATAATGCTTTTTAAAAGGCACTGAATCCCTATTTACCCTGTTGGAGAGCCAGCAGCTCGCCTCCATCAAAGTGAACGTCACGGCTCTCATTTCATCATCCCCTTGGGCTGAGGGGAAAAACAAAGGGCATGCAGCACCAGAAGTGAGGTGGTCAATGCTGTCAGTGCCAGTGGGAGAATTTGGTAAACCTTAGTGGGTTTTCAGCATGATTCTGTATTGCTGATGAATCCCTGATGAGAATCTTTGGTTTTGCTGAGCTTCTCTCAAGTCTAGCAGGAAACCCAGCAGGGGACAGTGGGCATGAGAAAACCACAGTGACTTCCCCCACAGCCACTCTCATGCTGTGAATCCCAGAAAATCCACCCTGGAGCCCTGATTCCCAGCACTCAGACTATGTTTTGCAGCAGAGCTGTGCCCTCACCCTGCCATGACTGCCCAGAGCAGATTGCAGTTCCCAAACTGCTCCATCACCCATGAAAGAGGGAGGCACATTTTCAGCCTCAAATCGTGCCTCAACTTTTTGCCAGCTCCCTCTTTAGCTATTTACTTGTTTAATCTGTTTGAGCACTTTGTGTGTCTCTGTTTCCTTGCTTTTATTAGGGGAAAACCGAGCTGGGGTTCTGCTCTGCAGCCTGCACTGCTCGTGGGGAGGTGCAGCTGAGGAGGAAGCTCAGGAGGTGCCCAGCCTTCCTCACCTCTGAGGGACCACGCTGAGGGTGCTGGTGACAGCTCAGAACTCATCTTTGATCACATAAAATTGGCTCTGCCTCCTGAAATGGCTGGAAAAGTGGAATATCCCTAGTTGGCATTCCTTGAAGGAGGCAAGGAAAAGCCAGGGTTTTTACCTGTAATTGCTAAGGTAACGAATCAATTGCTTAAGTAGGACTGATTTTCTTCCAGAGAAGCAATCAGATGATGAGAATCAATAGTGATTGATTCATTTTCTATCCACTTCTTAGAGGGAAGTTCTTTGTGGGGATTGTGGTTATTGGAAAATTCCTGCAATACCCTGAAAGCCTCTGACAGTCCCTGTTTTGAACAAAATCGTTGTTTTCCTGTTTGTTCCAATTTAAAACTCTTCCTGTCAGAAGCATTTTACTGGAACCAGAAGTTGAAATGCTAAATGTTTTTCTTGTCCAAAATACTATTTTCTTCCCAGTTCTTTTTGTATTTCATGCTCTGATGACAGGCCTGGAAATTTGCTGGTACATTCATTAGGGGAGAGTTGGTCAGTATTTCTTCACTGATATCTACTTTTCAGCTGAAAAAATGGCTACATGTTTTTTCAACTATAATTTTTTATTTTGTCATTTTTTAAACTGATATAAACACATTTTTGTGTTTTGGTTGGGTTTTTTTTTTGGGCAAAGCACAAACATCAGTGTTACTGGTGATGATTAAAACCCAGCTGTCACAGTATGGGTCACTTTATATGATGATAGTGTGGATGAAATGCAAACAAACCACTTGGCATGTCTGCTGCCCAACTCCTAAAATACCTCCAGCTTCTCATCTGGGGGATGCAGGCATGGGAACAGGGGGGGTTCACCTCTCTGTGCTGAGAATGTGACAGTGAAGGGAAAGGTGAGGGGTTAGGATTGGTACTGCTGTCTTTATGGGAAGTTCCCAACTTAAAATGCCACCTCTTTTTGTCACCACAGGCAGGTAGGTGTCCAAAAAACCACAATGGCAGTGAAGATGCTGTTAGTGCTGAGGCACAGTTACTGGTGTGGAATGTTACAGAACCTTTTTACAAGTCTTCAGCAATCCTCTGTGTAAAATGAGGTTGTTATTCCTAATTTCACTGCATAGATGGGAAGACAGGGTTCCCAGCTGCGCTGGAGGGCTTTGGTGGAAGGAGCAGCAGCAGGAGCTGCTGCCCGTGGCATTACAGGGGGCAAAAAGCACCATATGGAGCTGCTGGTAGGTGGAAGGGGAAAGCTGCAAAATAATGGGAATTGCATCCCTTTGGCTTCATGTTGCCTCTTCCAGCACCCCCAAATTGACAGCTAGGTGCTAAGAGCACTTCTCTGTGTCATGGTGAGGTGAGAAAGCCTTGCTCTATGAAGAAAGGCTCCATTTGTACAGTAATTGCCATGGAAGTCTCTGGGTGACTGTGCTGTGTCCCCTCCTGCTTCAGGCTGATTAGGACGAGCTTTCCTTCGAGGAGCAAAGCTGCAGCAAGACGGTGGCAGGTCCCAATTTCCTAGATTATTAATAATAACAATATCATTTTCTCTCTCTCCCCTATTTCTCACCCACCCTGCGCTTCCCTTTTAATGAATTCTCCTCTCTTGCTGTAGACTCTGCAGTGACACCAGCCTGATTTGTAATGTAAATAGGCAGCCCAGTGTAAAGGCGACCTGCGAGAGCACCGCAGGGCTCTAATTATAATTTTCATTAAATTCCTTCTGTTTACGAATATCCAGGCAATCTGGCATTGCAGCAGAAGCAAGAGGAAATTAAAGCAAAGCTACCACTTAGCTCCAGTGTCAGGGAGCAGGGCCCAGCTGTCGAGCAGAAACTGAAGCAAGGCTCCTCCAGAGAAAGTTTTGAGGAGTTATTTCAGCTTTGGCATCTTTCCTCTCCCGAGCTTTTACCCCAGTTGCAGGGTTTGCGTGTTTTTCCTCCAGAAGATCTGGCTGGTGCAAGTGTTTTACACGTGATCCATTTTGTGACCTAATTAAGGGGATCAGCTGCTGGAGCTCCCAGTGCCATGTGCAGGAAGGAGCTGGGGGAGCTGAGCTGGCCGGAGCAGGGTGGGAGCTGGGGTTGCAGGGAGGGGACAGAGCACGGACCTGGGGCTCACAAGGGTTCCTACAAAAGTGATCTTCTGTTCCTACAGAAGTGATCCAGCAGCACAGGGACCATTTAACCCATGTGCTGGGAGTGTCCTGAGGGCTGCTGTGACACAGACCTGTGCAGAGAGTGGGGCTTTGCTGGCTGTGCTACATGGCCACCAAAACACTCTAACTCTCTTCTTCTGCTGGATGAGAAAAAAGGGCTTGAGGTGGCTTTCTACAGGTGTTTTGCCTTCTGCAGGTGTTTTGCCTTTTTGTCACTCAGGCCACAGCTGACCCTTCCTGAAGAGGAGGTGCTGCAGGTGCCAGCCATGAATTAGACTGGCAGGGGACAGCAGTGAACATTTCTGTTCATAAAGCCAAAAGCAAGGGGTGGTCTCGGTGTCATTTGGTCACAGTGAGTCTTTAGGCTGTGTGTGGACAGGACAGAGGGAAAACTGAGCTTGGCTTTTTGAGCCTGAAGGAAGAGTTACTGCTCCCCTGGGGAAGCTGCCAGTGGTGTATTTCCAGCCACAATTCAGCTTTGGGGTAAACAGCAGTGAAATAAAATTGCAGTTTGCAGTAAGTGCCTATAAAATAACAGAGACAGATTTTTTCTAAACTGGGTGAGTCCAGCTGGTGTCTCATGGGCTTTATACACACTGAGAGTTTTGGTCAGATCCCTGCATAATTGAAAGTCTTTCTAGGACACTTGAGAGTTCATGGGATCTCTGAGCTCTTTGCACTCTGCTGCTCCCACACCCAGGAGACTCCAGAGGGCTGCATCAAGAGAACACAGGGCTGGGCAGTGCTGGCCTAAGCAGTGCTTCAGGGCAGCCTTGTGCCTTCTGTGCCAGCCCTGTCGATGATTTCCCTTCCCTGTAAGCTGAGCAGGTGATGCCTAGGATAGCAGGTCAAAAGGATATAGGTTATATTCCCTAAACACAACAAGCCCTTGGCTGATTTTCAAGTATTTTCACTTTTTTCCCTGCATCCCTTTCGTGGGAACAAGCCCAAACTTCAGATAGCCTTCATGGCTCAGCAGAGGCAGGGATCACACAATATAAAGCCCTGTTGGTAGGAAATAAATCTCTCTATTAGAAAATTAAATTTCTGCTGATCTCCAGCACTGCTCTGCCTCACAGCCTTTGGAGTGTTTAGATGGGTTCATAACTGCTAGCAGATCTCCAGAGGGAAATGGCTGCTGAGTTAATGGCACACATTTAATATGTATTATTTCATGCAACAGGGGAATTTGTGCTCCTGGTGGGAGAGGTTTCCCCCAGAGCTGAAGCTGTCAGCCACGCCAGGATGCTGTTCAGGGGAGCAGCTGGGATGTTTGCCCAGGATCAGCAGCATGAGGTGGGATAAGATAGCTCAGCAAGTTTTCAACAGGTGAGGGAAAGCCAGGAGTGTGGAGCCTGAGCCTCTGGGTGATAAAAAATATCAGGCACTTGTTGAAGAAACTCCCTGGGTTTATGTCAGTTGCAAATGCAGTCACATCCCTCCACCCCAGTGCCTCCTCTCTCTGTCCCAAAGCTGGAGACTCAAAGCTGAGCCATGAAACTGAGGGAGGAGAAGAACACTGGGGGGCTTAGGGAAGAACATTGTGGGCACAACAGATTAATTTAATCATGTTTGGGCAACTCAGGTTGGAGTGTTGATGTAGGTTGCAAATAAAACAAGTTTGTCATTCCTGTCAGAGTGCTTTTCTGCCTGGATCACAAAGGCACCTGGTTATGGATTTAGCCTGATTGCTGCTCTCAGCAATCAGCAATCACTGCAGAGCTGAGGTGCCCCCAGGAGACACAGGCAGGAGCACAGGGAGCAGCAGCTCCCATACCCAGTGCTGCCTGCACCCCTGGGATCCATAAACCCAAACAGGCCAGAGGCTGTGAGGGGTACAGAGCACAAGCCTCATCAGACATGTGACTGACCCTGATTTGGGAGAAGTTCAGGCAATCCAGAGCAAAAATTTTCCCAAAGCATTCTTCCTAGGAAGCAGTCTTTTCCCCAGGAGCTGGATTGTGAGCACCATTCAGAACCTCAGGTAATTCACTGTCTTGCTGACCACCCTGCTGAGAAGGTTGTGGATCAGGAGAGAGCACCTGTGGATGTGCCATGGGCTGTGGTCCCTTGCTAGAAAAAGTACTGCCAGCTCCTGGTGTTCTGCCAGTTCTGTGGCACAATCCAACACTTGGAGTAAAAAGGCTTAAGAGGTTTGCTTGGATGTGTGCCTCAAATTGTTCCAGGGAAGGTTTAGAGCGGATATGAGGAACAATTTCTTCACCCAAAGGGTTGTGAAGCATTGGAACAAGCTGCCCAGGGCAATGTTGGAGTCGCTGTTTGTGGGGGGATTTAAAAGATGTTCAAATGTGGCACTTGGGGAGGTGGGTTAGTGGTGGGCTTGGCACTGCTGAGGAACAGTTGGACTCAATGATCTCAGAGGGCTTTTCCAGCCTAAAGGATCCTGTGATTCTGTGAATTGCTGTGCCTGGCCCATGTCTTCAGCTGAGCAGAGCTGGTGGTTCTGAGATGCACTCGGGAAACCTCAGCTCCAGACACAAACAGCCTTCTGCACTGCTCA
>NW_005054337.1:1023666-1031635 GCF_000277835.1 Geospiza fortis | reverse complement strand
CCTTCCCTGGAATGCTAAGCAGCGTTTGGGCATGTGGGACTGAGCAATGACATATCTTTGCAGCTCGGATGTTTCTGGGAGGCTTTGGCAGCAGAAAGCTCAGGGCTCAAGGTCGCAGCAGTGGCACTGCTGAGTGTCCCTGCTCACACACAGAATGATGCTGGGAGGGGAGAGCTCAGAGGTGCCAGCCCAGGGGGAATGAGCAGGAGAGGGCTCAGCACTGGCATGGTTAACAGCAGCATGCTCCAGCCTTCAGCAGAGAAATTGTAATGAACACAGGGAGGGTTTTACACCTGCCTGGGCTCTGCACGGGATAGTTCTGGGCTGGGGGAAGTCCTGATCCTTGGATGTGGCACAAAGCAGCCTAAAAGTTGTGTTTGCTGGAGAGCTGCAGGGAGTGACCTGGTGTGGGACCATGATGGGCACTGCCCCTGCTGCCCCATGGGGCCCTCTGGCAGGGCCAGCACAATGACCAGTTTTCCTTTGAAATATAAATATAAATATAAATATAAATATAAATATAAATATGAATGTGAATGTGAATATGAATGTGAATGTGAATATGAATATGATATATATACATATACATATACATATACATATACATATACATATACATATACATATACATATACATATACATATACATATACATATACATATAAATAATATAAATAATATAAATAAAAATTACTTCAAGGTATCAGCCCTGCTGCTGGAGGCCTCTCTAATGTCTGTGTGAACAGAAGAGGTTTCAGCAGCTGCTGGGGAGAAAACAGAGCAGAGGAGCAGAGAATGGGGCGCATTGTACACAGTGGCCAGAGTGACCAAGGCTGCCTGAGAGACCAAGTGACAAACAGAGACCTCCTGTGCAATTAGTCTCTTGACCTCTGGGGTGGGGAGAGGGATGCTGGGAAAGGAGCTGTGGATCACAAGGCCCCAAGGAAGGTTTCCTTGACAACACTTACTGAGAAAAATGAGATTTCATGAATGCAGCGGGTGTGAGCACGTGAGAGGCTGACTTTGGGAGAGACAAGGACGTGGCACCTCACAGAACCAGCCCCTCCATTTGGGGATGGGAAATAATGGCTCACTGAGCTGCTTTTCCAGATAAACTTAATTAAAACAGCTATTGCAACCATTTGTATTTATTTAGAAGTGCAGCCACTGTGGTAAAAGCAGACATTGTTTAATTGTTTTTCTGCTCACGGAATCTTCTCTACCTTGAATAAGCACTGGCACAGAAGGGATTTTTTTTTTGCTCACTTCTGATAGTTTCAGCACACAACAGCTTGGGTTTAGGATTCTTTAGTTCTAGCACTGTCCCAGCATTTACAAAGTCAAAGGAATTATACAAAAAGTGTGTAGAATTAAACATTATATCATAATAATACCAATATATTAATAATGATAAACTGCAGACAGGTCTTTAGTATTGCCAAACTTAAAAGATGTGGAAGAACCAAAAAATATATTTGTGTTCAAAACCTAAATAGATATATTTTTCAAATTATACAGTCTGAGACTTTTTAATTTCTTCCTGCTGTTTCAGGTGGCAGGATGTAAATTTCCATCATAGCACTGAGACTTTGCCCTGAGCTCGAGCCATCACATCCCATGGCCAAAACACCTCAGGAGACCAGTGCAGGTTTTTCCTCAAGAAAAGGCCTTTTCCAGTGAAAGGTCTGATGGTGTTTTCACAGCAGACAAAGAAAGAGCATCTTAAAAAGTGAATCCGCTTGGCAGGAAATCAAACTCTGGATCAGGGCACTGGGATCAGCCAGGAACCAGAGCAGCATCCCAGCAGGGCAGGGGGGACCCAGGGCTGCAGCTGAGGCTCTGCTGGGCTCAGGCTGAGAGAAAGGACAGACAGGGGGTTAAGTGGAAATTCAGTCCCAGCTGAATCTGGAGGAGGAGCAAGGGCTGGAGCTGCTGTGTCCTCACAGCACTGAGAGGCAAGGAGTAGCAAAGGAGTTCTCAGGTTGTTTTCTTATAGGTCAAGTGGAAAATTGCCTGGGTTTCTAGGTAAAACATTTTTTCTTCTCTTTTTTGTTGTTTTATTGTTTCGTTGGTTTTTTTGGTTTTGGTTTTTTTTTGCAGCAGCAGCAGCAGCAGTAGGATCAGCCTTTCCTATTTGTTCCCTTTATTGCCCTTTTGCGTATTTATTTCTAACATTTGATTTTGAAGCTTAACTTGGGAAGGTTAAAAGCAGGTTTGCTTACAGAAACAGATACAAATGGATGTGTGGCTGGACCTGTTGTGGGGTTTTCTGAGCACCTTTCCTGTGTCTGTATGAGTCACATCAATGTGTCTTGAGACTGATATATTATTTTTTTTGTGTCCCAATTGATTTCAGAAATGCAGTGAAAGACACAGATACAAACCAAATAAGATTAAAGGCTTTAAAAGCTTAATAAATTAAGAAGAGCAAATCTAGCTGATAACATGGCTTTGATAGTAGGCTATAAAGGACAGGGAGTTAAGGAATTACAGGTACCTGAGTGTTCAGCAGCATCCCTTCCTCCTCAGCACTATGGGGCACAGGGGAGCAGGTTGGTCTCCACAGCTTATCAGCAGGAGAGGAGCAACAGAAGACAAAGTTGAGGAGATAGAAAAGATTTGAGGGACTGGAATTCAAACAAGCACCCCCAGGCCATGCTGGACCAGCTCAGAGTGTCCTGCTGGCAGTGACACCTGCCAGTGACACACTGCCAGAGCCATTGGAAAGGTTTGAACCCCTAAAAAGAAACTGCTCCATGTTTTGTGATGTTTTCTAGGACTTTTTTGCTATTTTGCCATGGGCACCCCTCCAGCTCAGGTACAGCTTTCCCCTCTGGAGCAGTTTTATGTTGTGATGCCCCTGAGCATGTCCAGAGCTCTCTGTGCTCCCTGTGTGTGGGCTGTGGGATGGGCTCCATGAGCTGCAGAACATCCCTGTGCCTTTCAGCTCTTCCCCAGCTGTATGAATGAATGATGGCCCAAGAGAGAGCTTTGGCTTGTGTCATTTGCCTGGCTAACAATTGCTTCACGTGGTTATTTGCTACTCCAGTTTCACTCAGATCAGCAGAAATGGGGTTTATTTCAGGAGAGAAAATTCTGCCACAACTCTTCTGATTTTAGTGCTGCAATAAATCATTTAATTTAAAGAATGAAAGGTAAAAGTATACTATGGGTTAGAGAAGCAAAAGGGGCAGAAGGAATCCTGGTTTTAATAAGAACAGTCATAAAGAAGAAAAATTTGTCCTCCCTGATGGAAAGGTCCTGTCAGCTTTGAGTGGGCTGAAACCTGTGCCACAGTCTGTGACATTTCTCTTTACAACCAGTATCTCTGGAATATAATAGGCTCTCTCACTAGGACCCTGTGAATCATTGCAGGAACACCACAGCGAGGATATTGCTGTGCACATACCTGGCAGCACGAGAGAAGGATGGCAATTCCCTGCTCAGCAAGAGGCACCCAGGGAGGCTCAGTACAAGGGCACAGATAGATCAGGGCAAACCCTGACCCTGCCATCTCTGAGCAGGGCTGGAGGGACCAGGGCTGAAGGACACGGTGACATTCTTCACATGCCAGCCCCAAATCAGGGGCAGCTTAGCCCCAGCATCAGCCTGTGTGCCTGCAAATCTCAGCAGCATTTTGGGGGTAAGCTGTGCACACAGACCTGCAGTGTAGTGAGTGAAATGGCTGTTGATCAATTTGTTTTCAGCAAATACTTCCTTCATTATGGTAAGTTCCTGAGGAAGCAGGGGGAAGCCCAGGATAACTTCAGGCTGCATTTCCAATGGCTGGATTGCAGCACAGACTCACTCCCTGCCTGTCACTAACACAGTGTTGGGGTTTCATCAGTAGCATTTGCTTGTCACCAACATGTTTTACAGAAAATCAGAATTTTTTTTTTTATAGATGAGGAAACAGCTTGTGTGAGCTCGCACATCCCACATCCCCTCTCCTTCCCTGAGCCAGCAGATGGGCACAGCCCGTCTCTGGAGCAGCTGAGTCTTGCCTGCAGCTCCCAGGTACACAAAACCAGTTTAATAACGCTGGGAAGGTAGCACAAGAAAGTAAATCAGGATGGAAAAAACCTGGAGACAAGGCAGGTGAGGGAGAAGGAAGTATGGTGTGAAGAAAATATTCAGGGTTATGGGGAAAAATCCAGAGACTTCTCAAGGAGCTGTGCCCAAATCTGAAGCTGTGTAAATGGGCAGGTCCATCTCCAGGGTGGTCATTTATCTGTCACTTACAGCCCAATCTCTTCCTGGTGCAAACAAACCAGGAACCATGACCAGGCTGTGGCAGGATGAATTCATACAGCCCTAACGACAAATACTCGTGGAGTAGAATGGAGAAGAAAACACTCCTGCAGACATGGCTTGCCCTGATTCTGGAGTGGGGAGCTCGTGGCAGGAGGCTGGGTAGGAGGATCTGTGCTCATGCTGATTTTCAGAGCTTGCAGCAGGAGGGGAGGCAGGGCAGGTTCAGTGAGCACCCATTGTGTCCCCGGGCCGGGTGAGGCTCTCCCACTCCTCCTGCAGCACACAAAGCCAATTAAATGCCTGATTGGATGAAGCAGGCACAGTCGAGGGGCCCATTGCCAGCCAGTCAGGATCCCAAACGTCCCAGTGTCGTTAAGGTATGTGTGTTAATCCCTCCTTAAGTGTTTACCCTATGGCTGGTGTGGCAAACCTGTTGTGCTAGGGGGGCAGCACTCACCCCACAGCATCTTCCAGGTGCTTCAGAGGGATCAGAGGGTGTTGCTTCTCAGGGAAGATTATTTGGCAGAAGTGAGAGATTTGGTGACTGCCTCCATTCCTTCCCCACTCTCTGTCCTTCTTTATTTGGGAATAAGATATTGTAGAGGGAAAGCTGCCTACCCCCTCCCTGACTGATTGCCCTTAACCACAGATTCCTTTGAAATACAGATTTTTATTGAACTTTCAAAGTGGTGTTGGGAATTGCAATACCTCCCTAGCCCAAGAGAGGTGTGAAGGCAATTTCCCCACTGAGCCAGGAAGAAGGAGGAATAATGGCCATTTAATAGATGTGGTTTCTCTCATCCTGGGGCTTGAGAGGAACCTGCAGCCACTCACATCCTGAAATGCTTTAAGCCATCACAGAAGCACTGCTGCTTAGATCCCAGCCAGGAAAAGGTGTCACAGAGCTGATTACACACAGCAGACCAGGATTACTCATGGTTAATGCCTGATTAGGAGTTAAATTAATATTGACTGTCGATAGTAAATTGTAATTATTTATTTAGCCAAAAATAAATATAAAATGTCATAATACAATCCCAGTGGCCTGCTGTGATAATTAAACATATTTTCAAATCTTGTACTGACAGGGGAGACACAGGTCCATGGAGGGGTTTGCGCTGTGTTAATAAAGCCAAAAAAAGAGAAAATCTCTCCATGCAAAGCTAGGCACAGCAGAAAAACCTGCATTAGCAGTTTTCCCCCCTAGACTCACTATAATTCTCCTATAGATATATCATTTAAGGGCTGTGGGCATGCAAAGGCCAGCAAGCAATTGCATTGTGCTCTTTCAGCTGCACAGAGGCTCAGGGCCAGGGGACCAGATGTTGTCTGATACACAGATGATGGCTACAGGTAAAAAACACATCTTTATGCAGATATGGTTTGGAAATCAGCCCCAGCACTCCAACAGTAATGGAGTTTTATGTGTAGAGCACAGTACTAGCCTTGAACCATGTTATTAGTGCTGGAGAGGAGCACAGCCTGTCCTGGAAAACTGATGTGTTGGCAGAATTTCCTTACTGGTGGCAGCATTTTCTGAGGGGCGAAGGTGGAGGAGAGAGTTTCCTCCTCTCCCTCACTTTGATGGATGTGTGCTGGAGAGCCGAGACCCAGGAGGTGTCAGGAATGATGGAGTGATGCTGAAGGCTCTGACAAATGAGCTCTAGAAAGTTACACTGACATCTTTGTGGACGTATTTCACATCCAGGATTTGTCACCATCCCTCTGCTCCCCTCTGTCCTCTGCCAGAGCCCCACAGAGCACACCACAGAGGAATGCCTCAACACTGTGGGATTTTTGGGGTCCCCAGAATGAAGGAGGAATTGAGAATCTGACTCCATGTTCTTAGAAGGCTATATTACATTATATTATATTATATTATATTATATTATATTATATTATATTATATTATATTATATTATATTAATGTTATACTAGAACTATACTAAAGAATAGAGAAAGGGTACAGACAGAAGGTTACAAAGAATGATAATGAAAACTCATGACTGACTCCTCAGAGTTTGACACAGCTGATGGTGATTGGTTATTTAATAAAAACAATTCACATGAAACCAATCAAACAACCACCTGTTGGACAAACAATCTCCAGACCACATTCCAAAGCAGCAAAACACAGGAGAAGCAATCAGATAATTATTGTTTTCATTTTTCTCTGAGGCTTCTCAGTTTCCCAGGAGAAGAAATCCTGGCGAAGGGATTTTTCAGAAAATACGACAGTGACACCACACAGCACTGGAGCTCAGCCATCAGAGGAGCTGGGATGGGAGCAGAGGGGATGGGGGATGTGTGAACAAGCCTTGTGTCCTACTGACCTGGTTCAGAGGCAGCAAATTGCTTTGGGAACAGAGTCCCACCTTCATCTGCTGCAGGGCTTTGCTCAGGGAGCGTGTGAAAACCCTGAGCACTCACAAACATTGTGGATGCACAACTGTGACTCTCCTTGTCCTTCTCCCTCCCAGCTGGCTGCTCTAGAGAGGCAAGTGTTCGACTTCCTGGGCTACCAGTGGGCCCCAATCCTCGCCAACTTCCTGCACATCATCATCGTCATCCTGGGGCTCTTCGGCACCATCCAGTACCGGCCCCGCTACATCGTGGTGGTGAGTGAGTGACACCTGGGCTCCGGCACCACAGCCTGTGCCCTGGGGCTGTGCCACGAGATGGGGACAGGGCAAAGCCCCTGGGAGATCAGGCCCTGCATGCTGTTCCAGCAGGAGGGCCTGGCTGTGCTCAGGAGTCTGCCTGTGCCAAGCTGGGCAGGTTTCACATCATTCTCTCTGTGCCCAAACACTGCCCAGCAGAAAGGGTGGGTGAGGGGCTGGACAGATGCAGCACAGAAACTCTTCCAGCCCTCCAGACTCCTATGTGGCTTTTCAGGCAAGAGAGCATCTGAATATGGAACACAAACAGAGGGAGAGAAAGAGGATTTCAGTGCTGACTCAGGGCATTCCACTGCCCCCAGCTAGAGCACACGTACATCAGTATAAATATATATACACACACACTAATTCCAGTGACTTCCTAATGTTTATTGCTTCTCTCTCTCCCCATCCCCATTCCTTCCCAGTATGCCATCTGGACTGCAGTCTGGGTCACCTGGAACATCTTCATCATCTGCTTTTACTTAGAAGTGGGAGGGCTCTCAAAGGTGAGTGCCAGGCTGTGCAGCAAAGGGGTGCAGCTGAGTGGGGAGGGCAGGGCTGGGGGCTGCCTGGGAGCAGATCCTGCCCTCCTGCCTGTGGAGGGGCTGCTTTATCAAGGATGGGCAATACTGCTGCTTGTATGGAAACTGAGGAGCCCCTGCTGATTTCTGGAGCTCTTGGTTGGTTGGTGCAGGTGGTGGCTGGAACAAACCCTGCCCTCACAGCACGTGGAGTGCATTTGCTTTCCAGAGGTGAGAGCAGGACTGGCAGCAGAGCCATCCTGAGGGGAGAGGGGGTTTGAGGGCCAGTTCCCAGCAGTGATGCTGAGGAGGCTGAGGAAAGCTGGGACATCACCAGATTGCAGCAGATCCCCTTGGGATCTGAGCCCACCTTGGCAAGAAGGTGTGTGATGGAGGGGAGGCCCTCGTGCAGCACTGAGTGTGTCCCAGGGAAGGGCTGCAGCAGGGGCTGGCTGGGTTGACCTGACCCAAGGGCTTTGCTGGAACTCTACACCTGACCCTCTCTTGATGTTTCTGTGCCTCCCAGTACTGCTG
>NW_005054337.1:1015797-1023654 GCF_000277835.1 Geospiza fortis | reverse complement strand
CCTGCTGAAGACTTGCTGCATTTCAGCAGCAGGGATAAATACATGGTTGATGTGCCAGTAGGCAAGATATTTCCTGTTGTACCTTTGGGGAGAGGCTCCTCTGTCTGCTGAAGAGAGAACATCCCTCCCCAGAGGGATCTGGCTCATCTCCTTGGCATGGCTTCCCTGCCTTATTTCTTCCTTTTTAAGTACAGTTACTCATGGCTGCTGGCCAGGCTGTTGTGAGTTAATATGCAAAGCTCTTTGAAGACTAGATTAGCTAAATATTGCTGTCTGCCTAATGAGGGGTGAGTCAGAAAAAATAAAAATGGGAGGCAAGCCCTAAATTAAGCCTGGGCTGTAAGCTATGAATTATGAGTGTTGCTGTAGCACAGCAGACTCAGATTGTGGGATGCAGGTTCATTTCAGAGCACTCCACATCTGGCCTAAATTCCAGGTCATGCGTTGGAGTTGCACTCATAATTGGAATTGCCCTGTGCTTTTATCAGGCCTACAGCAAGTCAGGAGTGGCAGCCTAAATCCTTTGCAGATAAGAAAATGTGACTTCCTAATGTCTCAATTCATCTTCACTTCCCCTCTCCATTAGCTCCATAAACTTTGAGGGAGTTCTTGCCCAAAACAGTGATTATTCATGGTCTGAAATCTCAGCCTGAGATGATCTCGATGTTGGCTGTGACCAACTGAAAAACAAAAAAAGAATTTTATGTAACTGTTTAAATGCTCCCTTCTGCAGAGAAAATGTTGGCTTGATAAACTGCTCTGGGAGCTTCTCAGAGCCAGTGTTTGCTTCCAGCCAGCTGGATGCTCATGTTTGCTAATCCCAACCTGCACTGCAACACGCCAGGTTGCTGTTCTGCAGTTCAAACAGCACCACAAATTCTTTTTTTTGTGCCACCGAGGAGCTTCCCCTGGTAACCTTGCTCTGTGCTGGGGCTCATTTTAGCCAAGCCAGCACACAGAGAGGCTTTATTTAGCCTACAGGGTGACACTTGTGACTGGGGACATTTTTTATAGAGTTGGGCTGCAGTGTAAGTTGTTACTGACTCAGTGGACTTCCCTCTCAGGCTGCAATGAGAAATTAGTTCATTTAATGGCAACCAGCAAAACCAAGAGAGAATTTGTGCTTGTTTGGCTGTAAAGTAGTTGACAGCCTTGCCTGTGTTCTTAATGAGTTATTCTCACTTTAAAAAGCTGTTTTGTAAGGAAAACTAATGATGCTGCTTTCCATCCTCCTCCACTTTCACTGAAGTAATTTGGGTCTTTGTAGTGGCAAAACAAATCTTGGCTTCCACAAGAGACCAAAAGATCCACCTGAAGCAGGAGCTGAGGTTTCTGTAGGACACTTCAGGACACTTTCTGGAGGACACTTCACAGGCTGGGCTCTCCTGCTGCATCTCTGGAAAGCTGATGCAAAGGCAGCAGGTGTTTTATTGATGTCAGTCGTGGGATCAGACCCCAGAAGGACACCTGGGCTTGGCTGGGCAAGGGCAGGGCAGTGCCAGCTGGGAGTGGATGGCAGCAGGGCTGCAGGTACCTCTGTGTGCTGCCAGGGGAGGGGGCTGCCCTCCAGTCCTGACCAGGAGTCAAAGTCAAAGCTCATCATGAGCCTGGCGGCAGGCAGGGAAACTGCAAATATTGGAGGAAGAGCTTTGGTGGAGAGAGGCTGATGGAGCTGGTCTGGTAAACACAAACCCTAAGCATGAACACACTGGGGAGTGCTTGGACAGGGTTGTGCAAGTCCCTGAAGGGGCTGAGAGCTCTGGAGGTGTTCAGGGCGCTGTTTCCTGTGTGATTGCTGGTGAGCCTGGGGCAGTGGCATTGCTGCCAGCCCTGCACTGACCCTGCTGTGCTCTGCCAGGGCAGGCTCTGTCAGCAGCTTATTGACAGTGAGAGAATGCAGAAAGGGCAGGGAACTCCAGGGAATGGAGTTTGTTAACTTGGTGCCTGGTAATGACAGCCCAGTGCAGCTGAGACAGGTGATAACTCAGGTGGGGTGAGAAAGGACAGAAAGGATTCAAGTGTTTCTGATTGAACAGATTTAGGAAAAGCCCAGGGGATTGAAAAGATGAGGAAGCAGTTATGTGCACTCATTGCAAACAATTCTTTGTGCTCTGCTGCCTAGGTGTGATCTCTCAGTGGTGAAGGGATACAGGATGGGAGCAGGGAAGTGCTGTTCACAAGAACAGGGACATTGTTGTTGTGCCTCCCTTGCTTTGGGTGCCTGGCTGATCTAATGGACAGAAACCAGGGACCCCACAGTCCCATGTCACCCCATGGGTGATTTGACAAAGGGGTTGGGACAATCTCTCAGTTATAAACTCCAGGTCATCAGTAGAATAAGAGCTGGTAGGTGCAGTTTGGCTGTTGGCTTTCCCTTACCAAGGAATTGCTCTCTGCTGCATCTTTACTCTCTTGTCACCCTCTCTTTCCGCCTGCCTTTCACATTTCTTGAAATGCTCATTTGTCCTCCAGGTTATTCCAGCATGTCCATTCCATGTCTCCTGGCCATGGAATTGCTGAGGATGTTGTTCTGGTCAGCTCTGCTCAGAGGAATTATAACTAATTACTGACCAGCTACCAATCACTGGTTATACTGAGTTTTTTATTGGGAAGGAAATTACATTTTACTGATCACTGAATCTATTCCCTGCTTCTTGGAAGAGCTAAACTGACTTGATTTCTGTCTTTCTATCCTGCCAGTTTTTTTTATGTTGGAATCTTCTCTTAGCAGGAGTAAGAGTATGAAATATGGCCCAGCAGAACTTCCTTGGCTGGCCAGACACAGGTGGAGCAGCACAAGTGTCTGAGGAAGCACCTCTCCTGCTGCTGGAAGGGCCTCCCCAAGCACACAGCCCATGCCAGCTTTGCTGGAAGTGCTCTGCCAGCGAGTGCTGGAGCAGCCTGGGTTTGCAGGGCTGCTGCTCAGCACTGGCAGGAGGTGGTGATGTGCTCTGAGCAGCTCCTGGCAGCCTTGCCTTGCTGACTTGCTCTGCCCATACTCCTGAGCGCACTTGCAGCTCCAAGTGCTGTGCCACTGCTCCATGGTGGGGCTCACAGCCTAATTTCCAGGTTGCTGTTCCTCCTGCTGTCCCATCTCCCTCTTTTCCCCTGTCAATCTGGCCATTTGGGGAGGTGAATTGCTGGGAGCTGGCTGTGCAGTTTCCAGACTGGGTTTGCAGTAATATGTAAAGCTTCTCCCTGTCTACTCGAGCGTGAAACACATCCCTCCTGCAACCCCTCAGTCTGAGTTAATTATTAAAATCCTGCTGTTAAGACATATGAGCATATGTCTGTCCAGCTGCCATGCTGACTGACTCTTCATCATGTGCTTGAGAAATATTCAAATTGGTTTGAGGAACTGGTGTCCTGTATTTCAATGTATTCCTTTGTCTTTTCCCTCTGGAATTATTCTTCTTGAATGGTGATTTCTAATTTTTTTTTATATCATTCCTTTATATTCTCTCTTGTCTGTGCACTGCTTTGATCTGAATCCAGAGTCATGGTGGTCTAAATCTCCTGTTGAAATGGAAGCAGCCCTTGTGAGTCAAACAGGGGTTATTTATATTTCAGAGAATCTGGGTGGCATCTTGGGATGGCTTTGCACCTGGTTAAAATACCAGGAGGATGGATAAATTCATGTGTATGTAAAACTGTCCCTCAACTCCCTCTAAATGTAAAATTTGGAAGCCTGGGATTTGGCTTTAAATGCTGTGGCATTGTCAACAAGCCCACTGAGAGACACTGGGAGTGTTTCTCTGTGTCTCAAGGTGATGCAGGACTGAAAGATGAACATGATATTTCCTATTTTAATAAGAAATGTTTCCATCTAAAAAGATTCAAAATGATTCTGCTGTCAAGCTCTGGTGGCTCCCAAACGAAGTTCAGTTTATTCCAGAGCTGTCCTAGTGTGGTTTTGCCTGATAATTAAGGAAATTTGGGGGAGGCAGTTCAGAATGCTGTTAACAACAAGAAATAAAACCATCTCTGATAGTGTCCCTTAGAAAATAATTTCAGAACAGCTTTCAGGAAGCTATTTTAGCACAGGAGCACAGCTGGCTCCGTGGGTGTTGGAGGTAGGTGTGAGTTTCCCGTGGGCAGGCTCTGGGAAACGGAGGTGCTGCAGTTTCAGTGCTCTTGTCTCCCTCTCACCCTGGTGGCAGACGGGTGGCAGCCAGGTGCTGCAGCAGTTCAGAGTGGGATGTGAGTTTTTGGCCGGCTTTCACGGAGCTTGGGTCGCTCCTGGTTCGCATTTCCCTCCAGGCTGGAGGTTAAGGAGGCAGTGACAGCCCTGGCAAGGGACGAGGAGGGGCCAGGCACACACAGATCCCTGTCCCTGCAGCAGGGCTGCCTCACTGCTAGGGCTGATTAACATCTCCCAACCCACATTCCACTTCTGGGAGCATTTCAGTGTGTTTAGATTTCGAATGCATTGCAGAAAGCTTTTGGGAAACAGCTGTTCCCTAAACCTTCTTAAAACTGGCTCTTTTCTCCTGATTTTTGTGTGCTGTTCTGTTCATAGTCTCGCTTCTCTCCAACTGCATTCTCACAAACGAAGCTGGCAAACCACAGGAGACATCCTGGAGTTGTTTATGCAGCTCTGAGCAAAGGGAGGTCAATTAAGAGATTTTCTTGAGTGCTCTTTTTATTGTGCCCCATCACACAGGTATCCCCCGAGGGCAAAGGAACAGCTCTGCTCTGCATGTTGAGACCCTCTGGTGCTGCCCTTGCCCCAGACAGAGGTTCAGGGAGGTGGCTCTGAGCACAGAGACGTTCCCTGATCCCAGTGTGCAATCAGTATTCACTTTACATCTGTGGGATGGATGGCTCATGGGTTCAAAGCATTGTGGTGCTTTTAGAATCCAAATGTGCTCCGTTTTGCCAGTCTGCTCTTCGCTGATGTAGAACTTTTTAATTTTTTTTCCTTCTTTTTTTTTTTTTTTTTCCTCAGAGCTGGAGCGTGATTGTAGACAAAATGCAATGAGTGCTGGTTGGCACCTCCTGTTCCTCCACCTGCCCACCTCCAGCCACACCTGCTCTGCTTTTTCAGCCTGAATTTACAAGTTCAGCAGCAAAGTTAAGGCAGAGCCAAATCTCTGCAGGCTGACAAAAGGGAGATTCTAGAAGGAAAGCAGCCTGTTTCTTGCTTTGCCAAACGCACACTGATGCCTCTGTAAGGAGCAGAGAGGATGCTGAGGGCTCTGTGTGCATCAGTGAGGCAGAAGGTTTGGGAAGGCACCATCTGTGAGCTGGGAGAGGGAAGCCCTGGGGACTGAGGTTGAGAGGAGATCCTGTGGTGCCCTGGGAACAGCTTTGCTTCAGTGCTAATGGGGGGAGCCCCAGGCAAAGAAACAGGAATTCACCTGGGGGGTTTCTTGGTTGTTCTGGAGGTTTATTTCTGTTTATTTTGTTTTTTGAGAAAGATGTTTGCTTCTTTCCCCAGCCAAGGCAGCGAGTGCCTTGTGAGAGGGAGAAGAGCCCAGCCTGGAGGCCTGGCTTTGGCTGGGGAAAATCCATCAGCCCATAACACACAAGCTTGGGGGAAAAAGAGCAATCTTTGCAGAAAAGCTGTGATTTGGTGCCTTGCTGAGCTATGTGTGGGCCACTGAAGGGTGAAGCCCAGGAGAGAGCTAAACTCCCAACTGTTTATAATAGAGTTTTCCCCATTGTCTCTGCTGCCCCAGTGCCACTCTCCATGTCTGTGCCCTGCTCCATCTCCTGCCCAGCACATGCCATCTGCTGTGGTGATTATGTCAGCAGCTTGGCAGCTGTCTTCTCACTTCATTGTCCACATTTCTCAGCACGTGCTTCCTGCAGCAGATTGGAATAAGGGCTCTGCAGGCTGGTTTGGGGGGTCTGTGGTGCAAGGAGAGTCCCCACACAAGGTACAGTCCCACACAGGTGGGACAGCTGGGGACTGTTCCCTGCTTCTCTGGCTGGCATTCAGGTTCCTGCCCCTGTGACTCGAGTTTGGCCCTGGACATGCTTTTCAGTGTCTGTTTTATATCTGCTGAACTGCCTGGCTTGGCTCCTGTGCTGGCTGAGGAGACAGGCCCTCTCTCTGGAGGGTAATTTGGAGCAGGGGCTTGGATAGGCTGCTCTGAATCTGTTTTTCCTTTTGACTCTACGGGGAGCTGACACAAAGGAGCTGCCATGTGAAGTTTTCCATGCTGGGAAGTGTGAATACCCCAAGCTCTGACTGCTGCTGTTCTGGGAGCCACAGCTTTCCTTGTGGGACTGTGTAGGACCCTGGCATGAGCCATGTGAAATAGTTTATGGATAGGTGCTAAAACCTTTACTAGTGGGTGGGTGATGTGTGGATATCCAGCATTCACCCCTCTCTGTAGAAATACAGATTCTCTGCCTTCAAATTTTTTAACCTATTCTTCAGATTAAAACTTCCAACCCCTTGGCTTGTTTTGTGGTCAAAAGGAATTGTTGATTCTGCATCAAAGTGCCCTGAGAGGCCTTCAGGGGCAGCCAGCACTTGGCACTCATCCATGAAGGGTTGCAGCTGTTCAGCCAGCCCTGAGTTTGTCTTTTACCTTTGCCATGTCCTGCAAGCTCAAAATCCCAAAGCTCTTCTGAGTGTTCCTATAAACACTGAGCTTTTCTCAAGTGTGAGCAAAGTGTGGTCATTTTTAAACAAGCACCTGGCTGCACACCAAAGCCCTGCACTCCTTGTGTGGCACTTCACTCTGTAACCCCCGCAACTGTTTAAAGTATTTACCTAGAAAGACAAGGGAGCAAAACAAAGAGTCTCTCGAGGTAAAGTTGATAAGAAATTGCAGGGGAGGAGTTTACAAGAAGCTGCAGTCAGCACTGTGAGGTCAGCTGGGCTGGGTGGGCTGACAGGAGATGCAGAAGCACCAGATGTGAAGAGTGTGGAAGGAAATCAGGTGAAAATGGTACAGGATCTTGTCAGACAGGTTAAAAGCTGGGAACAGAGGAAGATCTGTTGGGTTTTGAAACTCACTTTGGGGTTATGGAGTTCATATTTTCCAGGTGCTTGTGTTGATTCCTGTGCTGGGAAGAGCCTGGCAGGACACTGAGTGCTGCCTTGTTTACCTTTTCCCCCTGTAGTTCCAGGCTTCATCTCCCAAGCCCAAAACTTGAGGGTTCCTTTCTGGATGAAGAAACCACTAGCAAAATGTTTCTTGGGTCTGCAGCCTGTATCCAAACTGCGCTGCTAGAGGATGGTGAAATAGATTTGTTGCAGGGCTGCCTCAGGAATGGTTCTCACCACAGCAGCCTGGCTGGGATGTATGTTTACATTAGATAATAGGAGGAAATTCTTCCCTGTGGGGCTGGGGAGGCCCTGGCACAGATTGCCCAGAGAAGCTGTGGCTGCTCCATGCTTGGAAGCGTTCAGGCTGGACAGGGCTTGGAGCAACCTGGGCTAGTGGAAGGTTCTTTAAGGTCTCTTCCAAACCAACCCATTCCATGATTCTATGAAGGAATATCATGATTCTATGAAGGAATATCAAGCCAATGTGCTTTGATCTGTGCTAGCATTTTTGGGGAGTGGGGATCTCAGAAACAAAGTTTTCCATTTATGTAATACAACCTCCATCTGACAGTGTGTGGTTCCAAGCAGGATGCAGTGCAGGCTGGATATATCTAGTAGGTGTCCAGCATGTCTCAGAGTCCATACAAACATTTTTATCATAGGATTATTATACTTTTATATGATTGATTGAAAGACATTAGAATATGATATTACCCAAGACTTAGAGAGGAGGTATACATTCAACCCAATGTATTTCCCCTTTTTCTTTGTATTAGTAACTAAAAATAAGAACTTTTTTTTTATAAGCTTCTCTTAATCTTGTTACTATATTTTCTGAAAAATCCCTTCAG
>NW_005054337.1:1014284-1015521 GCF_000277835.1 Geospiza fortis | reverse complement strand
TATCATATCATATCATATCATATCATATCATATCATATCATATCATATCATATTATATTATATTATATTATATTATATTATATTATATTATATTATATCATATTATATCATATCATATTATATCATATTATATTATATTATATTCAGCCTTCTGAAAACTTGGAGTCAGATTCTCATCTCTCACCCCGTCCTGGGGACCCAACAGCACAAGAGAATCTGTTTTTCCTTTTGATTCTGTGGGGGGCTGACCCAAAGGAGCTGCCATGTGAAGTTGACCCTCTCAGAGTAAACAGAGCTCTCTTTGCAACTTCTCCCTTTAGGACAGCGAGCTCCTGACATTCAACATCTCCCGGCACCAGTCCTGGTGGAGTGAAAATGGCCCTGGCTGTGTGAGGAAGGAGGCTCCAATGTCTGGCATCAAGGGGCTGGATAACCATTCCTACATCTCTGTCATCGGCTGTGCCCTGGAGTATCGCTACATCGAGGTCATGCACAGCTCCTTCCAGATCCTCATCGCGGTGAGTGCCTCGGGAGGGGAGCAGTTCCCCAGGAGATGCTGCTTTGGTTTTGTTCTTTTCCAGGCACAGAGGCTGCCCTGTGTTTTCCACCACTTTTTGTAGTGTCTGATTGCAAAAGCCGCTGTAAATGTGTTTTGTTGGGTTGTTGTCCTGTTCTCTCTCACGAAAAATACTGCTGGAAACAGCTGGAAATGGGTATCAGCAACCTGGTGCTTGAAGTAATGCATCTGTGCAACCATGCAGTAACAAAGGGTTCTGAATCCCTGTTGGGGTGTGGGAATTCACATTTTGACCCTTCTGGAGAAGGGTCAAAAGAAAAAGTTTTGACAGCACAAGAGGAAATGGCATCAAATTGCACCAGGGAGGTTTAGTTTGGATACTGGGGACAATTTCTGCACATAAAGGGTTGTAAAGCACTGGAACAGACTGCTCAGGGAAGTGGTGGAGCCACCACACCTGGAAGTGTTCAAAAACTGTGTGGATATAGCACTTGAGGACATGGTTTAGTGATGAATGTGGTGGTGATGCTGGGTTGATGATTGACTTGAAACTTTAAAAGGCTTCTTCCAACCTTAATTCCATGTTTCTGTGAAGGATTGCTCTTACTCCCCATGGCTCAGTGGTGGGTGGTGGAGCAAACACCTGCACATTTGTTGTGAACAATCCCCAGAAAATGAAATCAACTTTTAAGAGGCAGTAAGCAGCTTATTTTCCTTCTG
>NW_005054337.1:980750-1014232 GCF_000277835.1 Geospiza fortis | reverse complement strand
ACAGTCTTCCTCAAGCTTTTGAAAGTGCTCTGCAAAAATGCAGTGTCCTTAATGTTCACTGTTAATTGTTTCTCACTTTTCTGTGAAATTAACACAAAATATCCATTGTGCCTCTAACTTTGGTGTTGCTCTTTCATTTTGTAGCCTCCATCTCTAATCTCCTTTGGGTTGTTACTTTGGGGTTAATGGCTTTAGGTAAAAACATGAACTGGGGAACCATTCACATTCTGGCTTTCAGTTTTGGCTTAAAAAAGAAAGGCACTTTGCCCTGTTTAAATGCTGCAGGATTACAGAGATTTTTCAAGTTTCTGGAGTGCCAAGTACTTCTCTGCACGTTTTTGGTGCTGTCCTGATCCTGCATTTCCTGTTAGCTGGGCTGCTCTGTGTGGCCCAGGGAACTGCAGCGAGGGGGAAGGCTCAGGCCCCTTTCTTGCCCTGTCACAGAGAAGAGGCAGAAGCTCCTGTTTCCTGACTTGGATGAGCTCCCTGGCACGTGTGCTGGCTGTTAATATTCCCTCAGTTCTCCTTGGGGCCAAATGATCTGCATGGATCTGTCTGAGAGCTGCTGCCATGCCCCTGTGTGTGAGAGAGGCAAACCTGTGTGTCCAGCAGCATACAGCCTGGTGTCTTTTAGAGAGGGCTTTTAGGTGGAACAGAACTGTGCCTGAGTTTGGTGAAACAGGGGCAGACTTTGCAGTCATACCATCCCCTTTTAAAGCACAGAGGTTTCTCACTCTTAGCATCCTTCCTGAACTCCTGAGCTGGCACAGCCCCTGTGCCCTGGGCCAGAGGTTGAGCCAACAAATGCTCCTGGGTTTGTTTGGAGTAGATTTTTGGGTTTTTTTGGCAGCTTACTGACTTAGGCACATGGCCCTGGGCTAAGTGATCACTCTGATTTATAGAACTCTGTCTCTGGCAGTGGCTTTTCCTTTGCTTCTTCCCAAAGGCACATGACAATATTCTCTGTGCATCTGCAAAACATCACTAAGGGCCAGATGGGGAGACAGGAGGGAAATATAAGACAAAATAGGATTTAGGGAAATACTTTCTCTCTCTTTCTCCCTGAGATTTAAGGTGCAATAAATTTTTGAGTCCTAAACCCTGGAAATGGGGTTGAAAATACTCGTAGGCAAGAAACCCATATAGGCTGAGCTATGCAGTGAACTAAATTTCTACTTGTCCTGTAATAAAAGCACAGTATTGAAGGCCCAGGTCTGTAACTGCTGCTGGTTCTGAAATGCTCATGTAATTTTGTCATGTAGTGGAAGGAATGGAGCTTTCCCCCTCTTCTTTGAGGTCAGGCAAAAAGCAAGTCTTTCTCCCTCAGACCTTGCCTGAAAGCAGTCAGCCAATTCTCTCCCTTTTTACTCTCTGAGGGTCAAACTCTTTGATCCCTGCCAGTATCTTTTTCTGTTCTCTTTATCTCACTTTGAGGCAGGTTTTATTACGGGCAGCTGTCCCCAGAGTGCGGCAGGTACAGTGCTGCAGACAGGCAGGGACACAGATCAATAGCACAAAAACACAACCAGCAACTGGAAGGCTCAGGGGATGCAGCAAGAGACATGACCTCCTTCCCTCCTTGTCTGAGACCAGAATAGTCAGTTCCCTGTTAGGAAGGGCAAGGGACAGGCAAAACTGTGCTTTCAGTAGTTTGGTTTTGCTTTGTCTAATGTTTTTTAGAAGTTGTGGGGTAGGGAATGTGTTTTGCTTGGTTTGGTTTTCACCCCAGACACAGCACTGTGAAATCCACCCTGTTTGAATATGCAGTGCCCAACTGTGAGCACTTTATTTTTTTTTTTTTTTCTGGAAGTTCCAATACCTTGAGATTACTGAGGGATTATACTGGAGTGTTGCGTACCTGGGGCAAGGCTCCCTGAACTCAGTCTTGCATGCCAAAGGAGAGGGAAAGCAAACCTGGAGCCATCTGGTGAGCACAGTGTTGGCTGTCAGCTTGACTCCTGCTGATTATATCATCCTGCTCCTGGGCATACATTTGAGGATACATAAGGTCTAAGTCTGCTTTTGCTCAGAGCTTGTCTGTACTCCTTGAAGGCAAAAGCAATTCCTTTAATCTGGAATGCAATCAAACTTGGGCATATTAGTCACCACCACACATGGTACAAGTTGCTGTAGGGCCCAGGATGAAGATCTTTCTCAATGCTTTAGCACAAAACACATCAGAGGCAAAAGCTCATTGGGGCAACATCTAAAAGTCTGTCCTGGTGTAGAAATGAGCTGTAAAGATAATCCCACAAACCCAGGTAGGAAATGCAGCAGCAACTTCTTTGTCAGGATAAGAATCTGCTTTGCTTTTTCCTTAGCAAGGATTCATCTTGCACGTCCCCAGCTCGCCAACCAGCAGGGAGAGGAGTGATTCCCAGTTCTGAAATACCTGGCATAGCTCTGGGCTCTCCATATGGTACTTCTGGGAGTGGGGAGGCTTGGGCTTTTCCTGAGGCTCCACTGAATGGGGTAGAAATTGGAAATGTCTTCCCAGGCGCCAGAACTCGCTGCCTGCCTGCCTGTCTGTTGTTTTCACTCAGACTGACAGGTTGGAAGGTTCCCAGGGAGGCAGCAAGGCAAGCCTTGACAGCAGATGTTATGTGAGAACCAGTGTGCAAGAGATGCCTTGCTCTTGGCAGAAGGTAGATTTTCAGTGGTTGTAATTGCATCCAAAGAGTAAAGAAGGTCAAGGAGTTAAAGGATTTTGATTGCCTCTCTTTGGCTATCTGGTCACAATAGCTCTTTCACAAGCTGGATTTTTGCTTTCTCATAGCAGACTTCCCTTCATTTCCCCCTCTTGCCCTGATGTCAGTGTGCACCTTTCATTAGCTATGATTAGAAGTGAAACCTGGAATGCATCTTCCTGAAAGAAGAGTCTTTGCACCACTTCTCTTGTGGAAAAAGCAGTGGCAAGTTTGTCTATTGAGAGAAGAGTTGGAGAATCTTCACTGGAACAGGGGTAGACTAAAGCCAAGATCTTACACAAGTACAGTAACGCCTCCTAAAATTTGCCTTCCCATCCTTTGTGTATTTTGCACACTTGCAGCCAGCTGGTCCCTTTCTCCAGGTTTTTCTCTAATTTACTCTTTCTGTCTCCAGCGCCTTCATTCAACGCTGCTGTTTGATGAACAGTTTTCAACTGTCTATGAAAAAGTTCACTTCAGAGGGCTGAGGGGCAGGGCCATGCTCAGACATCTGTTTCCCCCATTCCCTCGGGGCACACTTGTCTCTCCCTGTCTTTCCCCCTCTGTTTTCCTGCGGAGTGCTTGGGGCAGCCCAGCTCCCTCCTCTCCGGTGGGGCAGTGTGTGCGTTCCCAGGCTGACACAACACACCTGCCCTCAACATGTGTTCCTCATAAAAGGCTTAATCAGATCCTTCTGCAGCTTGGAGAAGCTGGTACTGCACACGCAGAACAAGCAGAGAAACAGCAGCAGAGGCTAAAGCCCTAGAACATTCTTTGGGGAATTAGAGCAGTGGCTTAGTGTCATTTTACATCGCTGACGTTTTCCCTCCTCTTCCACCTCCCCGATGTAATTTGCAAAGATCCAGGAATTATTGGCATTTCCCTGGGATACAGAGCTTAAACCCCTCCTTTGTACTGAAATCAGCAGCCAGGATGGCACTTGGAGCAAGGGTGAAATGATTCCAAATTGTTGGCTTCTGTGAAGCTTCCTGTTGTGTGTTAATTGCTGATAAACTGGGTGATGTTTGGGGGTTTGACACATCGTTATCAAAGATGCAGTCAGAAGGGAATTTCAGGTGTTTCTTGGAGACTGCTCATTCCACACTCCAGCAGACTCTTCCAGGGGAAAGACTGGACAACAGCAGCAGCATTTCTCCTCCTTAGCTGTATTTCATTCCTAATTTATTCTGAAGGTGAGACATGGGGATTCCTGTGAGTTCAGTTAATCCTTGAGATTATTTAATTTGAGATTATTTAATTGCAGATTAATCCTTTAGAGTATTTAATGAAGTCAGCACATAAAAAAGTGGAATTCATATTTATGGTGTACTTCTCTTCCTCCCTTGCCATTGAGACTCTCCTGTTCTGGCCAGATCACAAGACAAAGCTTCTTTGAATAAAAAGTTCCACTAAATTAACAAGCTTTTTTATTGATGAAGTGCATCTAAAGAAGGAATGGATTATAAATTCAATAAAAAGTAAATTTTAAACACTAAGCAGATGATTTTGAAACAAAGCCAGGAGATGGAAGGAATAAAAAAAGAAAACCCTCCACTCCAATGAAGCTGGGATTAGAGACTTAGGGAAGTTCACTTAATTCACTAGGTTTTGATTGGTTGGTTTGTTTTTCTGGATGCAAAAAAAGTCACCTTAGTCATAAAGTGAAAAATGTATGGGGTGAGCAGAACGATGGTTGAGGGTTACGGAGCATTAATTTCTGTGCAAAACAAACTTCCCAAGTCAATCACATTGCTTGGTGCTCCTGAACCGTGAAAAATGTCCAGAGCTTTATCAGGTTTGCTGTGACAGTACAGCTGATAATGGCTCCTGACTCTGCTCATAAACTGGGCAGGTAAATCATTTTCATTGGTAATTCTAGCCAGAGTTTCCTGACACAGGTACCACATAAGATTTGTGTCTACGTGTTATAGAGTATAATTGCAGTGAGGGGATTTAGGGCTGCTACTTTGCATGGCTGTTAACCCAAAGTTCCTCCTCTGAGAGGTGATGGGAAATCTGGGGAGGGAGAGAACAGTCCTAGAGTTCCCTTGGAATCAGGGTGTGTATTCAGGGTGCACCTTTCCTGCCTGGATATTTGTGTGTGTGTGCAAATTGTGTAATTTGATGTCATATAAGAGGCTGGATCTTGCAATTATAAAAATGCTCGAGCAAGTACAGAGGGTGTGTGTGTGAGCACGCTCCGAATTTGTTACTTGGGTTGAGATGCCTTTATGCTGGAGATCAGAAGGCTGGTTGGACATCTCTCGGGGTGCTGGGGCGTGCAGGAAGCACTCTTGTTTCTCCAGGGCACCTGGCTCGGGTGCCGCAGCCCAGGGAGGAGCGGGTGGCTCCGGGCAGCGGCCTCGGGGCTTCAGCACCACGGCCAGAGCCCGGGCCGGGAGCCCCGTGTCCTTTGGGCTGGGAAAGCTGCCCGAGACCACCGAGCTCCCCCAGCACTGCCGAGCCCACCACTGAACCCGTCCCCTAGTGCCACATCTGCTTGTCTTTTAAATGCCTCCAGGGATGGTGACTCCACCACTGCCCTGAGCAGCCTGTGCCAGGGCTGGATAACCCTTTTAATTATGAAATGTTCCCCAATATCCAATCTAAACCTCCCCTGGCACAACTTGAGGCCATTTCCTATTGTCAGCTTGTTTCTTGGGAGAAGAAAGCCCTTACCTGGCTACAGGGAGCATTAAGGTCCTTCCTCAGCCTCCTTTCCTTCTGAGCCCCCTCAGCCATTCCTCATCAAAGTTGTGCTCCAGACCCCTCCCCAGATTTGTTGCTCTGACCTGCCCAAAAACTGCCACAAAATTCAGACAGAAAAAATGCAGGTTTTATTGTATTACATAGGATAAAGGAAAAATCTCTGATATTCTATTTGGTTTTTATTTGCTTGCCTTAAACAGTGATAGTTCCATTCTGACACAATTCTAAAAGTACAATTAGATTGGCCATTGCATGTGGACAGAGGATTCATGTTTCCCTGTAGCTCACAGGAGCTTATCCTGAAGCAGCCTTGGTTTCAGAAATGCCCAGCAGAGCAATGAGAGAGTCCCCAGAGCTGCCCTTCCTCCATTGAGGTTCTGGGATGTGCTCCCATCAGGCTCACCCAAGAGGAAAGCAGTGAGCTGCCTTCTCTTCTAGATGATTATAGAAAAATCTTCAGAGGAAAAGCAGGGTTTAGTGATGCTACAAAAACATTCCATTTCCTCCCAACAAGGCATGTTTTGCCAGGGAGAGCTGGAGAAACCACAAATATTGTAAAAGTCCCCAGCAGAAATCTCATTATCCTGCCTTTTGTTTTCGGGTGTGATGTATTTTTCTGTCATATTAGAAATGAATGGACTCTACTTTTCAAGCCCTCCCATGCATCATTCTGTCTCCACTTGGAGTGAGTCACTGTGTGTTACAGACTGACTCTTGTTCCCAGGAATTGAGTTCACAGTGGAAAACAATTATGCCTCACAATAACTTTACTAATGCAGTTACTGTCAACCAAGATCTCGCTAAGTGGGGTGTTATGTAAAGATGTGAAATGAAGGATGGAGAGGATATTTGATTAACAGGAAGAAGGCAAAGCAAAATAAGACCCTGCTGCATCTGGAATTCCCACAGTACCAGGAGTTTGTTTTTCTGTTTAGGCTGAGGAACACCTTGATAGTCAGCCTGAAGGAGGCAGCTCTGATGCTTTAGAGCTTCTAGAAACTACCAAGTTACTAAAGATTTTGGTGTCTGAACATTTCTGCCAGTATGGCACCATTCTTATGGTTAACTAATTTTCTATCTCATCTGCATAAAAACTACTCACCTCTAATTGGTAATTTACCCCATATGAGAGGAGTGCTGAGCTGATGAGTTCTTGTCATTCCAGCTCTGTGTTTCCTGTGCATTGTTGTCTGTACCACAAGGCATCCCCATCACTTCTTACAGAGACTTACCTTAGCACAGCACTTTCAGTTTCAACAAAGCCAACCCATGTTCTTGCCAATCATTCAAGCAGTTGAAGGTGCTGCTCTGACGGTGAGGATGGTTATTACAAGTTTTCCTTCTGGAGCTTTGGGTGTGCTCAGTCAGTGCCTTCCCTGACACCCTCACCTGCCTCCCTCCCTGCAGCAGATATGGCTTGGCTCCACAGTTACAGAAATGCTGCCAACTGAGTGTAAATAGTGCCTGCTGATGTTGTGCCCAGTGGGTTCTGACCAGGCTCACACTGGCTGATGCTAAAATGATTTATTCTCTCTCTTTTCCAGCTGGTGGGCTTTGTGTACGCCTGTTACGTGGTTAGTGTTTTTACAGAAGAAGAAGACAGCTGTAAGTATTTATCAACAGATCCCTTGGCAAAGGTTTTAGTAAATTTTATTTCTCTCTCAGATGTTTGTCTGTCAGGACTGAGCTGCCATCAGACTTCTTTCCATCTCTGCCTCTGTGTGTTATGGCACTAACTAATCCTCAATGATCAACTATTTTTACTGTGAGGGTTTTTTTCCCCATGTCACTCTGTGTTAGGTGCTATAATTCTGCTACACTTACAGCACAAAAAGAGCTTGGTTTTGGCTTCTCAGCTGGACTAAGCCTTAGAGGAACTGGGCAGCTGCTTCTGTTCCCAAGCTCATGTAGCCTGAGAATAATGGCTCTGAAATATTACTGCTGTGATTAAAAGCACCTACAACAAAGCTCTCAGCCCAGGGCTCAAGTGGGAGACCTGCAGAGTCTCATGTGCCACAAGCTGAGGATGAAGCAGATCATGAGGGTTCTTGCCAAGAAGCAATCTGAGCACTTAATTTAAGAGCAGAGGAAGTGCTGTATTTGAATTATGAGGAGGAAGGAGCCAGCTCGCTCGTGTTAGGTACACAAATCTCCTCAGTGACAGTCACTGAGACACCTGTCAGGGTCAAAACCCACAGGTCTGTGGGACCTGTGAAACCAGGTATCCAACTGCTCCTGGATTGCTTTGTCCCTCTAAAATGCCCTTTGGGAGCAATGATTTTACAGACATAAAATGGATGCATAAAGAAAATGCAAAGTTAGATTTGTTTGGCAATGTGTTGGGTTGAGGCCAGATTACTCCAGCAAAGGAGCTCATCTGAAGGTTTTACATCCAAGCATCAATTCTTTTAAGGCATTGACTAGGTTTGTGCAAGTAGCTTTGTTGTTTTAAAGAGCAGCTGGCATGGAGGAGAGCTGGAAAACAACAGCTTTGAACTGAGTATTTGAAAGTACGTGAAGAATGTGTTTTCATAGGAGCGAGAGGAGATGCATTACTTATCTGCCTTGTCCTTATGGTTTTTTTCTTCCTTCCTTCCTGGCTGAACTCATTCTCCTGGCTTTATTGATCATTTCTGTAGAGCTTGGCAGTGCACTTAGAGAAGGTGCTACATTATAGTAATATTTTTTAAATTAGGCTATAGCTCTTGTATTAGCTAAATAGCTCCAGTTCTGAGCCCCTGCTGAATATTGTAAAGCAATAACTTGACAGAACTAATTTTTATAGTAGGGATCTGTTAGGAGAGGCAACAACATGGAAGGAAGCTTTATCTAGGCAACACAGAGCTGGTAATTTCAGGATATGTATTTTTTTTCCCACTAACAAATTCACTTTCCCTCCCAGTTTCCCAGCTTGGAGTTAAAATGCCAGCTTGAATATTTAACAATGACAAACCATCAATATTTCACACTCACAGGGGTAGATCCTTCCAGTGACCTGAATAAATTTGAGCTGCGTTTTAATTTTCTCTTCCATTTGTGGTTTCCTTTAAATGTTGCTTTGATATGCAGCATGAAGTAATTATAAGTGCAGAGGCACATTAATCAGGAAGCTCATGCTAACGTGATTTTCATGAGAAAACACAGCAGTAGGGACCTACTAATGCTGAATTGTGGGCAAGAATATTTTAGATGTGCTAATGCAATGTATTGAATCACAAGGAACCACACTTAAGGTTTATTTTTTTTAAGTGTCTTGGATTTTGAGTGCCCTCATGCTTGTGTGTTCAGATGATAAGACTTGTGTTTGTTCAAGGTACTCAGTAGTTACTGAAAATTGCAGTTCTTTAAAGTTTCCCAATTTAGGCATTCCACAACTGAGGTGATAAAGTTAATATCTTGGTTTTGTTTAAAATGGCTGCCTGTTTTGATTTTAGAGTACTCAAACACTTTCAAAAGTGCCTGAGAAAAGGTAAAGTTTCACTGAAACTATTTGGAAATTATCTCCAGCATTAACTTAGAATCTCTGCAGATTTCACCCATTACCTGTCAGTTGTCCCAAAATTGCAGTATCAGCCTGGAGCTCTCCATCAAGATAGAATTTGTCAGAATCTGTTGTCCTTATGTTTCTAAATATATTTTAAGAAGTTTGGTTTTTTTCACATCCAGTATATTAGTAAATATTTCTTCTATTATTTGATCAGCAAAAAAGCCCTCAAACCTCTTCAGCTTAAATTTAAAATAATAGTGCCACCTTCAGGAAAGAAAAATAAACAGGCGCTTAAATAGTTAAAAAAACTCTCCAGTTATTTTTAAATGGCAGTTGGACAGGATGGGTTTCACACTTCCATACAAAATGTACTAACTTGGCACCAAAAAATGATCCAAACTGGGTCAGTTTTAAAGGGTTTTGCAAGGCCTGCGAGGTCAGTGACAAATCCCAGCACCTGACACCCTCCTGCCCTGCCTGTGCTGGCCAGCTCTGTGCCCAGGCTTGGCCTGAAGTGCAGGGAACTGAGACAGCCTGGAAAATTCTTGCCTGGTGACTGAGGGAATTGTCACTTGGAGCTCTCCCCGCTGAGTTACGCTGCCCTCGGTGAGCCCCGGAGAAGGGAGGCATTGTTCCTGTTTGTGCACAATTCAAAGAAATTCACTTGGCAGAGGAGATGCAAAAAAATACCAGAGCTGCAGATAATGAGCTGGTTGCAGTTTTCCAAAGCTGCTGTTGTCTTGCAG
Source organism: Geospiza fortis (assembly GCF_000277835.1). Classification (NCBI taxonomy): domain Eukaryota; kingdom Metazoa; phylum Chordata; class Aves; order Passeriformes; family Thraupidae; genus Geospiza; species Geospiza fortis. The sequence continues at coordinate 1,004,603 of NW_005054337.1, read as the reverse complement.
GAAAGACAAGTGGGGCAAGAAAATTCCCACTTGAGTGTGTAACCTTCTCAGGGAGGGCTGTGCTGCCAAAACTCTCCCTGGCATTGGCTCAGGAGCTGTTCCCCAGCTTCCTCCCCTCGCCTCTGGCTTTGTCTGCTCCTCTCATGTGCAGTCACAGCGTGGTGGCAATACCCAAGGAGGCTTTTCTACAGTCTTTGTTAGCTCTGCTTTAAGTTTTGTGTTGGCTGAAATCTCCTCTTTGGCACACTTGCCCATCCCAGGAGATCCCAGAAATCCATACCTTAAAAAAAATCACTTTTCTGTTCTGTCACTAATTTTTGTGTTTATGCCATGACATTCACCAAGCCTTCCTTTCATTTCCTTTCAACTTTCTGGCCATGTTTGTTTGTTTATTTGAGTTTTGATTTTTTTTCAGTTGATTTCATTGGGGGATTTGATCCATTTCCTCTCTACCATGTCAATGAAAAACCCACCAACCTTTTGTTCAAGCAGACATACCTGTAAGTATCATCTGTGCTAAGAGACTCCACGTGCTTCTTGGTTTCAAGGGTACCACAGGTTTGGGTTTTTCCGTCTTTGTAGGTTGATTTCTCCAAAAGGCTTTTCAGGCATGGAAGGAATGAACAAATGGACACCAGAAGGGTGAAGCTGCCCTTTCTCAGCTCCAAAATCATTTTAAATTCTGTTGCCTCCAAGAACTGAGCCTTCCACATGTGGGGCTGCCCAAGAGTTCAGCTGAGAGCAGAAAGGGGAGTTTTCCACAGCAGCTTTTCTCATACCAATAATGAAGGGCCACTGTTGAATTCCCATTTCTACCCTGAGGCCCAAGATCACAACTTCACTCTGTCCACTTAAAAGCTGGTTCTTAATGAGATTCTCAAACACAAAGGCCAGTTCTGTCTGTTTAAAGCAGCAGCGAGATCTGATTTTATATTCTTTACATTGATCTGCAAGAAGCAGTTCAACACATGGAAGTTTTTTACAGCAGCTGCTGAGGGAGGCTGTTTTTCAGGAGCAATGTTACCAGAATCCTGCCAAAAAGAAGAATGTGAGGATGGGGGAAAAGAGTGGGGCTGAGGGAAGAAAAGCTTCCCTGAGGTAGAGTGGTAGATGTGCCCCTCTAATGTCATAAGGACTTACTGCTCACTTTGTCACTGCAGCACAAGATCAGGAACACAAGTAATTTCTGCAAAGCCACTGAATGCCCTGTAACTTTGGGGGTTCTCTAGTGTTATTGCAAGGGATGCTACAGGAGATTAAATATTGATTTCTCTCTCATTTTGTCACAGTGGGATGGAATTTTTCATAGTCTGCAGAAGCTGTGCAGCTTTAAGCAGCTCCCTGATTTACTAGCTGGATGCAGCAGCGTGCTGAAGAAGCATCACATTTTTACAGTACAGGGTTTGGGCTGCTTTTTTCTGAAAATGACCAATTCTGCTTTCTCTGAAAGAAACTATCACTTCTAAATGGAGATTCCTATATGGGGAGATTGTAATATGAAGAGAAGCAGCAATGCAAAACTTTCTCCCAGGGCCTCAGTAAGAGGGGAAGCTGCTGCTCAAGTCCACAGATAATTTTGTTGTTCTTCCCTCCCTTTCTTTAGCCCATCACTTCTCTGTTGATATCTTCTGCCAGCACAAAATAATATTTCTTCCAGGCTAACAGAAGGTGAAAACAGCTGCTGAGCTGTAGATAATGTGACCCTCTATAAATTTCAGCAGCCACCAAATAGCAATTTTTGTTTATTTATTTCAGCCTATTGCCTCTTTTCCATGTGTGTGAATGGGAGGAAGGGATAATTCATTCCCAGGTTATGGTGCCATGGAGTGTTGCAGGCTGGGGCACTGACTGCCAGATGCCCTTGTCCAGCTGTGAAAATCATTGAGTGAACACTTGAAGGCAGGTTGGGGTTTTTTTATATCCTCTTCAAGAAGATGTGAAACAACAAATACATCCAACTTCTTTAAAATTTAAGTTTAAGGAGGGCTTAGGATCAGGAACATGGAGTTTCTGGTTTGAGCTCCTTTTTGTTGATGGAAATGCTGAATGACACCAAATTTATTCTACAACTGATCACTTGGAGCTGACTGCAAGCAGGAACCTTCGTTTTAGGATGGCATCACCCCCTTGGCTGCAGTCAGATGCATTCTCTGGGCTGCCACACTTCTCTAACAGGATCACTTTCCTTCATTCCCTAATGGAATTACCCTATTCACTCCAGTTTTACCTATCCTTTTCTGATGAGATCCCATTCCTTCCTCCCACTGTGCCCTTTCCTGCATTTTTCTCAAGTCTCTCTTCGTCATGTCACTGAATTTATGAGATTTTAGAGATCTGAGGCTCCACAGAACAATGACATGAGCTGCTAAATTCAGTATTCAAACTGTGCACCAATCAATTGATTTTGCCAATCAAGGCACCACACTAATTATTTAATAATAATATATTAGCACTCATGATAGAAGATATGGTAAAGTCTTCAGTGCCTGAGTTTCTGTGTCAAAGTACTTACCCAAAGGATAGTAAATCACTTCTGGAAAGACAAAGTTGCTCACCTGAGGCTGAAAGAGAGTATTTTCAGTGAGTTTTTAGGAAGAAAGGGTTGAACTCTTTCTCCTCCCTGAACTGAAGCATAAGTTCAGGCACAGGTTGTGCCTGCTGGCACCATTCTCTCCCCTTGTGCTGCACAGCTCAGGACCTCAGCTCTGGGTTGCTTTTCTTCTTGTTTGTTCATTTGTAGTAACAGAATTCTCATCACTTGAGGCAAAAAAGCATTTTTGCACCAATAACTGGAAGTGCTGGCCAAGCCAGCTTTGACATTTCTCACTCAAGCTGTTCTCTCCAAGGCCCTGCACCACCTGCCAAGTACCCAGAGCATCCTGAGCATTTGTCAGCCCCTCCTGCCTGCTGAATCCTTTCAGTTTCCTGACATCACTCTCCAGATTTGTTTTGGAAAGCAGCACTGTGCAATCTCAATTATAAAGCAGAATAGCCTCAAAGTGTGATTTTGTACACAGGGTAGTGCTAAATCAAGAACCTGCTGGATGGCAGGAGGTGCTCTCTGTTTATTTAAAAGGTACAGGGACAAGCACTAGGTCTTCCTGCCTTTTAAGACTGTGTTTGCAAGGCCAAGCAGTGAACTGCACCTTTGTGAGGCTCCAGCCCCTAAAGCTGATCTGGCACCTCAAGTACTGCATCACTTCAGGGGCTTCAGAGCTTTAATTTGAGTTGCGGAGCCAGATTTTATGGACTTTCCTTCCCTCAGATCTCCCAGTAGAAAGGGCTCTATGTTAACACAGGGTGTGACTTTCATCAGATGGAGACCTCAGTATTGACAGGGCAGCAACAGGAGGTATTGGTTAATTGAGGGATCTGAGGCTCCAGTAGGCAATTGCTCACCTCAGTGGTCCCTGGTCAGTCTTTGGTGGGTCACTGTCTGCTGGCCAGAGGCACGAAGAGCTGTGAGCATTAAAGGACTTGTCCCCATACAGCCATCATCCCCTGCTGGCCTAAAGTGGGTTCTTCAATACACCAATATGTACAAGCACACGAAGAACATTTAGTCAAAAAGCCAAAGTCCTAGATTGGAACACTGGAATAAGAAGGAGAGGGAGGAAAACTCCTTTAGAATTGCTTTCCCACCTATCTTCTCCAAACTTTGACAAGCAGAATAATTTACAAAGGAAACTTAAACAGGAAAAAATTCCACTTTGTTCTGAGGAGAGAAAAAAACACAAAACAAAACACTTCTGCTTCTCTTTCTAGGTAGACTTTTTCCCAAACAAACAACATGAATTTGCAAACTCTTTTGATCATCCTGAAGCTGCATGTGTAAGAGGTGATGTTTCAGCCAAAAGCATTCACTCACCTTTACTGCTGCCTCCAAAAGTAGATCTGCTTATCCTGCTGCACCTACACCAAAAGCACATCACTGCAATTTCAAGCAGCTCCTTTATCCTAGAGATGACCCTTAGCTTTTTCAGTTTCTAACCACATTTTATGCAGCTCCAAACGCTGAGGATCCATAGATCTAACACTTGAGCCTAACTGCAGCATATTCAGGTCTGACACCTGCATTGCATTCTTTCCAGCCTTGAAGACTACTTAACCACATTACTTGTGAGCTCTCAATCCTATTCCTCATCTGTAGTCAATCATATTTAAAAGTCCAGAAGAGGAAAGAAAAATTTGTCTCATTATTTCCACACCATTTCTGTCACATAAAGAAAGCCATTGAGTTCTTGTTCCACACTCACATCCTGCCTTCGCCTTTTTTCCCCTCTTACAGGCCTGCGTAAGTGAAGGGGAGCCAGAGGATGGATGAACCTTGCACTCCACCAAAGGTGCTGCAGGAAACAGTCCCCTGGGGCCTGGATCTTTGGCAGAGGAAATGCAGGATGGTGAACTCCACTCCATTTTTTCGTTCCTTGTCTTCTTTTCAAACGCAATGAATGTACATCAAAGAACAGCCACACAGTTGGTTTTTAATCCTCCAAGTGCCCTGACGAACCTTTCCTACCACAGTCTGCTGGTACTGGCCCAGAAATGGCCTAAAGACCTCTGGCAGAACAAGTTCACCAAGAGCCTCTCTCAAGAGCTGCAGTTGAAGCTGGAGCTGCTTCCTTGTGCCATGGATCCAGAAAGAAGGAAGCACTGTGTAAAACCCTGGGACATGTCATATTTTCTGTAGTTAGTTTCCTCCCTTTTTTCTGAACAGAGCCTAAATCCCCTAACACAACTTCATCTCCTCCCTGCCTGCATAAAATGAGGTGGGGGCTCTTTACACTCCAGTTACTTAGGCATTGTTGGGTTCTGAGTTATAGGTGAGAACTTTTCCCTCCTTTGTGCCCCCCAGGCAGGACCCCCTTGCTCAGTCTCTGTAGGCATGGCAGTAGGCTTTTGTCCTGGAGCTCAGTGTGGCCTGACTCCTGTAACGCTGAACAGCTGAAAACCACTGCAGCCATCAGCTCTTCACTCAGCATGCAGCTTCACCCCACCTCCAACCAGCCCAGCCATTCCTGGAGCAGCTGTAGCTTACTCTGGGTCTGCCCAGCTACATTAAATTAACCCTGGTGTAGCTGAATCCTGCTGCAGGCCCTGGAAGAAGCCCAGTTCCTCATGGAGCACAGGTGGGTTTGCACCTGCCTTCCTCACCTAGAGCCACACCTATCCCATGGTAACAGCCTGCTGGAAGAGTTTCATTTGTGACAGGCTTTTTGAGGGGAGGGAAAGGGCTGAAGGGGGAATGCAAGTGTAATTAAGTTGCATTAACAAGCTGCAGCAGTTGATTAAAGAGAAGAACAAAACCAAGTCAGTTTTGTTAGCTGTGTCTCCCAGCATGTGAAGTGTCAAAAGCAGAGGAGGAGCAGTTGTCAGCCAGCCCTGGCATATTTGGGCTGATACTTCAAGTGCTGTTGTAATTCATTACTGTTTTGCCTAATTTGTTTGGGATTACTTGGCATTTTTTGAGAAATGCTTTTCAGAAGGGTCAAGCTTGAAGCCATGCTAGGGAGAAGTGTGAGGGAAGAATTAAAAACAAAAATAAAAACATTAAGTGCTAAATCAAAGACAGAATGATGCAGCTTTTTTTTTTGGTCTCATTCCACAGGGCCCAGGAAGCAAAATCCTCTTTTATAAACCCAAATGCATAAGCACTGAGAGGGTATTTTTTACTTCTGTGCAACTTCTATTCCAGATCCTCAAACATCCTGAGTTCTGCTTGGGTGCAGCTGCAAGTAAAAATTTATTTTCTGTAGGGTGTTTTTTTCCCTTTTTTAGACACCAAAATCCACAGTTTGACTGAGCAAAAGACAACTAGTTTCATCCTTGTTTAATACCTCAAAGAAAAAAGCTCAACCCTGACAGCTCTGCGTGACAAAAGACAAGTACTTCCTCATTATGAACATTATGTTACCACCAAATTAAAAAATACCAGTGAAACACAATCTACTCTGCATTTTGAGATCACACACAGCAGTGTGCACACATTTTGAATGCCTTCTCCACTTCTCTTTTATTCACTTTCTTTATGGATTGCTCTCATTCCTGTCTGCCCACCTGATGTTCCCTGGAAAGGCAGAAAAACAAAAAGAAGAATTCACATCCTCTATTCAATGAGATTTTCCCATTAAAGATTTCATTTGTTTGGGGCTTTTCAAATTAATCTTTCCTTTTCTCATTAAGCACCGAGTTCACACATTTTGGGTTTAATATGATTTCTTTTCCTCAGAGAGAGTATTATCAATCAGTTACCAGGAGTCTTTGTCAGCCTTGTTTGGGAGCAATCAAAATGCAGCACAGGTGGTGGAAAAAGGACAGTTCAGCTCTGAATACCTGAAACATTTTACTGGTACTTCCAGGACCCAATTCCTCTAGATGGTAAGAAGAGGGAACTTTAGGAATTGAGGTCTATGTGTTTTTAACACTACTCCTCTCCCACTGACCAAGCTCTGATGCCACTTTCACCAATTAAACTGATCAAAAACCACTTGCCAAGCACTCTGAAGAGATAAAGCATCAAACTCCGCACTTAACAGCATTGCCCCTTGGCTTTCATACACACTGATAAAGATCAATGAAATAAAAGTGTGATGACTGAGTCACTTCAGAACTACCACTCAATTGCCTGTGCTCATTGTAGCACAAAGCACCAATTAACAGAAGTAAAATTAACACCAAGCCCATGTTCAGGTAAGCCTATAATATGCAGTATCAATGACTGCCATTAATCATAAGAAAAAAAATGGGTCTGAGAAGAGACAAAGCTACCAAGAGTCATATTCCACACTTAATTATCTCCTCCAGGTTTCATTAGCAGAGCCATTCCTCCCAAGAACCCCTCTCATGGTCTGCTTGTGCTAGACTCACTCTGAGTACCTCAAGGTGACAGAGTGACCGTGCTCTGTGAGGGCCGGGGCTGCCAGTCCGTTGCACCCCACCCATTCCATGCCCAGCATGATCCAGGAGCAGCTGAAGGTGGTGGGTTCCCTTATCTCCAGTTTTGGAGTGCCCTCTGTTGGGGACAGGCATCGCTGGAGATGCTTCTGAAAGAACAACGTGGTACCTGGTTCTGAAGGGACATTTCCCTGCAGGAAAACAGAGCAGCTCCTCCCTTTCCCTGGGGTGGAAAAGCCATTCACCATTTTCACACCGTTCAATAGGGTTAGCCCCAGAAATAGCTGGTGCAGTTCCAGCCTTCCTTCAGTCACACTCAGGTGAGTTTGGGAAGAAGCAACACTGTCCCAGCACTGGGCTGGTGTCTTCCCTTCTCAGAATAGCATATCTATTTAAACTGTAAGTTTGTGCTGTATTTATAGAGGCAAAACAAAGCCAATGATATCCCGAACCCAGACAAGACATAATTTGGCATGGTGGTGGCATTCTGTTCCCTAGCAAAGCTGCTGTCTGGCAGAGACCCAACCAATTCCTCCAAGAGTTGCAGAGTTTAAACCACTCAAGTCTTAATTTCTCTCATCTTTGCCAAGAACTGTGCTAATATTCCCTTCTTCTGAAGGCAGGGATGAAGAGAGCTGCCCTCCCATGGGATCCAGAGATAACTGACACCTTAAAGTGACTCACAGGCAAGCCCCTAAGCTGTTTAGTGACCAGAACTGGAACCAAAGGGAAGCAGTTCCAGAACCACAAACACACTAAAGAGCCACCTACCAAAATTATACAAGGAGTTCAGATCAAAATTATTCTGCATTTGCACAGTTTCATGTATCAGATCCTTATTCCCCTTCATCCTTATCCCTTCTTTTGCAGCTTAAGAGAATTCTGAGGAGCCAGATTCTCCCCTGTGAGGGTTTTGAGGCCCTGGCACAGGGTGCCCAGAGAAGCTGTTGCTGCCTGGGGATCCCTGGAAGTGGCCAGGGCCAGGTTGGACAGGGCTTGGTGGAACCTGGGACAGTGGAAGGTGCGGAAGGGAGGCAGAACTGGATGAGTTTTAAGGTCCCTTCCAACCAAACCATTCCAAGGCTCTATGACCCACGTGCTGTCTGGTAAATTCCAAAGGACACTGATGGATGGTCAGAACAGCTGCTTTTCTTACTCATGCCCACGTAGCACTGAAGGACAGATGTTGTTTACAACCTGATGTCACTCCAACATCTTAGGACACCATCACACGCCTCCCCCAGTAGGGAATTGTACTAGAATCAGATACTCAAACCTCTAAGTTAAATAAAGGAAAAATTTTATTCCATGAAAAATAACAGTTTATTTTTAAAAACTTATGTCATTTCCCTTCACTTAATAAGGGGCAGCTTGGATGAAACTTACTCTTTTCGGCTACATGATATAATATTTCATTTTAAATAAGAATCACCAGTTTAGCCAGCAAAGATATTTTCTAAAAAGCTATGTTTCCAGAACTGTTTTCTACCAGGATAATACCCAACAGCCAGGGAAGAGCTCCATAAGAAGCTTCCAGGAGACCATCCAGTGACCCTGAGCACAGAGCCTTCCACCAGGGGAGGTCAGCTGAGAGCAGAGAGCTTGGAGAGTTAGGCCAGACTTTTCCACTTAGTTATGCAAATTTGAGTATTACTGAAACATTACATCAGTTGTTGAAAATTCAACAAAAAGGGGAGAAAAAAAGAAAGACAGCAAAAAGGGGAGAAAAAGGTAGATTGTCCCTCCCCCACAATACATTGTTGCTGAGTATTCTAGTCCCAATGGAATGCATTTTGTACAAAAAGTACTCCCATTTTCAATCAAACTTCCTGAAGGAATCCCTAAGAGAATAATCTCTAGACAACTGCTAAGTAAGTGAGAAAAAAGAGTCTGCTGAAAACAGTCTTTGATTTCAACACAGAGCAAAGATTCACTTGAGAACACAAAAATGTGGAGAAGGAGAATCTCTGTCAATAAAAGCCTCATTTTGGAGGACAAAAGAACCCAGCAGAGTTCTCCTGGAGCAGTCCTAAAGCAAGAGGAGATCAAACCAGCAGTTCTTCCTAGAAACACTGTGTATGGGAGACACATTCAGGGAGTTTTTACACTTATGCCAAGCCACCCGGCAAATAAGATTGGCTCCAGCAAACTATTTACTTATTTTCTCCCTCTGCTGAGTTATCAATGAGTTGTGTGGACTTATCTTTCCCCTTGGGTGCATCATGGCTCAGGACATGAAGGCTCTCACAGTGCCCCGGATGGCAGCTCTGCAGATGGGACACAGCCTCAAATTGAGGGCACATTCTTCACAAGCTACCAGGTGGCCACAGGGAACAAACACAACAGACACGTCTCTGTCCATGCACACTTTGCACATCCTCTCCTCTTGCAGGCGCCGGAGCTGTTCTTCTGTGCTCAGCTGAGACTCTACCAAAAAACAAAGGAAAAACCAAAAGCCCAAACTGTTAGTGTTTTGTCACAGCTCCAGAGTGCCAGTTGTGACAGCTTAGGAAGTCAAACTGCAACTTGCCCATTGTTTTGTTCAGAGATTGTGAAGATGGCAAAAGTACCTCTCAGGAAAGTTTCATTTAAGCAGAAAAACTGCAGCTATTATAGACTGGCTTATCTACATAAGGTTCAGCTTATCTACACTCACTGGACAGAGCAGGGACACAGATCAACAGCATTTACTGTGGTCATAAATTATCCCCATAAACTGATTTTTTGTAACAGCTGCTTCACAGGGGCACTCCAATCCCTGAATAAGGGCTCCTGTGCTCAGGTACCACTCTAACTAGCACACAGTCCTCTTCAAAATTTAAAAAATGAGTTAGCATAATGACTACTGATACTGTTATTCTAGAACTCCACCCAATTACGCTTAAGGTCAATTCCCCACACTGCCAGCCCAGAGTACCTGATTCCTTTTGCTGCACAGATCGTATTTCTTGTCTTGATGTTCCAGTGTCTCTCTGAACAGCACCTGTAGAACCAGAAAAGATGATGATATTCAATGCTACCTCCTTTATTCCTCTCCTGGCAGTGCTGTGTGGAAGCAAGAAATACTCTGGACCTCAGTAGCATTTGGTTAATAATTTCTAATCTCAGCCTGGCATGGCTGATATTCTCTGTGGTGCTTCAGCAGCTATTCAAGTTCACCTCCTTGCCCAGGCCTGTCTGTCCACATCACATTCTCTCCTCAAAGGTGGCTTATCCATCACATCAGCTGGTCATTCCAGCTCCTGTGCTACTATTTGATCAAAATTTCAGTTTTGTGGAATTTTTTCCGTGTTAGCTACAGAAGTGGCAGACCATGCTGTAGAGGCAGGAGCTTTGGAACGGCACCTTCAACTTCACTTGGCAAACAGACTTCACAAAACAGATAACAAAAGACAGAAATTAATAAAAATATATCTTATCTAGACAAGAACTATGGATATTTCTAAACAGGTTATTGATTCCAATTTTAAATAGGCTTGGAGTGATTATCCATCCTAGGAGCTTTGCTTCAGATAACTGCCTCTGCCTGGATCACCTGTGAATTTGTGCACAAGCCTGCACATCATGGAGTGCCAGTTACTGCAAGTCTGAGGGCAGCAGGAAACACCAAGGATATCCCCAGCACAGCCCAGTGCAGGCAGATCCAGCCACTGACATGCCAGCAACCACAGCTTCTCCAGGTTTCTTTAACTCAGGACCTCATTGCTCAGGCTCCCAAGGAAAGGCAGGCTTGGGGGCATTATCTCTCACAATTCCAGCAGACCCTCAGGACACCCCCAGCAGTGCTCCAGGTGCGGTGAGGAAGAGGTTAAACACCCCCAGCCCAGGTGTGAGTCAGGCCTACCTCTCCTCCCTCCTGCACTGCTGCTGGCCCCCCAGCCTGGCTGCAGCAGGTCTGAAATCAGCTCAGACTCAGACAGGTAGAAAGTCCCAGTCAGCGCAAATTTATTCTCTACCAGGTTTGCCACCCAGGTGGGGTCAAAGCCCATCTGCAGGACATTCTGCACTATGAGACTCTGATCCTCAGATGGATGAGCCAGCAATTTCCAGTTCCTCAGAGGATCTGTAAAGCAGTGAACAGGCACTTTACCAAAAAGGCAGAGCTTTGGGCAAAAGTGTGCCATTCTTTGAAGGTGTTCTACATAAAATGGCATTCATATACCCTAGAACACTCCTCAAGCTGTCCACTTAGCTAGATTAACTCCCACATTTGTTTTTTACTTCAAATCATTACTCACAAGGAAGTTAATCAAAGCCAATTTCATAAAAGCCCAGACACTTATTTTGGATGGTTTATTTCACTTTATCAGTGAACAGTCTCCTGTGTTTGGCATCAGTCCAGAATCCTTATCTCTGTTTTCACATCCCAGAACAGAAGCCTCAGAACTGCTTTCATGAGCATCAAGTGGAACATCCCAATTGAAGCCGCTCCTACCTCAACCATTCATCAGTAGCAACAGAAGTAGGAAATTCACTGGCAGTCTCTTCAAAGGCTCAAGTTTTGCTTAAGCTTATGGGAGCCAAACTTCACCTACTTATATTTCTGGGAGCAACTGATAAATGGGAGTAAATCCTAGCAACAACATTTTCATGAACATCTAGATTCTCTGATTTCTTATCAAGCATGTTTAAAATGTTGTAGTGAAGGGGTTTACAGACAGACATCAACAGCAAGAGCATCAAAAGCCAAAGGTAAGTTAGGGAAGCACTCAAACTCACAGCAGACTAGATAAGTGTCTCTGGCCTTTGACTAAGAGGTCTCACAAGAACAAGAAATTTTGTTTCTTGAGCTAGAGACCATTTCCTAAAACCAAAGTGAAACAGCTTCTAGAATATCATAACATCTCACAAGCACCATGTCTACAGAAGGCAGAGCAGCTGAGGTGGGCTGGTGGAACTCAGACTACACCACATTCACCAGAAGATAAAACACCATGAAATTACAGCACTGACCTCGGGAAGGAGAGGAGTCTTGCTCAGTCTGGTCCCAGGAATGTCTCTGAAAATGATACAAAAACAGAAGCCTGTGTTCAAAACTTTCCCATCGACCAGACCTAATCCACTACACACAAAATGTTCATGACTCACAGGAGCCAGCAGGGTGCCAGAAAAGGTTGCCTGAACACTGTTAACAAATTCTCTCCCCCTTGAGTGCAGTAAAAATTCACACCTAGGAGCAGAAAAGTTGAAATACATTAGTACAGGCTCCCCCAAGTGCAAGTAGCCATTTGAAATTTAGAAGCAAAGGGTATTATGGGCAGTGAGCAAACCTCTATATATCCATTAAAGACAGGGTATCAGATGTTTCACCTGCCCACCTCTTGCACAAGGCTGACAGTAAGAGGATCATGATCCCTCCCCCTTAATTCAGTCTTCATTTTGGCCCAAGATGAGCTCAGCTGTAACACGCTTTACAGTAGACCACGGAACTGTGATGAGAGAGCAGTTCACAGGAAAGAAAAAAGAACTGCTGCAGCAAACCAAGGCTTAAAATTTCTTCTTGTACCTCAGAGTAGGAGTAATAAAAGCTCTTCTTTGATGCCAAAGAAAGTTATTTTAATTGAACTCTTAGATGGTGAACTCTAAGTCAAATTAAAGAATCTCAGGTCTGAACTGTGCCATCCCACCAGAGTTTGAGCATTTTATTTTGCTTTTAAGGTGAGAGGATATAAACATTTCTGTCCTATGAAACAAAGTACGAGTGTGAAATGCATGACCTATCTTTTGGGGTATTTGTTAGCCAAGACTGACTTACTCTGGGTACCATTTAGCATGTTCCCTCCAAGGATCATCTCCTAAGGACCAGCTCCTCACACCTCCATCACAGTAAAAACACCTCACTACATCTCCTCGTCCTGAAAGGGAGAGCAAGAGATTATTTGACACCTGAGACACTACATGCCCTACACTAACCCTGGGTGAGACTCAGCACAAACACAGGCTTTGGACAGAAGAGAGGAACACATGACAATTTACTGACACAGTGCACATTGTACAGGGGCAGGAACTCAGTCTGAGCTCCCAGAGCTGGCTGAGAGGATTCCAGAAGGGGATCACAAGCTCACAGGCAGCATCCACGGGAGCAGCTAAGCTCCCATGCACAAGCCCCCCAGCCAATCCCCCTGCCTGCCTTTGGAGCAGAGCTGTAATTAGTTACACCTGTGAACACACTTTTCTCACTAACCACAATCTGCCATAGTGCAAATATTTCCTCTGGCTGGTTAATTCAGAGAGGAGTATTTCTTCAGACGTGTTACCTAACCAGCAAAGCATTCTCAAAGGGAAAGAATAACATTATATTGATATTCACATGCATGTGATTACAATAAATATTGCCAACTTTCCTCAACAAAAAAGGTATCTGATTTCTGTATTTCAAATGAAGAGTCCTTAGAGGAACAAGCCACAGGCAGAAGGGCAGACTCCATACAGCTGTCACTCAGGTTTGGGGTTTTGAGAAAAGGCTTCAGTGCAAGACACAGCCTATCCAAAACATGACACACCAAGCAAGCTCCTCAAGTCCTTTTAAAAATGCAAGGAATAAATACACTCAATGCATCTTAAAGCACAGACTTTTCTGTCCATAAAACATCTGTTTAAAACACATCACCTTTTCCTCTCCTGCTGACAAGGAGGTACTTACTAGTGGACCCCCAGGACCCAAACAGGAGTTAAATGTTGAAATGAATTCTGCACAAGCAAGAGCAAGAGAAACAGCACAGGCAGAAGGAAGGATGTGGTTTTTAACTACAATACATGTGCATACACGTAAGGTATTTGTAAGAGCAATAAAACAGTGAAACTTTCAAAAGTTAACTTGAATAAGAGTCAAGAACATTTCCCCAGGGTACCTACCTGTGTAAAAGAACCCTGCTCTAGCCAGTTGCTCTGGATGCATGCTGGAATTTTGTGGCCAGTTCTCAAATGTAGACAGTCTCATCTCCTCTGTCACCATCTCAGGGTACTCTGGCTCATTAGGCATGGCTGTCTCCTCACTGACTATCCCCTGCAAGACACTCAGGAACTGCCCATCCACAGTGTCAAAGATCTCCTGCAGGGACAGCATCTCCTGGTTCCCAGCACTCTCCCCACGGACGTATTGACAGGAAGGGAAGAAATGCACGTGCTCTATTAAAGGGCAATCACCAGGTCTCCAGTCCTTCAGGACACCACCACAACAGAAACACTGCACTTCATCCCCGGGGCCCACATAGAAAAATCCAGCATCCACCAGGTCCCGGGCAGACACGGGGGCAGCGCGGGGCCACTGCTGGAATGTCCTGAGCCTGCTGGCCGCGCTCCTCATGCTGGAATTGAAGAGCCTGCAGCGAGCAGCCCTGGGCTCTGGAGGCTCTGCTGGTGCTGCATCCCCCATGGCCGTGCTCTGCAAGAGAGGATGGGAGAGCCCAGGGCAGTCAGCTGCATTCCCACCCCGTGGTATTATTCCCCATTCCAGAAAGCTCCTGCTCACAACAAAGCCCAGCTTGTTTGGGAATGGCAGCCCAGTCACAGATCTGGTGCTTCTGTACTTTGCTGTTGGACTTTTGCTGAGCCTTCACTGGTGTCTGATGGGAAGAGTCCAGAGCTTTCCAAGGCCCTCTGCCAATTTACAGGAAAGATGAAACAGAGAGCAGAGGGCAAAAAAACCTGTACTCTCTCCCAAGCTGAACCTTTGGCAAGACAAATCCCCAGCCATTTTGCTAAGCCCTTAAACTAGCATGAAAAAGGCTCTGCTTTTTATTCCCTAAACCAGGCATGTCATAACAAAACAGAGAACAGCCACACCCAAACAAATAACGTCTCAATCTCCCATTTACAGCCAAACACCACACAAAAAATCACATTTTTTATGTTTTTATTGTCATTATTATTAAGCAATGATTATCTAGAAATAGCTCTATAAAACGGAACTTTTCCAAACCATGGCCTAAAATAATTAGGTACAGTTTCTATGAGGTGATGTCCTTAAATCAAGGATTTTCTAGTTTTTGTCATATTCTGCCTGTGCTACTTCCATGCAAGAGGAAGAGTGAAATTAAAGAAGTTACCAAGTGCTTGATTCTCCAAGCTCTCACTCTGCTTACGGTAACAGCCCTTCCCTGGGGGATTAAGCTGAACTGCAACTCAGCCACTGCTTCCAACAATTTCCCTATGGCTGGCAATGACACTTTCAAAAGGCCCTACAGTGACACAACTGAGGACCAGGAACAATTTAATTCCTTTGGAGAGAAGTCCCTACACAATGTGACTAAGTGAAAGTTGCAATCAACTCCCTTTTTTAAAATTAAGAGCCCTCCAAATCCCTTCCCACCTCAATAGGCGAGTTCAACTCAAGGAAGTGCAACTTCCTATTTACTGGTTATCAGGGTTAAGCATTATTAGAGCACAGATCCCAAGACATCACACAGGAAAAGAAAATATAAATACACACTGTTATAAAGTACAATTTTTTGAGACTGGTACAGCACATTAAAATAATAGATAACTAGAGCAGTGCACAGTAAAATACAAACAAGTGGAGACCATAGATCCAGCAGCTACTCTGCAGCAAACACCATCACAGAGATTCTAAGAGGCTTAGAAAACACTCAGGCCAGAAGCATCTCTGAAGAACTGTTTCTCTTAATTAAGGGCTGCAGCACATTTAGGGAGGGAAAAAAGCTTACAGGTCATTTTAGTCACAAAACTCACAGCTGTCCTCCATAGGTATTACATATTTAGTGAGATTTTAAAGCAAAATCAAACTTACTCAACCACTTGCCTCTTATAATAAAAGATAGCAAGGAAGAGAAAGTTCATTAGCAACCAGAATTCCCTTCTATAATGACAGGGACAGAAACCAGGGCTGGAAGAAAAGGCTCTAAAAGTCTCTTTCAGAAACTGTGCTTTATTTCATACAATAAAGAAGAACTGTGTCACTGGTGTAAGGAGAAGTCCATAGAGAAAGCAAGTTCTGAGGCCATCAGTCACTGATGCCCAGCAGAATCTGCAAACTAAGCAGACTGAGGAGAGGCAGATTGTTTGCCTTCACAGCAGATTTTGCTCCCAGAACACAGAAGCTTGTTCATCAGCCACAGCTCCACGAGCAGTGCTGCTCTCATCTTGAGCCTTAACAAAGCAAAAGCTGTAACTCTTAAGCTACAACAAATTTTGGGTTACACAGAGATGATAGCAAGGTTATCTTAGCCTTCCTCCACCCAGAAAGCCCTTGAGAGCAAGCTTCACAGATTTTGCTTTGTGTCTTCACAAAGAAAATTATTTCTTCCACAAAAGGCTTTTTTTAATAAGAGGTGCAACATAGGAGAACAAGTATATTTATCTTTTGCTTACTAAGAAGCCCCTTATGGTTTACCTGCATATTTATATACTCTGCAGAAGATTCATTAACTCTGCTAATGAGACTCCACAAAAACCAAATTAAAATTTTAAATAGCTATAACACCACTAAAAACCAATACTCTACCACAGCCCACTACTTATATAGGAATACAAAGCCAAAAGAAACATTACAAGCTCATACCAACAATTAGCACAATAAAAATATTCCTTAAAAAAACCCAACTTTACCTGAAACATGTTAACTAAACCCCAGAAGGCTTCCATAATTTAAAACTCTCTCAACATTACAAGCCTCACACAAAAATCTTCTCTCCTCAGATGCCCTCCCAAAGCAGAAAACTGCCAAGGAGTAAGTGAGCCCACCTGCCTCAGAGGCCATTTATAATGCTGAGTTGCCCCCAATTGGTTGGGATGGGCTGAAGGTCTCTATTGGCTAACGAGTCCAAATTTCATCTTTATAAAATGGAGTCACAAGGCAAAGGTATAAAGTTAAGCTCAAATGTGCTCCAGAAAATACCAGATCTTGTTAAAACCTAGTCTAGTGCCAGGTGTGATGTCCTGACTCCCATGACATAATGGCTGTCACATCCCTATTTCTGTGACTCTATTAACAGTATTTCTGCAACTTTTTCAGCTTGCTTTCACATGTTTTGCACCTTAAGTTTCTTAATAAAATGTACTGTAAAATTAGCAGATAAATAGCAACAAGAATTTTCTCCAGACAGCTTGGACAGATTGCATTGCCTTTACTTTAGCAATCAAGTTTTTTTCTGCAATTGCATCTTCACAACTTGAAATCTTCCTATTCCTTTGCCTTCCTGTGGCCACAATTCCACAAAATGGAGGATTTTAATGATGGTTTTGAAAGGTGCAATTATTTGAAAATGTGTTTTCCTTTACCCCTGCCTGAGAAGATGCATAAAGCTTCTTCTAAACTCTTGACAAAATATCAGTTCTCCATGTAAACACAAGAACATAGGTGATTCATGTTTCTCAGAAATTATAAATTATCATTTTTCTTTTGATAAAAAGATCCAGAGTCCTTTCTTTTTGCAGGCAAGCCCATACAATCATTCTCATTAAAAAGAAGTGTTGGGTTTTTTGCTAATTAAATACTCGTTAATGAAAGCCCCTGAGCAGTAGAGGGCAGTGCTTTTATATGACATTTACAGAATGCTGTAACAAGAGAATGTACTGGGAGGTTTGTCCTTAGTGAATTTCTCTGTAATAAAATACATATAAAGATAATTGCATGTTATCTTCCACTCTGTGGATCCTATCCTTTCTGAGTCTATGCTGATTTTTGAAGAATGCATCCTAAAAATCCAAAGGAGAGAGTTAACAAAATCCCTCCTGCAGAGGCTGTTTGGGGTCTGCTGATGGGTTGTAGCAAATATCTTGCTAATCAATAAGAGTGATTGATAATTCTGAATTTTACAAGCATTTTACAAACAATAACCTCATCTTCTACTGCTTATAACCACCTGGCTTCTCAAAGGTGTGCACAATTCCACCTGTTTTAGGGGAAACCCCAGCCTGATTGTTAAAGAGGGAAAAGCTGTATAAATCTCAGAGGAGCTCAAAAACACCTTCTAAGTTAATTGACAACATTGGTCTGCTTCTGGCATTGGTTACTTGTTTTGGGTTTTTTTCTTATATACATAACATTCTTCTATCATAAAAACTTAGGACAGGTTTAAGGTCGATTATCTGTGGGGATACACTCGTGGTTTTAGGGGGAACATTTCACCAACAGAGGAGAGCTGAGGAGAACCAGTGAGATGACTGTAGCAGAAGAAGATGCAATGACTCCAAGTGTGCTGCTGAGAGCAAGTAAAAACAAGTCACCATGTATAAATGATAGGGTTTTATTTTAGCACATCAAAATTTGGAAAGCAAATAACATATTCAGTAATCTGTTGTATGCAACTTATACTGTTTTTTAGCAAGTCATACATTTTCAGTTTCTTTTCAGAGCATTAAGATGTCCTATTGAACTTCAGAATACTTCTTAAAATGAGGAGTGTCATGAGCTAATGATAAACAAATGTGGGACTCAGTAAACATCAATCAGGAGTCCAGGACAGATCAGTGATAATGATCAACACTGCCATCACTAGACAGTGATTGGAAACACTCGATGAAGAAAGTAATATAAACATAATTAACCAAAAATCTGGTTGCTATTATCAACCTGATTTGGAAGGAAAACAATCAATAAATACAAGGGGCAGAATATATCTGGAGGCAGCATAATGAAGAGCTTGAAAGCACTGAAGTGACTGGAGGCCCTGGAAAAACTCCAGCAGAATTCAGCATCTCCACCCCAGAGGTGCTACACAGCTGTAAGGGGCTGAAGCTGCTCTGTGTGGCTTAGCTCGAGGTAGACTATTGTGCTTTCATCAATAAATTAAGAGTTTACTGAGGAAAGAGGCTTTTATAACAGGAGGAAAAAAAGGTATCAGTTGGCATTGGTGAAGAAATGAAGCAGCTGGAACACAAAAGGAGACACCATAGCTTGTCACTGCAGTGATGTGTAAAGGAACTGGGTATCGAGCAAATTTATGGCATAGTTCCCATTCTCACTTGCTCAGATGTTAGCCACTATTGAGATGTGGATCCATTTTCCAGAATAAACCATTCACAGTCTGTGATGTAATTGCTTTGCAGCCTGATGCAGAGTAGACAAAATCCTTTTACCTGAAGCCCTAGACACAGATCTGTTTCTCTGTTTAGGGCCTCTCTTTTCCTCTTCTGGCAGCCTCTTCCTTTTGTGTTGTCCTCCCCCTTCCTTCCCCTGAAGGGCCTGCTGGTCTGTTCCTGCAGAGCAGCACCTGCACTGCTGCTCTCTGGGGAGCTCCTGCCACAGGAACACCCAGGAGGAGCCCATCTGCTCAGCTGCCTCCCAGGGCAGCCCTGAGGCACCAAAACACACTGCTGGTGCTGACACACAGCTCCACAGCATCCCTAAAACAAATCCATTGTGGACAGGAAACAGGATCCAACTCAGTGAATAGTGACAAAACACACTAATAAACGGTTTATTTCTTCACACATTAACAATCTTTTATTCAGAAAGCCTGGAAAATGTTTCTATGAAGTAAATCATAGAATGCCAGAATGGTTTGGGTTGGAAGGGACTTTAAAGTTCATCTCATTGCAATTTCTGCCATGGGCAGGGGCACCTTCTACCATCCCAGGTTGATCCCAGCCCCGTCCAACCTGGCCTTGGACACTTCCAGCCACAGCTTCTCTGGGCATCCTGTGCCAGGGCCTCAACACCATCTGATAAAGAACTTCTTCCTAATATCAGACCTAAACCTCTCCTCTTTTAGTTTAAAGCCATTCTCCCTTATCCTATCACTGCCTGCTCTTGTAGAAAGTACACATACTATACATAGAGACTGCTGGAACTAACACAGGTGAGTGACAAACACCCATTTTGTGAACTGATTTCCCAGGGATTCAAATCTTTTCATCTCCTGCCCTAATTCTTTCCTCTGGCCCCCACTACTGTGGCATTTGATTGCCTCAAAACTTTAGGTATTGTAATAGTTAGGAATAGCTAAATGTAGCTTGCAACGTGATTCATGAAAGTGCTTTAAATCAAATCCTATTAATATCCCAGCCCACAGAACAGAACACAGTACATATGAAAAGGAAAATCTGCAAAGCACAGCAGATACTCAAAAAATCAGTACAGGAACTGGCCTTAAAATCTAAAAACTTCATGGTTTCAGTGTCCAGCCTATTATAAAAATATTTCTGGTTTTGAAGAGTGGGTTGACCACTGTTCAGTTCTTTTTCAAAGGAAAGTGTTTGTAGAAAATAGCTTCTCTTTTATTTTTCTAAATATCTTTTGGAGCTGAGAAAATGTGAGTTTCTTTTTCAAGGATTATTTTTTCTCTTCATTCAGTTTTCTAGCCCTTCTTGCCCTTGCCAGTTAACCCAATAATCAAGAGAAAAAAAAAAGAAATTAAGAGCAACCCCAAACCCCATCCATTATTTGTTGTCTTTTTTTTTTGTTTCCCATAACATTCTGAATAGTTGGAAAAAATCTGTAAAAATTCACTGCTGCTGCAAATTGAACGAACTATTTTCAGTTTTCAGCAGATAGCAATCCACTGATCCAAAGAGCATGCAGAGTGCTTAGAGGCCTGAGCAGCAGCACAGGGATTGGGAATACAAAATAAAATTTGAGGAGGAAAACTGTAGGGCTAAGTACATTCCCACAGTGAGTATGGAAAATGCAAATTATATTCTCTTCCTTTTTTACTTCCTAAGTAGCACCTGATAGGTTTCCCCAAAGATGAACTGCACCTCTTCCTCTCCCTCTGACTGATTTTGATCATTTCCCAGTTCCTTCTGGTTCTGACATAGAGGAGCCTCACATTTGGGCTCTATTCCTTTTACCTACTCCAAGGCAGGAAGTAGAGGAGCAGAAGACCTGGAGCCTCATGTAAACTGAGTGGCATTGCAACTCCAAATTATTCACATATAAAACTAACAGCTCCTCAGAAGAGATTCTTATCCACTTGTGGCCGCAGTTCCACCATTCAGCCATTAAATTACCTGTAAAGAAGGATTTGTCAGGCATTGTTGTGATTCTAATGGAGCTTGTCCTACTTTATAATTGGCAGAAAATCAGCCATCAAGAATCACAGAACATCTGATTTTCCAATTAAATCCTGCTATAGTTTGGACTGTGTTTTTATTGCAGAGAATGTGCCTGGCTGCCTGAATATTGCTTGGGCAACAGGCAGAAAGATCTATTCTTGAGCTATTCACACTACAATCATCTGCTTTTCTCCATGCAAATTGGCTTGCAATGAGTTTATTTTGTCCCTGTATCAATAATCAATAGCAAGACTGAAAGACAAGGAAGAAAGACAACAGAGCAAACTGAAGTCACTGCAAAGAGCTGAAGGGAAAAATGCACAACAAAGTAAGCAAAGACAGACTGACCTTACAATTTCATGGAAACCCCAGAGAGCAGCAAGAAGGAGTTGCCAAGGATGAAAATCAAGAGACAGGGGAGAATGCCTGTGCTCAGCCATTGCTCTGTTGAGCTCCTTGCCACAGCTTTCCAAGGAATTTGTCTTGCAGGGAACAGCATGTGTGATGCTGATGTCAGATGGGATCTGTTCACAGGCCACACTCTTTGCATATGATTTCCCTCCTCATGTTTTCACAAACAATGTGTCAGTGACATGAGAAACAGGAGAGGAGAACAGATACAATTTCTCTGTGTGTCTGCTTTAATTTTTCACCCTAAAATGATGGAAGTGAATGCTGGATCCTTGGTTTGGGAACATTCCACAGGGGTGTAGAGTGCAGGAGGGAGATGATTCCATTATGGCAATATTTGATTTTCTTCCATGCTCATAAAAAAGAGGGCTGCATAAAATTCCTGTAAAACCTATGTTAAAAACAAATAATAAAAACACCAACAAAAATATGCTGCAGCTTACACGTGAACTCTTCTGAGATTTCAATGTTAGCAATGGAAGAAAAAGGTAAGTACAACCTTTACTTAAACTAGAAGGACACATTTCATTCAACTAAGACAGAACCAAACCCCATGTTTCCCTCTGGGTTACAATGTTACACTCCAAGAGTATCCTAAATTATATAATACACATAAAAATATGAATATTGCCTTATCCATGTCCTTCAACTGAGACTTTTCATGTTACTGGTTTTATTTCTAAAAGACTATGTACTTCTCAACAGATAGACATGATAATTCTTAGCATTATCAGGAAAAAAATCAGATTTTCCAAATGCAACAGAAAAAAAAATATTCCCACAAAGACTTAGATGTGTACATGCATGTACATAT
The DNA here is from genome assembly GCF_000277835.1 of Geospiza fortis. Taxonomy (NCBI): domain Eukaryota; kingdom Metazoa; phylum Chordata; class Aves; order Passeriformes; family Thraupidae; genus Geospiza; species Geospiza fortis. The sequence goes on along the minus strand of NW_005054337.1, from coordinate 982,528 downwards.
GTGACATGCTACTTTTGGGTCTAACCTAACAGGTACAGCCTAAAAGCCCCCTGTGTGTTGGGATGCTGAAGCACAGAGCTCTAACATCCTGCCCACATGCTCTCCTGGCGAGGATGATTCACAGTCACATCGTTTCTATATCGAGATGTGAACATACACAATCACATGGACTTCGGAGCAGTGCCCATCACCCAGGCACCCAGCCTTTCCCTTCTCCTGCTGCACACATGTTCCTCTCTCCTGCCACAATGATCACTTTTTTGTCCTGTTTCTTGAAGCTCTGGTCTTTGGACAGACTTTCCAGCTCACTCAGGGAGTGCCCACAGCAGGGATTTACTAACTTACACCAAAAGCAAACAGAATTGGAACAGGCCAGCTTGGACAGGGCTTGGAGCAACCTGGTCTAGTGGGAGCTGTCCCTGCCCACAGCTGGGATTGGAACAAGATGATCTCTGAGGTGTCTTCCAACCCAAACCAGTCTGAGAAAATTAGTATTTTCTAGGAAAATACTCATTATTACTTGCTACCTAATTCAGAGAACCCAAAGCATCTGCAGGTGCTGAGGATTAAAGCACCGCTCTTTCTTCCTTATCTCTGGATGTCTGATCAGAAAAAGGATAAAATTGGACCCTTCATTTCAGATATTTTATTAGAATGGTAAGTACAAATTCAAACAGTTTTCAAATATGTGAACACAGAGAAGACTTTGGTTTTAATTCCATCTAAAAGAAAGCATGATTGTGTTGTTCAAGTGTATTCCACAAGAACTAGAATTTGCCACTTTTGCCCCCAAAATTAAGCATGGAGATGTTACAAGACTTCATAACTAGGGGGATTTAGACCTTGACCCTGCTGAAATCAACATAAACTGGGCTAAGGGGCCCAAATTCCACCCAGGTTCTCCAAAACAGCTGGACAAGAGGGGAAAAAATTAATCTGATAAAAACCCATATTGAGGGTGGCTGCTGCCAGTGGTCAGACTGGCTGTGTGAGGGAAAGTGGGTCTCCCAAAGCTCTTGGGTGATCCAGAACAGGTTCCCAGGACATCATTATCACTGAGCCTGATGGAGCTCAAGGAAATTTGGGCAATGCTCTCAGACACATGGTGGGCTGGCTGAGGGTGTCCTGTGCCAGCACAGTAGTTGGGCTTTGATGACCCTTGACAGTCTTAAGCTGCACCTGGTGAAGTTCAGGCTGGGTATCAGGAGGAATTCCTTCACAGAAACAGTGATTAGACATTGGAATGGGTGGCCCCAGGGAGGCTGTGGAGCGGCCTGGCACTCACTGCCCTGATGCAGCTGACCAGGGGTGCTGGGGATAGGTTGGACTTGATGGTCTCAGAGCTCTTTTCATTCGGTGATCCTGGGTCCCCCTTCCAGCCCGGGAAGCTCAGTGATTCTGTCTCAGTGATCCTGAGAACGTGAGGCAGAGTCCTCGCGAAGACTGAGGGAGGAACAGAATCAGAGAATATTCTCAGCTGAGAGAGACCCACAAGGATGATCGAGTCCAATGCTGGGCCTGCACAGGACACCCAAGAACCCCTCCATGTGCCGTTATCCGTACGTATCTCGAGCACTCAGGCTCGGCGCTGCGACATCCCTGGGGAGCCCGTTCTAGTGCCCGACCACCCTCAGGACGAAGAACCCTTTCCTCCCGCGGGATGCGCGCACAGCGATGAGCCGTGGCCTCAGCCAGCTCCCGTTCCCCAGGCCGGGAAGCTCGAGCACGCTGTGGCAAGCGGCGGGGCGGAGCCGCGTCCGCCATGCGCCCCCTCAGCC
>NW_005054337.1:954656-980317 GCF_000277835.1 Geospiza fortis | reverse complement strand
GCCCTGCGAGGATTTTCTTGTCCCCCTCGGCTGCTTTAGAGCTCCATCGTTCTCCCTGACTTCCCCCGTGGGCACAGCACGTTCCCGCCTCCTCCCCGGAGCCGGGGCCATTTCTCAGGAAGGCCGGTGCTGAGTGATACGTGGAACACGCTGCTCCAGCCCCGTCCAAACAAACCTTGAGATGCTGCTGGCCATTTTTAGAAGTCTCTTCCCTGTCCTCAGAAGCTGTGGGGTTCGCAGTGCCTATGACAATATGAGCGTTTTTCTAAAATTAACTTTTTTATTTCCCTTCTCTTTTTTTTTCCCGTAATCACGTGCTGTGGCTTCCCAGAGACCGAAAGGACAGGATAATAAAGGTGAGAAATCGTGCTGTGATGTGCTCGCTTAAATTGTTACTGTAAGAGATCAATTACACAGGTACCTGTAGGTGAGCAGAAATGTATCGCTGTTACTCTGCATGGAAAACATCTGGGAATGAGGGAATGTGTGCTTTGTTTCAAAAATAACATCGACTGCCATTCATCCGAGCTTGCCTGCATCCCACTTAATGCTGCTGGATTTGCAGTGGGAAGGACTCTGTTGGTACTAAATACACAAGGATATCCCTGTACAATTTATGTATTTTTGCCTACTTTTGCACCCTCTCTGAATGCAGTTGTGTTGCTGCTTTGCTGTTGGCTGAGATATTTACTTAAGCCTATAAACTTAATAATTTTGAGAACTTAAAAGATAGTTAACTTCTGATGAGATAATAGGCATTTTTATAACTTCTGCTCTAATTGAAATTAGAATTAGTAATAAGGCATCTAAAAAATATCTTAATTACTGTGATTGCTATAACAAGCATGTAACTCTTAAGACTTAGAAAGTAATAATATGCAACTCATAAATGCTTTTTAATACATCTTAACCTGCCTTGAAAATCCAGCTCCTTCTAGTTGAAGAATCACATCTCTCTGTGTTTGTACACACTCTTTTACCTCTACTCCCCTTGATAAACTTTGCAGAAATACTCTGCTGAATTCCCAAACTTGTTTGCTAAGCACTTTATTTGGTGTAGTATTATATTTGGTTTAGCTGTTCTGTGAAATAGGTAAATACAGCAACTACCACACCGTGTATTTGACCTTGTTTTTTCAAATTTAAAGCAAACAGGAAATTATTTGAAGGGACCTAATAGCTGTTTTGGGTTTGTATATCATTCAGTAATGGGTTTCAAATGCTTATCAGACATTCTTTTATGCTGAAGTAGGACTTTATGGCAGATATCTTTTTTTTTACAGATGAGAATCTTGAAACTTAAGTTTTCCTGAAAATATCAGGATACCAAAGCTCTTAGCAGTCTTCATTTCATAATTAAATGTAACCTCACCTCATCTTATTTTAGCCAGCTTAAGCAGTGAATAACACACGCTGGGAGAACTGTGAGTTTGTGTGTTCTAATTATGGGCCAGAACAATAGATGTTGTTTCCCAATCTTTTTTCACAAAATTGTTCTCAATAATGATTTTGTGTTGGGAGTTAATTCACATGAGTTGTTTACTCACCCTCAGCTGTAGAATTTTTAATTGCTGATTTTTTTTAATTTACTCAAACTTTGTTTTATAAGTGGTAATATAAAGAGAAACTGTCTGGGGGGTGGGAAATGCCATCCCTTGGTCTTTTTATGAGTCTTTCTGGTTTGCAGAAGGAATATGGCTTTTCCTAAAGTAGCATAGGGTGGAACATCACTCCCGCAATGCTGCTGCTGCTGTTATAATGGGCTGTAACCCTTTTTTTGTAGTACAAAATGGTTCGTTACATCAGAAGGACACAGTTCATGACAACGATTTTGAACCTTACCTTTCCGGGCAGTCAAATCAGGTTAGTGTATTTTTAACTTAGTTTTTTTTTTTTCCTTAGGCATGCTGTTGGCACTCCATTCATAGGATTGTGTGGAGGGAGCAAATGCCTTAAATAGAAATGGAAAAAGAAATGACAGCATATTGTGTTACTTGGTGATACAACCAGCATTTGTGTTCCCAAAGCTAATATTACTCTGCATCTCCAGATGGCCACAAGTGAAAATGAAGTTGATGCTCCAAGGAGCTGGAGCTGATTCCTCCTCCCCTTGCAGGTTGTTGGTGTGGCTGGACTGGGACAGTCTGATCTTACAGTTCTTTGATAGGCCAGTTGCTTGTAGGAGTCTAAAAATTCTGCTTTTGGGCTCTCCTGATTTCTATTATTTATATGATCACAGAAATTAATATAGTTGAGATTTGGGTTGGATGCTCTCTTGGTACTTTGTAGAGTTGTCCCATTTTTACACTTCAGCAATTGTTGTTCTTTCATGTCCTCTGATACATTTTAAGAATTAAAGATGTGTTACTTAAGAGTAAGGAACTGTAATGTAAACTCTCATTATAGTGTACATTAAATCAACATCCATGACTAAAATACCATTTTAATTGAAAGTATTCTCTGAAGTAATTTTTGACTTCACATTCAGATCTTTAAAGGGAACAAAATGTATAGGAACTGGAGAAGCAAAAAGTTTTCATTCGCAAGTATGAAACACCATTTCAGAGAGAAACATTTACCACAGGTACATGATGGGATGGCAAAGTGTTACATTTTAAAAAGGAAATTTATAATTCAGTCTGAAGCTGTCAGATGCCAGTGTTAATATTGATGACATCACTGAGCTTGCTTGCAGCATAGACATGTTCTCCAGACTTAATTTTATGGGAGGCGTTCCTTCTTTTGGAGTTAATGTGCTGTGGAAGGTAGAAAAAACCTTTGTAGGGGAAAAAGGAAGCAAAATCTTAATTTTTAATGCAAAATTAATTATAAAAGAAATTGCGGTTTTCACCTTCCTCTGATTTTTTAAAATTGTGCTCCATCACATTTGTATGTGATTTTTAATGACTTTAAACTTGAAATATACTGAATGTTCACATAGAAAAAATATACCCATCTATTATAGTTTTATTCTGGGAAGTTTGTGTTTGCTGTCAACAAGCCAAATTATTAGGATTAAATAGAAAAATTGCTGTGGCTGTTAGAAGTTCCATAATTATAATAAAAGTTTTCTTTATGAAAGTGTAGCTCCACTGACCAATTTATTTATGCTGCAGTGAAAAATTGGCATGGCACAAGAAACAATTGTGTAGGTCCTCTTACAATTTTAAGTGGAAAGTGGCAGTAGCATTAATTAGGACTGTGAGATTTTGTACTGAAGGCAACCATGTTGCTGAACAAAGCCTTATTATCCAGTCAGATTTATTCAGCCCTTGAAAATTACTGTAAAGTACAGATGACTAAAAAAAAAAGATTTGAAGACAACTGGATATTTAAAATAAACTTAAGAAATTGGAGCTCCAGCTGACACAATAATATATTTAACATCAAAAGTCAAATGTAGGTGAGGAATATTGTGTTAAAAGTACTTTTAAGAGCAGAGAGAACTGAGTCAAGTAGACTCTTCGTGTACAGATTTACACTCAGCAAGAAAAGCATCCTCTTATAAAGTCAGTGAGAACCAAGAGACTATTCCTATGGAACAGGGAATCACCAGCAAGGAGCATATTTTGGGGGATAGGAGATTGTGTCCAAATTACCAAAATGGTTGAGTTGGTTTTGTTTGGAGATTTTTAATAAAAAAGATACAGAAGGATGCAGAAAGGTCAAGGATAAGTTTATTGAAATAAATGTTCTGCTGTTGAAGGGAAGAACTTCTGTCAGGGTTTCTTTTACACACTGGCATAAAGCCAGTCAAAATAGATTGGATGTCTGGTAAGGATAGCTGCTGAAACTTTCCTTGAATCTTGTTAGAATCCTTGTGGAGACTTTACAGGCTGTGTGAAGAGATGACAGCTGCAAGAATTGTCTAAAATCCTTTAGCCTAAATATTTCTGAGAGAAAACACTTGATTTTCTCTCGGCTTACTCTTTTTGGTCTTAAAATCTAAACTTACAGAATTTTTGAGGATAAGTATGTCAGAGAAATACTTATATCTCCTCCCTTTCATCTGTATTTGTTTGCTTTTTTCTTAAATTAACACTTTAAAATATAACACTCAGCAGTGTCCAAGTCTTTCAGAAAAATGGGTGGGTTTTTATGCTAAATATTGATTACTTTAGCTTGGGAGGCTCAGAAAACTCTGTATTTTAGAGGATCATCTCATAGGAAGGTGATTTCTATACCTCATGTTCTATAGGGATAGAATTTGTGTGCAAATAAAGGCAGCTTGAAAAGTGGCAGAGATCATTTCTTTTGAATCAATAACATTTGATTTAGGCTGTTTCAGTCTCTGAAGTGTTTGCAGTACTGTATGGAAGTCTTGGAGGCATATTGTGCTATCATTCTGTGTGTGAAACATAAGGCTATTGAATTACTCTGGCTTTGAGGTGTCATGGAAAAGAGGTCATTGAAAAATGAGCAGTAAAAATGATTCTGTATCAATTGAATTGGCTTATCTTCAGCAAGGAGGGGATTTTCCTTTTTTTTTAAGAAAGCTGAGAAATAATCACATTTTTAGAAAAATGAGTGAAGTTCTGGTACAATTTTCCTGATTTTGCAGATAGATTTTTCTTTTCAAGTTTGAAATCTAGCAGTTTGAAAGAAGAGTTCCTCTTCTTAAAATAGTCTTTATGAGTAAGGAAAGGCGAGCTGCTGTTTGACTCATTAACAGGAGATGTTGACCTTCCCACCCCCTCTCTGGTAATTACGGTTGGAGTGTCACTTTGGAAGGTCTCCAATATAAGTGCTTCAAGTTGATTTGAAGAGGAATAAAACCTACTTTAGAACATCCTGGCTTTGTTCTTTTGCATTACTGAATGTAAGAATCATATGGAATGCTTCAAGATCAGGTGCCAGCAAAGTGTTAGTGAGAGGAAAAGCTTCTCAGCTTGATCCTAATACTTAACGGTTGAAGGGGAGGAAATTTCAGAGGGGGTCTGTTGGTTTATAAGTGTTTGGTCTCATATTTCATGAGTGGGAGAGATGTCCTCTGTGAAAGGACAGTCAGGAACACTCTTGCACAGTTGTAACTTTACTACTGAGGGAGGAAAAGATTTACGCAACAGGCTGGAAAGGGTCTTTCTCCAAGATTTGGGATGGTCTGTGTCATGTGCCATCTGGGCATGGATTTGTCTCTGATGCACCAGGCCCTGTAAACTTGTATCTCTTACCTGTGGCAAACTTGGCATGTGTGTCAGAAGTAGGCTGCGAATATTCTACTGCTTGAGGTGTGGGTTTTTTGTTGGAGACTATTGGCCCCTCAAAACAACTCCATAATGAGGATTGTACAGTATGTTATATGTATTGTCATATTAAGATGATTAGTCTAAAGCTTCTTTCATGTAGCAGTCTAGAAATGCTAAATATCCTTAGTTCTGTGAGCTACAAAATATAGTTAGATATGTTCCTTGCAATAATTTGGGGTGTTGGCTACTAAATAACCTCAGTAGTGTGAGGTTACATGGTTTCAACATCTCAAGTACTAACCTCAGTGTGAGCCCCTAGTCCTGGGATATTATGAATGCCCAGATACTTCAGTTTAGCCCTGAATCCTTCTTGGGATGAATTTCTGATGTCATTAGAAATTACATTACTTTGTCTCTAGTGTTTTTTTCTGTTTGGTGTTGTGGCTATTTATAAATGAAGGGTTTATTTATCTGGTGACTGTTTTTTCTCTTTAACAGAACAGTAGCTATCCATCAATGACTGATCCTTATCTGTCCAGTTATTATCCACCATCTATTGGGTTCCCCTATTCTCTCAGTGAAGCACCATGGTCTACAGGAGGAGATCCTCCTATCCCTTATCTCACCACCTATGGACAGCTCAGTAATGGGGATCATCATTTTATGCACGATGCCGTTTTTGGACAGCCTGGGGGTCTGGGAAATAATATCTATCAACACCGCTTTAACTTCTTCCCTGAAAATCCTGCCTTCTCAGCTTGGGGAACAAGCGGATCCCAAGGACAGCAGACACAAAGCTCAGCATATGGGAGCAGTTACAGCTACCCACCCAGTTCTCTGGGGGGTACCATTGTGGATGGACAAACAGGATTTCATAATGATACATTAAATAAAGCTCCTGGAATGAACAGTATTGAACAGGGAATGGTTGGACTTAAGATTGGTGGAGATGTTACGACTTCTGCAGTGAAAACAGTAGGTTCTGTTGTTAACAGTGCCGGGATGACAGGCGCCCTCTCTGGCAATGGTGGATCTAATGTAAACTTGCCAGTATCTAAACCAACCTCTTGGGCTGCTATTGCCAGCAAGCCTGCAAAACCACAGCCTAAAATGAAAACAAAATCTGGACCTGTAATCGGAGGAGCGTTGCCTCCTCCCCCTATAAAGCATAATATGGACATAGGTACTTGGGACAATAAGGGTCCTGTGGCAAAAGTTCCTGCCCCCCAACAGATACCTTCTCCTCAGTCTGTTCCACAGCCACAGCAACCAATTGTTCAGCCTGTTCCAGCTCAGCCTCCTCCATTGACTCAGCCACAGTATCAGACCCCTCAGCAGCCACCCCAAAACCGCTGGGTAGCTCCTCGCAACAGAAATGCAGCTTTTGGCCAAAGTGGAGGAACTGGGAATGACACCAACTCAGCTGGCAGCACCCAGCCCAACCCCGTTCCGAGCGGTGAGTCCCATCCTGTCCTTGAAAAACTGAAAGCTGCTCACAGCTATAACCCTAAAGATTTCGAATGGAACCTTAAAAATGGACGTGTGTTCATAATAAAGAGCTATTCCGAGGATGATATTCATCGTTCCATTAAATATTCTATTTGGTGTAGTACGGAACACGGCAACAAACGCCTGGACAGCGCTTTTCGCTCCATGAACAGCAAGGGCCCCGTGTACTTGCTGTTCAGTGTCAATGGCAGTGGACACTTCTGTGGAGTAGCAGAGATGAAATCACCTGTGGACTATGGCACCAGTGCAGGTGTCTGGTCTCAGGACAAGTGGAAGGGGAAATTTGATGTCAAGTGGATCTTTGTGAAGGATGTGCCCAACAACCAACTGAGACACATCAGGCTGGAGAACAATGACAACAAACCCGTTACAAACTCCCGTGATACACAGGAGGTGCCCTTAGAAAAAGCAAAACAAGTGCTTAAAATTATTGCTACTTACAAGCACACGACCTCCATCTTTGATGACTTTTCTCATTATGAAAAGCGCCAGGAAGAGGAGGAGGTGGTGCGGAAGGTAAACTTATTAAAAAATTTATTTTATACACAGATATGGGGAAAATGAAATGTGAAGGCTGCTATGGTGGAAAAATGTAAGTAGGAATTCAAAATGTTTTTAATACATCTCAACTTGATGGTTTCTTGTGTGTTTAACAACACAAATCTGATGCATATTTCTTTGTGAGAGTTTCACAAGTCAATGCATTTCAAAGCAGAAAGCTAAGCAGTAATGCGGGTAAAGGATTTTATGTCCAGTTTATTGGAGTTTGATTTATTTTTTTATCTTAAAATGGTTAATAGAAAATAGTTTCTGTTTCAGAATTGGGTTCTGCCAGTGATTGTCACTTAAGTTTTTTGCCTTAAATACGAGGTGTTTAAACACTGTTTGACTGGAACTGGGCTATCAAAATTGATACCTGTACTGGTATTTGAAATTTGTACATCACCTTTAAGAATAAGAAACCTGATTTTGTTTATTCAGTTTATCTCTCTGGAAAAGAAAGAGTTGCATAATATTGCTGGAATAGTGCTAGAAAGAGTGCATTTATGCTGCTGAAGTCACGTGTATTATTTGGATAAATAAAGGTTTTCAGTTCCCAGGTTTAATCTGTCTACTAATTCTTGAAGTTTTGAGTGAAGATGTAGTGAGAGAAGTCTGGGCAGTAATTGGGAGAGTGTAATAAAACTTTCCATACACTTTCATGGCTCTAAGTCTGCCACAAGGGATCTCTGTCCCTCTCCATCCCACTACCTCAGTTTCAAGAATGCCTTTCTCTAATTAGGCAGTCTAGAAGTAATGACCTGACAAAATAATAGGTGTCAGCATGTGTAGTTGCTACTGAAGTAACACTTAAATTTGCTTGGTCTTGATAGTGTTTCCTAGACCTTTTTTGTATAGCATTGCAAATACAGCATTCGTTTGACAGGCTGGTTTAGTTTAGGGTAGCTCATACTTTTTTTAAGATGTTTTTAAAGCAAAGACTTAATGCATATTCCTGTGGCTTAAATTCTAAAATTGCCATTTTAAAGTTTTTATTGCCATTTTAAAGTGTAGATAAAATTACTTGAAACTGTCTTCATAGAATGTACCTTTAAATTATATGAGAAAAGGAGTTGAGTGTCTTTAAAACTTTGTGGCTGAACTTTTCCTGGCCATGATAGATGTGCATAGCTGACCTCAGCACGGCAGGGAAGGACAGCTTAAAATTGCAAGTTTTTCTTGTATACTCCCTGTGGGATTCCACAAAGTAAAACCTAAAGGGCTTTACTTGAATACTTCATTCCTTCAGTAGATAATTAGCAATTCAGCATTTAATGTGGAGAGGTGTTCCCTTATGCAGGAGAGAGTCCTGACAAAGTGAGGCAGCCTGGGTTCCTCTGCCCCGTGTTTGTGGTGTAGTGGGGTGTGATTGGTTTGAGTTTTTAATTCTCTCTCCCTGTGCTCTGCTGCCAAGGCTGGAGGGGAGAACTGTGGGTGTTTAAGAAGTGAGAGCACAGGGAAAGTGATAACAGATCTAGTCCTGCACAGATAAATCCCTGGCCTCAGCAGGATCCCAATGGTGACACAAAGAACAGAATTCCTGTGCTTTGTAGGATCTCAGAGGACTGGTGTTTGACTGTTGAGCTGATCTCATTTTGGGTTTATTTAATAAACACAACTAATTCCCACTGTCTGCAAAAATATTCTTACCCAGGTTACTGCTTTATTTATAACAGGATCAGTTTTTCAAAATAATGCATTTTCCTTCCTCATTTAAAACAGAGGCTCTGGCTTGTATTACACATTCACAAAATAACCTATGAAGTCTAATTTACTATTTCTTAGATTCCCCTGAATAGCTTAGAAAATGGGACACCAAAGTACACTGAGGAAGGTAGTAGTGCTAGAGAGCTAAAGCAGAGCAGCAATGAAGGAATGAAAAATAAGATGCTGCTTGTCAGGTTGCACTCTATAAAACTTGATTGGAAAGTCACTATATTTTACCCTTCATTCATAAAATGAATTTTAGAAGTCCAGTTTGATTACTAGAAGAGTTTGTTTTTTTACAGGATATGTACATACCTAAAGTTCTTATTGTTAAGACGCTTGTGCTGTTGAAGTTCAAACCTTCCTGTTAACAAAGTTAGTCTTCCTATGACAGTAATTTTTGAAGAATCTTATTGCCAACAACCTTATCTTACAACCTAATTGACATTTTCAGATAGTTGTTGGTATATGTGCCATCTTAACTGGTTTTCAGATTGCTGGGTTTAACTCATTATACTCTTCTTTAGCTGTAAAATCATTGAAATTTTGTGCTTCCATTTCACTGCTGTTCTGATTACAAAGGGACACAGTTCTTAAAAAGCTGTACATGGAGAGCTTAAATGACACAATTTCATTTATACACAAATATTTAGTAGAGAATAATAATGTAATCTGTGCAGGGCAAGCCACTGGCATTTGAGCTCCTTAAGTGGTTCCAGTTTGTTGCTAACCAGCATTTCCATGGCTGCTGTGTGCAGAGCCAGCTCCAGCTTGTGCTGCTGAGTTTAAATGATGTAGGAGCCTCAGTGTCAGTGCCAAATCATCCAGTGAGGCTTTGGCAGGTACAATGCTGGATGAAATTCTTCCAAGTGCCAAAGATTGATCACTTTGCAGCATTGCTGAAAGAAGGTATCCCTCCAGAACTGAGAGAAGATTTGGTCATGCTGGGATAGAAGTGCAGCTTTTGATTTGCCACACTGAAATACTTGACCAGAAACTGGGAGGGGATTTGGGTCTGGAATGAAATAGCAGAACAGTGAGTGGCATGAATTCTCACATGACCCTCACAGCCTTTTTCAGTCAGTTCCAGAGCTGCTTCTGTCATCAAAGCCCATGCTCTGAAAACTGTAAAAAAGTTGTGATATGTGAGAGAACTTCTTTTAAAAAATAGAGTATAATGTGGCATTAGTTATTAATATTTCCTAAAAGCATGCCATCAGAGCCTTAACAAAGTTGTCTTCCAAAGTTTAAAAGCTTGTGAAGACAAACTTGTTGCAAATCTTGGTACTTTACAGGTGACAGATGAGCTGTGAGCAGCTCAGGCTCCCAGATCTGCACCACAGCAGATGGTCCCAGTTGCTGTGCTGTGCTGCTGTTCTGTCACCTCTGATTCAGGCAAGGCACTCAGCTCTACACCTTGGTGTTGTGTTGGCAGAGCTGCACAGTCTCCGAAAGCTCCTGAATCACCAAGATTACCAGTTCTGCTTTAGGTGATTAAATACTGAAAAGTGTTGGCTGGTGTGTGTTGCTACTTGGAAATACTCATTTCCTCCAAGCACTGGGTGATTCCTTTCAGTGATGAGCTTTCTGTGAACACAGTCACTGAACTTAAAATTATGGAATATTGTCCTTCCTCCAAAGCACTAGTTAAAAAACATATTTTAAGATTAATACCATGTTCCTGAGATAAAGAAAACATTTCTATTTTTGTGTCTGAAGATGAATGCTTTGATCCCACTGACTTTAACCAAGTTTAGTAGGAAAGTTGAAGCTACTTTAGCCTGAGGTGAAGAGAACAGAAGTTTGACAGGGATGAGTGTCTCCAAGGTGGAAATCACTGCAAGTTTTGTGGAAACCTATTTTCCCTGTGTCTGAAGACCACACAGATTAGTGTCCTGAAGGAGAAGTGTGCAGCTGGAGCTCTCCTGTGAGATATCAAGAGTATTCCACTGGAGAAGAGAAGCTGAAGGCTCCGGATCTTCAGAACCGAAATGAGCACAGCTTTGTTAGCTGCTTACAAAACTGTTCTTGCTTGCAGTAGTGCTAAATAGCAGTAAGGAAGAGAATTTGAGAGTTAGAGCTTCTAAAAAGGAACCATGCTCAAGAGCACGAAGAATTGTTGCATCAGTTTATGTGGTTTCAGACATTTGTAAAGAGGAAGACTCAGATTAGCCCCCAAGAGAGAAAGCAAAAAGCAAGGTAGGAGGAACTGCTTGGGAACTTGCTCAGTAAAGAGCACTTTTTACTGAATTAGAGTCTGAGCTGAGTTTCTGAATGCCATGAGCACTTCAGGTGGATGTCTCAGGTGCTAGCCTGCCTCTTTTATGTGGGGCTAGTCCATGAGAATGGAAAACTTCCATTTCTAAAGAAAGTGGAATTAGGGAGGTCAGTGGATGACTACACAGAAAACTAAAAATAAATCCAATAAATTACATGAGGTGGCAATGAGAAAGAGTGGGCTCATGAACATGGTAGGGCTGTAAAGGGGATGTGCCACCTTGGAAATGGAAGTTGGAAAGAGGATGAAACAATTACTCTTTTTGGAAGCCTGAAAATGGAGTTGATATGATTCAGTTCTAGATACTTTGTAGCCACCTTTTGTTTGAAATGTCAGGCAGACATAAGCTCTTTTTATTAAGAACAACATGTAATGTTCTGATACTCTGCCGTTAGGAAATGGCTTTTGCTGATAATTCATCATAGTTGAGAGTTAAAAGACAGGAGGAATAGATTTTTATAATAAATTCTATCACTTTACACAGCTTGTTTTGTTGATTTGGTAAAACAACTTGGCTATCTCTTCTGTCTTAAATTATATATTAATAATTCATTCTGAATTTTGCTGACTTAATTTTATTATGAAAATTAAAATATTAACATTCTGCCTGGAGGCAGAAATCAATATATTCCGTTTTTAAAAATCTCTTCTGATTTTTATGCTTTTAAGCTGAAGCAGCAAATGCAGTTGTTACATTTACAATGGTTGGTATATTAGCAAGTAAGCTTTACATCACAACAGAAACAATTCTGAGATGAACTTTATACAGAGTGAGTCCACAAAGCAAAATATGAAGGTGTTAGTTCAGGAGATGGCTGGTGGTAGTGCTTAAGCTAGTTCATAATTTCCTTTGGAATAGGATTTGGTGCCATGTTGATGTGTTTAAGTACAGAATTGAGTCTTTCCATGCCACTTCTGCCCTGTAAGCAGTAAAAATGGGAAGGCTGAGTCCTTTCTGTTCAGTGTGCAGTGCTGCTCTGGCTGGAGGATGCACAGGACTAAGGCACAGCAGCCTGGTTCTGTCCTGCTGTACTTGCACATTCTGCGCTTGTGGGGCTCCTGGGACCCTGAGTGAGGAAGTGCCCTGTTCTGCTGGGCACTGCTCAGGTGTCTCTGGAGCCCTGTGCTGCTGGGAGGGCACAGGGTCACTGATATGTAGCTTGCTGCAGGCAGCCCCCAGCTCTATCCCTTAGGTGACCTTTACTGGCTTCAGTATTTGTGATTAGCAGAAACTTGGGGAAAGGCTCAAAGACCCTCCCAGCAGCACTTTGGGACACCCTTGGTTGGTCAGTTCAGCTGTGCTGGGTTTTATCAGACTATGTAGAAACACAAAACTTTCCTTCTACCTGATGTTGTTTCTATCTATCTCTTACCCCCAGGTATTTCCCAGTGCTTCCCAGAATAGTTGAACCTGTAGGAAGAATTAGGGACAGAATTTCTCGACAGCTCAAATCTCTGCTTTTACTGAATGTGACTAAACTCCAAAGTCATTTGAGTGCTTCAAAATTAGACCAGTTCTGTGGAGTTCACTAATCTGCCATCTGCTTTCTGCTCGTGTATTGGTTGTGCTACTACTGCAGTAGCTAAAATAATCCAGAAAGTAGAATATTGCAGATCCTGGTTCTCCTTAGGAGTGTTGATATTTTATACCTTTCTGTCTCTGTGACCTTGGTTTGAAGTGACTGCAGGTATTCATCCAGATGTTCCACCTGAGACTGCACTTAAAAACATTAAATTATCAAGTCCTTGGGTTAGTTGGGTATGCACAGTATATTTATAAAATGTAGCAGCATTGTTTTAAGTGTGTAATTATCTGGGATCACATTAGTTCTGTTAAACTACTAAAAACTCTGCTTGTTCCTTTGACTAAAATCTTAACTTTTTTCTCTTTGCAGGAACGTCAGAATCGAAACAAACAATAAGAATAAACATAAACAGTTTGATATATATACTAGAACTGATATTAGATTCGACTATGAGAAACAAAATTAAGTATAACTGGTGCTGTATCCTGGCATCAGGACAAACTAAAGCTTTCAGTTCCAATATATCTTCTCGTGCAGGGGAAATTAAGTTGTTGCATCTTTAAGTACATTGTAGTTTATTTTTGCCCAAGTGGATCTGCATTAATTTGTATCTTTTTTCTATGTAAAATTCTGTAGAAATCATTAATAAAGGTGTGTCTGTTTTTATTTTTTTAAGTTGGTAAACAGTTATATTAACCTAATGTGGACCTATACATGAGCATACTAAAGTGTCAGTGCTTCCCAAAGACTTTATTTTGGCACGAATTATGTTCCTAGCCAGATATAGAGATTATGGAGAATACACGACAAATCTTCCTTTATCCTCCTCCCAATCCCTTTTTCTTCATGGCAGAAGTAAGAAACCATGCATTGATTTTTATTGGTTTTTTTGGTCATTAAAAAAAAAACCAAAAAACTCATAAGATACTGCACTTCAGAATTTTAAAATGAAAAAAACCCTAAATTTCTGATCACTTTGTGCAGCTGCTCTGCCTCTTTATTTATCTGTACAATTACTCTTTTAAAAAACTGCTGATGCGCCATGTTGGTTTTTTCTGTCTAGTAGAAAATCAAATTGTCAGTGGAATTGTTTCTCTGGAAAATATTTCCCTTTCACATTCTGTTAAGCAGTGCTTCAGTGTGCATCTGTTATTCCATATCCTGCAGAGGGTGAGCAAGACACTTTCTCTCTGCCATAACTCTGCTTTACGGTTTTTGTAGCTTAATTAAATAATAATGTGATGCTATCGACATTGCAGGGGTTTTAAACAATGTGTTTAAACCTGTTTCAGCTTTCAGGTGTTATTAGTTAATTGCAGATCATTTTTAATCCTTCCCTTCATTACTCTCTCCCAACCCCCCCAAATCCTAATGCCATTTAAAGTTTTTATACCAATAATGCTGAGCTTTAACGTAGGAACTAATAGTACGGATAATATGATGGATTATGCCTCAGATATTTGAAATTGACAGTGTGTTTGTCTAATTTTTTTTTTCTGTTGGATGAGTAAAAAAACCTGTTTTAAGAAATTGAATTTGCTGTCATGTTTTTGTGGAGTGAGGGGACCGTCGGAGAACCTGTCACCAACTGGAGTTCCAGTTAAGCATGGAAATGGTGCTCATGTCCGCTGCTCTAGCACACTGAATCTGCACGTGTTTATTGTAGAGGATCTTTTACTATATTAGAAAGCAAGTATCTTCTGAATACTATTTACTCCAAAAGGACCTCCAATTTAAATAAAGTTTAATCTGTATCATTTAGACTTGTATTTAGAACGTATAACTCTGTCTCTGGACTGTTACTGCCTGTAAGGAGTAATGGACAGCATCAGATTAACTTTTTCCTCTAGGAGAATACAAGCCTTAATAAACAATACATATTTAGCAAGCTTGATGTCATTTTCATTTTTTCCCTATATTCACTTGTTTTCCTCTGTTCCAATCACACTTTATGCTGATTCCTCAATTAAATCTAACTTGAGGAGTGGTTTGATTGAGTAACTCAGATGTTTGCTCTCAGCACACCTGAACGGTTTCACAGGACTCTGCAGAGCACATGTAAGCAGCTTTGACTGTTCCCATCGCTCAGAGGACCTGCATCCATGTGCAGTGGCTGTCACTCGTGCTTCCCTTTCCCCTGGTACGGTGGAGAAGCTGAGGAGAGGACTGGAAGTTGTGCTCTATCCTTGAGGAGGCAGCAGCGCAGCCTGGGGTCACCAGGGTGAGAAAAGAACTTCCCAAATCTGCCTATGCTCTGTCCAGTTTTGTTCCCAGCACTTGGCTGTGTTTCCCAGCTCTTACCTCCAGTAATTTGCTTTGATATCTTTTTTTAACTGACTTATTGAAGCAGTTGTGCATTTTATAAAGGTGTTTCCATCTAGTAAAAGCACCTGCTTTTAGTTTCAGTTGTTACATCAAAACACTTCCACTGGTGATCCTAGAGCCAGAAAGAACTGCTGCATCTGGGCCCTTAAGAGAAAAGTTAATTACACAACTTCACTACTTTTTTTTTCGGATCTAAGCACTCTTTGCTGTGATATACCAATAGAACTTCAGGTAAATGTTTTCTAAAAACAAAAATAAAATAATTGGGAGCCTTCAGCTGAAACTGGTTTGACAGTATTAAAATGGTCATGTGTTTCAGCTGTCTGGCTTTGTGGGCAACAGAAAGAAGAGATTTGTTACTGACACTGCAGTGTTGTACAGCCCTATCAGAGAGGTGGGAGAAGATTGAACAGTGGGTAAAATAATCCTGTTCATCACAAGCACGTTGGGTGCTCAGATAACTGCAGTGCTGACTGCTGGTCCTGATTTTCAATCCCCTGCCACTGCAATTCCAAGGGATGACTCACTTTTTGTGTTTCACAGGGTTCACATTTCACTGTGAGGGGGAAGAAACATTCTTCCAGTGTCTCTTGAAGAATAACTTCATGTCACAAGTCTTGCTTATTCTTTATTTAGTCCAAGTAATAGTTCTGAAGGAATGTTCCTGTGTGCTTTTGGAATTGCTGCTTAAACTGACTCCTTAAATGAGTTCCTTTGCTTGGTGTTTCTGGAGTTTGGGTGTGACAATAACTGCTGCCTTTCACTTTTAAGCCAAATGGAAGTGGTAGCACCAAATGCTGATTAAAAAGTTAAATTATGTCTCTGGTTCAATTACTGGTTGGTGATGGCAGCACATTGCACTGCTCTGAAGCTGTGAATATGCATCATGAGGGGAAAGCCCCTATTTGTTTGCAGGTAGTCACACCAAAAGTAATAGTATGGAATAATTAAATCTTTATGGAGATTATGTTTGTCACTGGGAGTGACTTGAGCTGGTAGAGAAAACAATGAAGTTAAACCTACACTGAGATGTGAGGGCAGAAATTCAAGATCATTTCTCTTCCATAACACATCATGTTCATAAGGCCAGACTGATTTTTTTACTTCTCATTTTTGGGAGTTGGAAATAAGAGGATGTAAAATTTAAAATTCTACCTTTTTTATTTTTATTTCACCGTTTACAGTCCCGTTGATATTCAAATATGTGTTTCTTCACTAAATACTTGCTATTTCTTTGAAGAACTTAAAGCTATTTATAAAGTTGCTCAAAGGGTATTAGTGAGATCTCAGTGAAGAAGAGAGCAGTATTTATTTCTAAGCATTAGACTGACCACAGTGCACTACAGAGCATGGGTAAGTGTTTTGCTTTTCCTCTTTAAAACCGAGGGATTTTATTTGGCCAGAGAAGATGGAAATTCCAATAAATGGGGCCATAAAAAAAACGTTGTAGGCAGAGATAGTGCAAAACTATCAAAAGAAAACTAACTGATGTAATGTTACTGCCCTTTTCTGCTTTTTTGCGCCTCTTGAAAAAAGGAGGTGAGAGGAGTAAGGGAAATTTAGTTAAAATAGCAGATAAATGCAAAACTAAGCACAAACATCTGATGGAGGGAAGTGTGTTTTGATGTAATGCTTCTTCTCCTGGTCTCTCAGCTACTTTGAATTCTTTATGTTGAACAATCTGTTTCCCTTGGAAAAAGCTCTGGCTCTTGCTGACAACAGTGCTCAGCATCTGCTCATTTCAGGAGAAAGCTGTTCTCTATTTTTGGGAAAGTGCAGGTTTTAATTGGAATTTGTGATCCTGCCCAAGAACAGAGCAAGTGTAGCTGGGGCTGTGATCACTGCCTTGGCTGTAGCCTGCCCTGTCCACAGCTCCTTTGAGAAGGAACAGCTCTTGTTCAGCCTATTTTTAGAATTAAGATAGTTGACTCAGAATGTTGAAATGACTTAATTGGGGTGTGACTTGGCAAAGGGAAATTTTGGATTTCACAAGAAACGTGGTTCAGCCTGATGGACTGTTCCATAGCTGGCATCATTCCCACAGTGCATCTTCCTAGTTCACATCTCTTGGTGCTTTCACCTAACGTGAGGGTGAAGGGAAGTGTCTTGGGTATGAACATTATCAATTTCACAGCTTTCCTGTCTTCAGAAAAGCTTATGTTGATTAAAAAAAGCTCTCAAATTGCCTATTGCAGATGCAGAACTGCTTTGCACGTGCAGTGTGGGATGTTTCTCATTTCCCTGTCAGAGCATGAGCAGGGCAGGGCTTTAGCAATTCCAAGAACAGCTTTTGTTCCCTGGTACAATGTGGGATTAATTTCCTTGTTTTATGTAGGACCATCATTTCAGGGCACCTTTGTAATCCCTTGGGAAATGCTACACACAAGAGTGCTGACTTGGCTTGTGTCTCCTCATTCTGCTTCCTGTAGCAACCCTGATCTCCCTTTTGTTCACATTCTGAGGTGTTTCTGCCAGCACAAGCAGGACCTTGGAGATGTGCCTTCTTCAACATGCAGGACTTCATGGAACTGGCATCATCACTGTCTTTTACTGAATATCCTTCAATTTGGAGAGCGTGGGAGGTTTTATGCCATCTGTCTGTTTATAAGTTATTCAAGAAATTATTTTTACCTGGGATGTTACCATGACAACAGACAGACAGTAAAGTCTTCACCAAATGCATTTCTAATGTCCAACTGCTGCTAAATCAGTAGGATCTGGTGTTTTGCTGTGGTTTCAATAATGAAGACAGTGGGAAAGAGGTTTAAATACTTGTTTTACCAAATATACATTCTCCAGGTATTTTTAGATTATTAATGCAATGCCTTGGGCAGTAATACATATTGCAAGCAACATCCTTAAGTATTTTTCCCCCTTCACCATCTGGATGTGAGAATACAAAGAAAATAATTTTTATCAGTAAAGGATACATTGATTTATACAGATATTATTAGGGAGCTTTTTTCATTATTTATATCTACTTTGATTTCTGTGCTTTGCTCTGTGGGCCTGCAAATTGTAAGTTGAGCAATTTGATGATTGATAACATTTCAGCATCTCCCTGGAAGTTGTATTCTGCAAACCCTCCTGAGTTAGAAACCACTGATGTAGTAGGAACTGTTCCTGCTGCTGCTGCTCTCTTGTGACAACACATTTCAGCTGAAAGCACTTGAGGGCAGAGAAATGCAATGTTCAGGTTCTTGCAGCTGGAGGCGTTTTGCTGAAATAGTATTTAGTCAGTTCTGATAAACTTTTGGCTCAGAAGTAGCAAATTAGATCATTGTCTGCACCTGGAGGGAGAGTCACTTTTCCATCCAAGACTGCCCATTCCCTGCAGTGGGCCCAGATTTAGCAAGTTTGGAGTTAAACTTAGTGGTGGAGAGTGGCTTCTTCACCCTCTTTGTGGATAATCAGCCCATTCAGGAAATAATGGATTTTGGAAGGTCTGGGGATTTATGGAGACTGTTCAGCTTTCTTAGTCTGTTGGCGTGTATGAAAATCCTTTTCTAATATAAATCTGTTTCATGCAAACTTGTAAAATATTGACAGTATATATTTATATGAGCACAAATAGTCTGATTTGTTGGGGGAAGAACTCCTCAGAGGTCTGCAAAAACCTTCTGCTTGTAACTTCAAAACCTGTCAGCAGAGGCTTTTGGCCACTTGTAAAAAAGCTGATTACCCAGAGCCCTTGAAAACAGTTTGGTGAAAAGACAAGGTGCTTTGGTGTTTTGGCCTGTATTCCATAAATACATCAGTGACATTTGTTACCTGGCGTGAAAATTCACATTTGTTAAGTGCAACTATCTGTAAAGTTTCTAGACCTCTGTCTCAATCTTTAACTTGTGCTAAGCCCCTCTGAAAGGTGCTCTGAGATACACAAAAGCTGAGATCCTTCCCAGATCTGCTGCTCAGGACTGAGGGTAGGACAAAAGCTGGAAGGGGAGTGCAGGGTAGGACTGATAACAAAACTGTGACATTGCAGAGGAAGTTTTGAACCATTTGTTTAAAGAGTGCAGGTTTAATCCTTAAATGAGCTATTTTGTACTTTCCCACAGGTAGAGCAGAGAGCAGGGGTAGGAGCCAAACAGGCTGAGCATGGAGGTTCTGGGGGTGTCAGGAAGGAGCAGTTACTGGCAAGGACCCCATTTCTGGGACAGCGTTAGATTCTGAGCTATCAAAGCAGGTTTTATTTCTTAAGCCACTGGCAAATTGTTGAGATTTTTCTTATATTTTATTATTTTCAGTCCTCACACTGTGTCACTTTGAGGTGTCCCTTTGAATCAAAATACTCAATTGTGGTGTACTGAAATCAAAATGTTGACAGCAGTTGGATGGTCAGACATTTAATCACACCAAATTCTGTTCTTTATATGTAGTACCTGCCTAACTGAGCTAGCTTATTTTACAGTGTTCAGGGATTTATGCTTTTTTTCACTAATGCTAGATCAGCCACCAGGAATTTGGAACAAAAGAAGCAATTACAGAGGTGTAGCTGCATGTTGTATCACTGGTGTGCAGCACTTCAAAAATGAAAGCAAAGGATGCTTTGTGTCCTCCAGTTTTATATATTTGACTTCTGTAAAAGAGAAATTACAACTAAAACATCATAACTGCAGCAATTCCTTGTTTGCTCTGACAAGGAACAAGAATTCCTAGTTTTAATCTATTTATTCCTAGTTTTAATTGTAAAAAACAATCTCTCAGTCTGCCTTGGCCACATGCTTGATTTGCAGAACTTGACAGCTCGTTCATTCACTCAGCAGCAGCATCAAGGTTAGAAGCATGGTGGGGTTTTTTGGTCCCAAATCTTTGTCTTTCTGAAAATGCCACTTCAGAACCAGGCAGTCGTGGTCAATGAGTTGGGAGAAGAAATAAAGAGCAATTTTTATCAACTGGGAGTAAAGACAACTCCAAAAGATTTCCTGATGCTGAGGAAAGAGCAACACTAATGAGCCCCTGTGGGAAATGTAATTTCCCTGTAGTGAGTAAAATAGTGGGTGGGGAGGAGAAGTAATTTTATGAGCCAGGTATAATTTCAAATTTTTCCTGAACTTACTGACCTTGCTGAGGATGGGAAAACACTGCAAGTTGCTAATTCAGTTATTTCAAAGACCATGATAGTGGAAGATGAAAAGGAGGGTATTAATAAAAGACCAGCAGATGGGGTGATCTTTAGACAGATTTTTAAAAATTATTCACCCATCAGAGTTTATTTTAAATAATAAATACAAGCAAGGATGTGAACCTGCAGATCACAAATTGCACAGAACTTCCTCTTGTTGAATTCCAAAAGCCTCCTGGTGAAATGAGAGTGGGTTGTGAGGCACAGCCATCCTTAGAAACATTGAAAATTGTCATCTGCTCTGGGGACTGTGACCTGTGTTGGGACTTCAGAGAACCCACTGCCCCTTTCCCTCTCACTTCCTCGTGATGGACTGATGCTCCACAAAGTGAGTGGCCCACTGAGAGTGAGTAAAAACATACCAGGCATTTGTGAAGCTGTGCTTTTCAGTCAGGGAACAGATGCAGTTTTCCCCCAGAAAGACTCTGAGCATGGAGGTCAGCAGCAGTGAAAAGCCTGTGCTGCAAGGGGGGCTTGAGAGAGCCCTGCTCAGTTCTGCAGGGAGAGAAGAGAAGAGAAGAGAAGAGAAGAGAAGAGAAGAGAAGAGAAGAGAAGAGAAGAGAAGAGAAGAGAAGAGAAGAGAAGAGAAGAGAAGAGAAGAGAAGAGGAAGAGAAGAGGAAGAGAAGAAGGGGGAAGGTGGCAAATGCAAAAGCAACCCTGTGGTTTTTGTTCTTACTTGTTTTTTAAAGTGTGAGGGTGTGGTTATGTTAGAGATAAATGGAAAGACAGGAGGAGGGGAGGGAAAACGAGTGGTGCACAGTATGTGCTGCCATCAGCTTCCCCAGCACACCTGCAGTGAGGAGCCCACATGGGCTTCCCTGAGAGGCTTGTGGCTGCTGCAGCATCCCTCAGTTGTGGCTCATGGAGCAGCAAAGGTGGTGTTTGAGTTATTCCCAGGAGCCCAGCTGTGCCATTAGTCAGCCTGGTGAGGTTTGTCCAGAGGCACAGAGCATCTCTAGCCTGGTGACTGCAGCAAGCATTCAGCCTGCTTGAAAGATTAGTTACAGGAGCTGTGGCAGCACAGAGAAAAGGAGGTTTATAGGCAGTACCACTCTGACACCTCTGCCCACAGGAAATGTTGTACAAACACAGGCCCAGAGTCCTGAACAGTTAAAATGGATTTTCTTTGTGATCTAATGTCATCCTTTCCAAGCAGTTACTTTTGCAGCTTTCTCACACTTCATTCTCCAAGGCACTTTTCATCCTCAGTAGAATAAGAGCATGTAATAAGCCATTAGTTTCTCAAATAGATCACACTCTGGAAAAAACACTGGGATTTTTCTGCTTTATGGATATCAGTGTGTATATTACATTTATGTACACATATACATGAATTTGCTTCCAAGAGGAGACGTGCATGGACAAATAGTGATGGCTTTTTCTTCACACAAATGGGAAGGTGGTAACTATCACTGTGTGTCTGAGCTGAAGGGAATTGGCACAGCCCCAGATGCTGCTGATTTCCACTAGCTGGCAATCTCATTGTACTTTTTATAAGAATGCATTAAAGGTATTAATGATGCTAACAAAGAGGAAAGTGGGATGATTAACAATGAAATGAAATAGCAGAGGAGGGAGGAGGTCTGGAAGGCTCAGTGTGCATCAGAGACTGTTCTCAGAGATGCAAACCAGGGAAAGCAACCCCTTTTTCACAGTTTTTGTCAGACAGTTGGTCTGGTGTGATGCCTGCCCAGTTGCCCACATCCCACGTTGGGTGGTTCCAGCTCAACAAATGGATTCTGCAAGGGTGGGTTCTCCTTCCTGCAAGAGCTTGCCAATAAATAAAAAAGCAATGGGTTTGGGGAGTTCTACAGTTCTTTTACAGTGTAGAAGTGCTGGGAAGATAAGGGTTTTATTCAGTGTTACCTTTTCTCTAAGCAGCACTGGCTTGCAGCACTGGCTCTGTCACAGAGAGCTGCTCCCTTCCCCATTACAATCCTGCCCACACTTTGTTTGTTAATTGAACTCTGACTATAAAACCCAAAATACCTTATTTCAGTGATTGGATCTTCACCCCAGGCTGCACAGCTAGCACAGCTAGTGGAGGGTAAAGGATCAGAATTAGCAAAGCTGGAGGAAATGTAATAGCAAATTCATGCCAAGAAGCCAACTGCAGAGATCCTGATCATCTCCATGGTGCTAATTTGGTGCTGCTGCTGTAGTTCACAGCATTGCCATTTCAGAGGCCATCAGCAGAGCTCAGTTAGATGAGCCTAAGAGAGCTGGGCAGGGCATTGGCTCTTTCCATAGGTCCAACTGCATATTTGGGATGCCTTTGAATTAGTTTGAATGTATAGGCATGGATGGATCACTCTGAGGTGATGTGATGTAGTTGGTAAATTGTTCTCAGAGTTCTGTGGAGTGGAGAAGTGGAAATAAACTGTTTTTTGGTAAATTGTATGAGTGTGCTGACCCCTCAGAGTGCTTTGCATCCTCCTCTGGCAAACAGATTTCTTAGCCTGTGTGTGCTCTGCTGCTCACAGGCCAGGCTGGGTTTCTGTTCCCTGTGGGCTGAGTGCTTCAGGAGCCAAGAATATTTTAGCCTTTGTTTTCTTTTCCTGAGCTCATGCCATTCTCAGCTCTGACTTCAGATGTGGCTCCCACAAGGTGGGAATCTCTCAGACTGGGGTCTTTGCAGGGATGTAGTTCAAGCTGAGAGTCAGCCTGGCTTGTGAGAATTACAACCAAGCAGTGAATTAAGGACTAGGGCTAAAAACTCAGCTCCAGTCTTAGTCATGCTGGATATTCTCTCGAGTCCCTGCTCTAGGTTACTGAGTCCTGGGAATGGAGATGGTTCTCAGGTGCCATTTGCTTGGAATTTGTTTTCACATGTGTCAGATTATTGCATTGCAAGGCTCCTAGCAAAGCTAAAGGGTACAAAATGAGGCTTTTCTGTTCCTCACCTGCCATTCCCATTTCTCTGCAGATCTGCAGAATGCAGGGAAGGATATGGGGAATGTAACTCCCAGTTGGCACCATCTGGCATAGCTCATGCTTGGCCTTCCAAGTATAGGATGTGATCACAGCCATGCAACTGTTCCATCCCCACATTGATGGGGCCTGTGGGTGCTACTGGCACAGTTTGTTCTGAAAGCAATTCCCGATTTTGTTAAAAAAAAATGCAAAAAAAAAAAAAATCCAAAAAACAGCCAAACAAACAAACAAAAAAACCCAAACAAACAAATCCAAAAAACCAAACATTATTAGAGCAGAAAAAAATTGGAAAAAATATAAACAAGCAAAGTCCCAGCAGGTTTGTTTAAAAAAAAATAAAAATAGGGGGGAATTTTTTATTTGGAGTATGAGGGGTCACAGAATATGATGTTCAGGACTGAAATGCAGCCAGAGGGCCCTGGGAAGCTCTGTCCTCCCTCACTGCCTTTTGTTCTGCTCCAGACAAGCTGCCTGCACTGCTGCATCCCTGGAATCATTTCCTTCTGACACAGAAGGCTTCCATTAATACTTTCCTGCTTGCATCTTTGTTTCTGGGCAATTTCCAGAGCATTAAGCCACAGCACATCCACTTATTCTGGGACTCCACATCTCAGTCATTAGCTTCTTTTGCAAAGCCCTGTCCACTGCATGCAGCAAACCTAATTGTGCTGTGCTGTTCCCTCCCCTTTGGCTGCTGCAGCAGTTCCAGCCTCAAAGAGCTCCACCTGATTAACCACAACTGTTCCTTGCTGAAATCACCTTGGTCCCTATTACTCAAGCTGTGCTTTTGCATTTGATCTTTTAAATGCTTTGTAATGCTTACCCCACCTTTACGTGAAGCTAATTGGGATGTAACTTCCTACAGCACTTGCAGATCTTTTCCTGTAACGGTGCCAAAAGCTTTTCTGTCTCTGGGGCCTGCACCTGAGTGTGCCTGTGGAATGACAGGTTTCCAGTGGCAAGGCTTTGCACCAGGATTTGACAGGGTAGATGTCTGACTCTGCTCACACTGGCAAAAGGGGGAGCCTTGGCTGGGAAGGGTTTGCGCTGCCAGCAGGGTTTAGAGCAGAAAAGTGCCAGGCAGCCCAGGGAAACAGCCCCCATGTTGTCCTGCTGTCACTGGCCAGTTTGCAGTGCTGCTTTGCTCCATCCCAGTTCCACCTCCCTTCTCCCTGCTTTGATTTATTTGCAGACCCTTGGGTGTCAGCGCCTCGTGCCTTTTGCTCCCTGCCCCTGGGTCTGGCATCCCTGTGCCTTGGCATGAGCACTGCACAACCCTTCCTGCTGCAGGACCCCGTGGGATGTCTTTTATGAGGGTGCCACCCTACAAATAACCCCTCTAAAATGGAAATTGCCCATTTCCAAGCATGGCATAAAAGTCCTCTCTCTGTGAGCTGACATACAAGCTCCTGACAAATTCTCTCGTGTGCACATACCACCTCCTCCTCTCCTTTGCTTCTGCCTTTTTTTTTTTCCTTCATCTGAATGTAAGAGATTTGACACATCATATTAGGTGATTCTGTCGGGCTCATTTAAATACCACTGCTGCTTTGGAGATGCTGTTGGGGATAAGGTGGGCTTGGAGGCAGCTCCTTGTGTTGTGCAATAGCTCAAATCAGGCTCAGCAGCTGCAAGCAAGCCTTTGATCACTGCTTTGCACAAAACATGAACCTCTCTGAATCAGCTGGCATTTCCATATGGGAAGGCATACGAGATTGTATGGAATGAGGTGGGGGAAGGCTGGGTGTTACCACTGTGCAGTGAAGAGCACATCCATTCTCCCTGGAGGCTCTGTTAACTTGTGAGGGGCAAGGCTGGGGAAGAGGAGGCTTGTGCTGCCCCTGGGGATGGAGAAGGAGGATGGGAGGCCTGTGGAAACAAGGGAAGGAGGGGAGAACTAGTTTTTAGGTGAAGGCTGTAACCTTCTCCCATCCTTTTGGGCAGAAAGGGTTGTGGTTTTCTTTGGTTTTGTTTTGTTTTTTTAATGGGGTCTGGTTTATTTGCAGACCAGCAGGAAAGGCTTTGCTCCTTGCACGCTCCCTGCCTTGTCACTTCAGACACGAACTCTCGGCCAGCATCCCGCATCAGTGGAAGCCCTGGCATCCAGAACTGCTGCTTGTGAGAGGAAGGACCGGGGCAGGAGCAGATCGGTGATGTCTGGAAGGTCCAGAGAGAGTCCGGGGGATGCAGGGAAGGAGCCGAGCGCGCATCTTCTGACAGAGCAGCTCAACGCCCGCTTGGCGCCCTGCACCGGCCGCCGCTTCCCGCAGCCTGTGCTGGGATGGAGAGCGAGTGCCACCGTGTGCCCAGCAGCAGCCATGGCTCCCAGCCCGAGCTCGGGGTCCCGGTCCCTCCCTGTCCCCTCCTGTCCCGGCAAGGCTGCCAGCAGGGGTGGGAGCCGGGCTGGGCTCCCAGCACGGAGGGGGTCAGAGGCAGACAGCGGCGATGGGCTACAGTGTTGAGGGTGAAAGAATGCAGGAGAAGATCCCTTTAATACGGCAGCAGATCCCCTTTTGATGGTTCCACCAAC